>NW_026517338.1:0-304874 GCF_026319265.1 Colletotrichum chrysophilum | reverse complement strand
GAGGACGTTAGGAAGAGGAGTGTACTTTAGAGTATATAGCTTGAGCCTGCGGCCCTTCACGCCATATACCCTTCGGGAGGTCGGCCGCAAGGGCGGTTGCGCCCTTGCCGCCTCGGCGTTAAATACAACAACAACAACAATAACTCTGCTTATGTAGTTTATCAAGCCCGAACGACAAGACTCCACGTGAAACAAACGTGGAATTGAGGCATATTCCCATGACAACAAGTTCTGTGGTAAGCCGTAACATAAAATGAAACATCATCGTACTTCAACACAAAGTGAATATGCGAACGGAGGAGAGTCGATAGAGAAACCCATATAGAGAGAAGTTAGAACTAATGAGACTTGTTAGACAAACTCCACCGACAGGCCTTTCATTGGTATCTCCACTCGACGTCCTCCCAGCCCTGCCTTCTCGTCAACGTTGCCTTCTTCGACTTGCTGCCGTATATAGGCGATCGCAAGCCAGAATGCTCGAAGAGCATTGCATGTCCCGGCACCTGAACCCCCTTCACCTCAAAGCCGACAGCCAACACGGCAAGTGTTCCCAACAGCTCAGAGAAGGCAAAGTTACGACCAGGGCACAGATGCTTGCCACCACCAAAGGGGACGAACGATTCTTTGGAGCCCTTGGTGATCTCAGGAGTCGGCCTGAGCCATCTCTCCGGGTTGAAGGTCTCCCTGTCATCACCCCAGACCTCTTTTTTGTGCATGACAGAGGCGCTCCACTGGACCTCGATTCCCTTCTTCAGGAGATACTCTCGTCCCGTCTCATGGTCAGTCAGAGTGGTGTCCTTGTTCATGACCATCCTTGCTCCAGTGACAGTGTTCTCAAAGCGAAGAGTTTCGCGGTAAGAGGCAACAAGGTAAGGGCACTTGTTTCCAAGTGCCATGACGTCGACGTTTGCGACGCGACGGCCGCCTTCTTCAGTGATGGTAATGACACCAGAAGTCTCTACCTCCTTTCGGAGACGATCCAGATACTTTGGCTCAGAGAAGATGTTGACCAAAAGCCAGAACATTGACGGCGCCGTGTTGACCGTTGATGCAACGGGAAGCGAGTCCATAGCACCGATTGTCACGTCGGGGAGGCCGAAAGATCGCCAGAAAGCTGCGCGACCACGAATCACAGCTGAAACAGATTCTCCTTGGTCGAGCTTCTGCATATAGAAGCCAGCCAAGCCCTTGACGATAGTCATCCTGGCCTTCAACGCCTTGCCAGCAATGATCTTGGTGAGCCATCCATACTGAAGCTTTCCGAGGCCTGTCTCATATTTCCTAGAAGAAAACGAATTAAGTATACCATAGAATTCTTTTTGAGACGTCGAGGAAAGTTACGTACCAGATAGAGTCAACCAGCTCAGGATTGTTGAACGGGCTGTGCTCTCCATATAAGGCCCGGGTGGTGGCGGTGCCAATGATATCTCTCGTCCAGTGGTAAAAGTCGCTAATCTCAACGGGAGACCCAGACTTGACAGCGTTGAACCGGTCGCCGATGTAGTGCAGTGCGTTCAAGTTCATGTTCAGTAAGTTGTCTCCGGAAAGAGCTGCAATGGTGATCTTGGAAATCTCTTCGATGGCGTTCTCCCGAACAAGCCTCCTCGTAATCGTCACATCAACACCCATTGCTTGGGCAATCTCCTCAATGCGCGCACCGAACTCCAAGGTCTTGTTGCGCATAGCGCTTTGGACCAGAGGTGCCGTGTTGATCACGTACATCTTTTTGTTAAGAAGGGGAAGGGTGCAGATAGGCAGCTTTGTGCTTTTGCTGCATGATTGGCCGTTAGTACATGTCATCGCCGCCGAGACATCATAGTATTGGAGTTGTGGCTGTGAATACTTACGCGAGCTTTTCATATACTCCCGGGAACTGGGTGTGAACGCCGAGAAGATGGCCTATGATTGGTAAGTTGCCCTTGAGGACGGGAGGCTCGCGAGGGTCAACGGGCGCGGAAATCAGCTTGTCGATAACAAGGAGCAATGCGAAGACAACAGCAAGAGCTGTGGCAACCAAGGAGACCGGAGAGCCTGAGGTGAGGCGCCCAAGCAGCGTCGCTGCAGCCGTCGCATCGATAGGTACCTTGTCCGCCATGGTTGCAAAGAAGAGCGGACGAGCAATAGAAGAGAACAAATGTAGAGGGGAGGAGGATGGGAAACTGCAAGAGCTATGAGATGAGTGCCATCTGTAGGCCAATTTATATCAGTCGACCCGCCCAATGGTATTGTTAACGGCATCTGTCAAGCCAGCTTGACAGCATGCTATGCAGTACAACAGTTCGGGCATTGAGTTCGGATGGTGAAACCTTCTCAGGCGTTGTGCCTCACTTCGGAGATGGGACCCTTACTGGCGGCTATTGCCAATTCATGGAATTTCATTGGGGATTACGCTGAATGTCGCTAATCTGCCGCGGTTGGGCCAATTGAAGGCCCCTGTAGCGCTTGGCCAGTTGCCCAGACGTATCACTGCCACGGTTGATCTGGCCGACCGTTGCAACGCTCCGCTCTCGGTCTCGGTTTCGGGGTCTTGCGCAGTCACATACGATTCCGAGAGCCGGTGTTATTTGATATAAGAGTCGTAGATGGAGAAAAGGAAAATGCAATGTAGAAACAAGCTAAGCGATTGCTGCATTCATTGATACCAAACCCACCCATCATCTACACAGATTCATTGCTCATTTCAAATATCATGGCGACCATTACTGGACTACGTGTCATTGTCGCTGGGGCGGCCACTGGTGTTGGTGCCGGCACCGCGAAACTGCTCGCCGCCCGTGGGGCCAAGGTTGTCGTAGCCGACATTAACATTGCCGCAGCAAAGGATGTTGGTGCCGAGATCAACAATGCTGGAGGCAGTGCGACCGTCATCGAGTTCGATCTTGCGGATGAGCAGTCCATCAAGAATCTCATCGAGAAGGGCACTGAGTGGCTGGGAGGGCTTGACAGCCTGCTGAACATCGGGGCCGATCTGAACCCCAAGACTTTGGGCAATGACCGAGCAGTGCACGACATGGATGCTGAAATCTGGCATCGGACATTCCAAGTCAACACGACAGGTTACGCCTTGACGACGAAATATGCTCTTCCCCACCTGAAGCAAGCCAGTGGCGGTACCATCATCAACATTTCCAGTGTAAGTCCAATTTTGTGGCATTCTAACTCATGTTGATGACTGACAAACCGCAGATGGGTGGGCACTACTTGGGTACTCCAGAGCCACTCAGAGTGGCCTACGCTGCTTCGAAAGCGGCCGTGCATGCCTTGACACGTCATACAGCCACGACATATGGCAAGGACAATGTCAGGTGCAACACTGTTGCCCTGGGGCCTATCTTGACTGAGACTCTCCAGAAGTCCATCAACGCAAGCCCTGCCATGCAAGAGGGCCTAAAGAAGGTGCCGCTGCAAAGGTTGGGGAAGCTGGAGGAGGTGGCAGCTCTACTGGCATTTATGATATCCTCAGATGCGGCATATGTCACGGGTGATATCTGGTCAATCAACGGAGGAACTCATGTCATGACCTACGCTTGAAATGATTGATTGAATGGAACTTCAACGTCATAATGTGTACAGAACCTCAAGCTTGCGATAAATACGAGATAAAATTGACAGTATGTACTTACGGATAGGTTTTTAAAAGACAGCAGTCATCGACTAACGTCGCTCTACCAAGTGCTTTAATTTCGGCAAGACAAGACTCGCATGTGTTTGAGAGCCTCTGAAGGCTTATGCAATTCCAGAGTCTGCATGTAATCTCAAATTTGGCGACACACAGGTTCGTATGCTAGGTTGCAAATTACACCACAGACGTTCCCCCAGGCAGTATTGTGTGAGGTTGCTTCCACCTGGCTTCACCAACACATCATATTCAACCGCACGATGTAGGTAGAAGTTCAGACTCTAGCAAGCGTCCCAAAGGCAGACAATAAAATCTGTGGCTGTGTTCCCAGTGCACTGAGTTCAGCGTTTCTTGGCTCAATCTGGCTAAAGTCATAGGTTCTTTAAGCCAGAATGTCAGTCTTGCTTCTCAACTTTGACGATCACCGGGACCAATGAAGGGTAACACCGAGAATCCAGTGACAAGCCTGTGGTGGAGTTGTGCTCCAGACCTCTTAGTCTTTAGCTGTGAGAGGCGAGCGTTCCTCTGTTGACTCTAGCAAAGTGTACTAGGCATAAGCTTAGTGACATTTGGGAGGCGATGACTGAATGTTTTCACTAGTGGGCAGCCACGAGTTCACCCATTTTGGTAAAAGATGTTCCATTCATGGTAGGAGCTGCGGCTGAGATGATTGAGATCTGCTAACGTGAAAATCCACTAGTTTGACGGCTGGATGGCCACCAGTCACGACGCAGTATTAAAGCCATCGATATGAGCGGCGTGGCGGGGAAGTCTAGTTGACATGCTTGTGGCGTTGCCAGCGCGTAAAATGGACCCTAGCGTCCATTGTTCAGCAGCTTGCTTTGTTCCCTATTGTTGAAGTCTATGAAGCATCAGATATAAAACCTACTGTCCCTTTGATGGACCTTCCAAGTCATGAGATTGTTTCATCGCAACCCAGTTCATCATCAATCATCCTCTCTCACCACACAGCATATCGTAATGTACATTTCTCGCCTAAGTTTTGCCGCTACTCTTGCCTGGGTGTCTGCTGTGACAGCAGCACCGGCTGGCCATTGCAATGTAGTGGACGCAGTCTATGCAATCTTGAGAGGACCCCTGAGAGCTGAGGCATCCCAGTTCTGTCTGGGCTACCTCGGAAGTGTGAAGACCACCACAGTAACAACGGTAAGTAGTTACACATGCGTCTTTTTCTCTGGTAAATACAGATGCTGACCCTTTACCAGACGGCCACACAATCAGGTCCGGGCCGAACTGCCATAATCACGGTGCCAGATCAGACCCAGGCACAAATTGTCACCTTGACCAACGTTAACCAACAAACGATAACCAACACAATTACGGGAGAAGTTTCTACTGCCACTGTGACGGTCACGGTCACTGCCGGAACCAAGACTATCTACCAAAAGAAGAAGCGTAATAACCGTCCTGCATGCCCGCCTGCTCTGCGTCTTTTCGCCGAGAGTCGTATCTCAAGTGCCTGCAGCTGCATCGCCCAACCTACCACTAAGACCATCACCGCCACTGCCAAGGTGACCGTATCGGGACCTCAAGCTACACAGACCGCCCCCGGGAAGACCGTAATCGTCACTGGTACTCAGACGGTTCAGGTCACCAGCCAAACACAGGTTACCCAAACGGTCGCCGGAGATGCAGTCACGCAAACCGTCACCACCGCGGTCACCCCCATCCTCGTTAAACCCAAAATCTGCAACGCGAGAGGTCTCCCAGGACCAAACGCATTCAACTATGACGCAAACTTCAACACCAACCAGGCTGACTGCATCGCCTCATGCAAGACAGATAATAGGTGCCTCAGCACTGGCTTCTACATCGTAACCGACCCTGGCAGTGGTACGCAGACTGGAACCTGCAGGAAATACGATAAGTCTGTCACTGATTCGGCGGACCTTGGTCCTGGATATTACAACTTCAACGACAAGGCTTGCTAAGCTGTTGAAAAATCCAATGACGAATTGCCTATCTCTTGATGTGCTCGGGAAACAGACTTAGATAGACGCAAGTAATACACAAGTCCCTTTTCCTGCTAAACCCATCCGGATGCCATTCCCGCTCAACATCCCTTCCCGCGGACCCTCTTCCGCTCAATCTTTCTTGCCTCTGCGTTCGACTTCTCTGATTTACGCTTGGCTTTCTCTCTAGTCTTCTTCTTGACAGCCTCGATTCTCGCAGGCAGTGGTTGAGGCGAGGGGTTGCCCGTGGAATCCCACATTCCCTCCCCGATCCACGGGTTCTCAATATAATAGTACCTGTACCAGCGCCCAACCCGGTAATTCTCCAAACAGTTTCGCCAATACCGTTTGTTATCACGACTAGCCTCGTGCACCTCATTTTGCTTCACGGTCAAGCCGTTGAGGGCCCTCTGCTCAGCGTCACGAGCAGCCTTTTCTTGGACTCGTCGTGCCTCCGTTTGTTTGGAAGACGGCAAGCCATAAAACTTGATAAGAACCTCCCTGTCAACTAATGAGTCTGGAATGGCGACATGAACCGAGTGGTGGTCGTTGAACTCGTCAAAGCCGTCCGGGATTTTCCAAAAGTCCTCCCAAATCACAAGATAGTTCGGGTCCACCCCAAAGAAGCGGGTCTTCACAGCCGTGTTGATTTCGAACAATGTTTCCAGGAAGGTTGCACACTTGGTGTCTGAAGAGCGTTCTGATCCTTGCAATTCTTTGATGTTAAGAGGCTGAACGGCTTGGACGTAGATTGTTGACCAGTGCAAACGGAAGTTCTTTCGCGACACGCCTCCGAAGCCCATGAAATCAACGTCAGGGTCTCGACAGAATGGTATCAAGCCGACCATTTCAATCTTGAGCTCTGGATTCTGCAACCAAGCCGCCTCGTACAACTCGCGATTGGTGAAGATGAGATGTGGGGGTACCTGCAACGATGAAAGCGCCGACAATTTTGAGACAGAGGGCCAGAATAGGGATTGGCTCCATTCTCGATCGACCTTCCAGCCTGATGCGTCGAAGTATCTGATATGGTCTGACGCGCCCTGGGGTTCCGGGTTCATGATGCTGATGTGCTTGATCCAGGTGAGTGTTGCGGTGCGCAGCTCATAATCAGTTGCGCCAACGACATCCCATCCACCCAAGCAGCAAAAGGTGTTGCGAGACCAGAAGATTGGGGCTGACTCTTCGTGTATCTGGCGATTGGCCAACAACAGGTTCGTTCCCTCTCTTTTGCCGCAATCACAGTCTGGGATAGTTTCGACGCCGTCTTCGTCGATGTCAATCTGTGTCATGAGAAACGGTGGAGGCTCCGACTTTTGAGGGTTGAAAGTCTTGAATTTGCAATTCAGTTTGTGTCTCTTGTCCCATAGCAGGACTGGATCGATGAGAACCAGCTTGTAAATCTGGTATCGAATGTCGATGGGGACAGTCAAGAATCCGAGTTTTCTTGGCCGGGGAACCGCCCATTCCGATACCTTCGGCCGGACACTGAGTACGATCTGCGGCATCTTGAGAGAGATGGCTAGGGTAGATGTGGTATCGGGGCGTCTCGGCCAGAATGAGGAAATGAGTCGACTGGAAAGAAACGACGAGATATCTTCAATTCTCTACATGCAATAACACAATTTTGTATTATTTCACTTGCCACAGACTTTACGTCAGAGTATTCTGGCACGTTCATGAATGAGTTGGTTGTCCCAGAAAGTAGTACAGTGTGAACGTGTCTGTCATTGATGCTTTGAGTGCATCGATACAAAGATCAGGTCGCAATTTTCGAGCGCCTTCCATTGCAATTACAAAGTCGGGCCCCAATGCTCAGTATCCTCGTATCCTTCAACAAAGCGATTAGCTGGACCTTTCCAATCTTCTCTCCATCTGCTCAGTGGCGGGCGCCCTTCTACAGCATCGCCTGCGCTCCACAGCATTCTTGCTCGGTCTAGAGACTCCGTCACTTCATTATCCGGACAAAGAACCCAGAACTGGTCTTCTTGCATCTTCTTCTCCAAGTACTCCACCACCTGTTCCGGCCACCATGCACCATCAGGCTTGGAAAGACTCGTCTGAGGGATCCTCCCACCTATGCCGGTGTGAGTCCATCCAGGAACGAGAAGATGCACCGATACGCTTTCGGTATTTCGCAAGTCAAAATTGAGCTGCTCCGCGATGGAATTTACTGCAGCCTTAGACGCATTGTACGCAGGATAGCCGGGCGGATTCGTAATGCCCTGCTTTGAGCCGGTGATGACTATAGCAGATCGACTGCCAGCTTCGGCGCTCGCTTTGACGGTCGGAAGGAGTGCGCCAATGCCGCAGACCACTCCAAACACATTGGTGTTGAAGGTGGTATGAAAGGAAGCCACAGAGTCAAAAGAGGATTCAGGCTTAATCCCTGCGTTCAAGACCAAAAGAGCAACACGGCCTGGAGGCTGGTCAGTAAAGTCCCCATAGGCAACCAACAGAGGATACCATTACGTACCCGAATATTCGTCATCAACTATCTTTTTCAACGCTACCCAGTCATCAGACTGACTGACGTCCATGTGAATTGCTTTGATGGATTGACCGTATGTTTCCATGACATACTTGACGGCGTGCTGGTCATTGTCGCAAGCGAGGACGAACATGCCTGCTTTGACACATTTTTGCGCAAGTGCCAGACCAATGCCAGAGGCTCCTCCGGTGATGATGGCGAGTTTTTCCTTACCAAACAGCTTCTCCATGATTTTAATCTGTAATTAAAGGCTGGCTTTAGAATGCTGGGTCGAAATACCAACTTCACTCAGAAAGGGCGTCTTTCATAATCCAAGAGACTGCCCTGCTAGTGAATGCAGTGACGGAAGGCGACAGAGAGTCGCTAATATGAGGCAAAGGATTACAAATCCATTTTTCCGTTGACAAATGCGCACACATAGAGATACAAAGTTTCTTTCATTGCGCCAGTAACATTGCGCTGAAGTCGTATCTTCGTTTTATTCCGACATGAGGCCGAAAGTAGGCCAGTCATTTGCGCCGGGAAATGCATCCATTGACGGAGCTCGGCCGATATTCCGGTATATATTTCCCGATAGCTGCAATCTAAGTGATTTCTGAGGTCCATCCATATGCTTTCCTGTACTTTCGTTACACCAAGTCTGATCCACTTCCCCTTCTTGTTTCTCCGTAATGGCCAGCGCTGTGGTTGTTGCGATCCACGAATCCATGTCTGTTTTGCGATATATGTCCATTCGGGCTCCCTTCATGCTCGATCTGACTTTCCTTCATTTCTCTGTTCCTGGAGACTTGGGTAGACGGGCTACCATCGATTCCATACAGAAACCAAAGAACAACTCCAACCATCAACGCGCCACCAACGATGTTACCCAAAGTGACGGGGATGACTGATTGGTAGATGAATTTCCCAACGCCAAAGTTCGTCCCATAAAACATTCCAATGGGAACAAGGAAGAAGTTTGCGATCGAGTGCTGATAGCCGAGGCAAACACTACACAATAGGCGTCAACTCAAAGTCATGTTGTGAGGCGTCGAGAAAGGAATTAGACTCACAACGCCCATATCGGTATCCAAATGCCAACGATCTTTGAAAATCCATCCCTGCAGCTTGAAGACATGAACACTGCCAGACCAACAAGCCAATTGCAACCCATGCCTCTCGTAAAGTTATAGCCCCAGTTGATGTTCACTCTGCCCTCTGCCTGAGTAACAGCGTACGTGGATTGCGCATCGGACTCTAGCGCATTACTCCACCAGGAAAGGACTCCCGCGAAAAACAGACACCCTGCGAGGTTGAAGATGTAAGAAACTGCCCAGTTTCTTCCAAGGTCGTACCATGACGTCTTGCGTTGCAGGGTTGTATACATCATAACAGCCATGTTGCTGGTCACCAACTCGACATTGGTGAAAATCGTCAAAACAAAACCGATGGGAAAAGTAAAAGCTGCCACAAATGTCGCGAGACCCGGATCGGAAGATCGAAGGCTAGGAGAGCCGCCTGCGACCACGAGGTTGAAAAGAGATCCAAGGGAAATGAAAATGCCGCCTAAGAAGGATTTCATAATGAGATCGCCCAACGATAGCTTGCCTTTGGATAGCCCGGATCGAGTTATGATTTGACAGGATTCTTGAGCCGAGTGAGCATCGGCGTTTTCGTACAGGCCCTGCATGTTAGGATTCAATGAGGGCGGCCGTGTTCGGGCTTCCGCGTAAGGCATCGACATTTCAAACCGTTTCTTGTTCAGAGGCAGGTGCATTCTTCATGAACGATCTCGATCGGTAAGGGTTTAAACTGACTTTATAGCTACCACGGCGGCACGTTGCTCTTACGTCGATATAATGTTGCGGAGACATTAGAGTGGGTAGATGACAGTCAGCTCTACAATATCAGTTACTGATCATGCCCGGCCGGCTTATCCGTTCGCAACTTCATCCTAGATATGACCGATTATGAGTGCCGAGTTGAGACATCTCGATGTAAGAGTAGACTTCGCATTATGAGGGCGAAGCAAACAATTCGCTATCAATGAGCGTATGCCTCATTGAGAGAGAAGGAGGAATTATGGGTCCTGTCTCCGACCGAACGCCCGCCAGCGATCGGCTCGGCTTGGGTTGGGAAGAGAGTGGGCCCCGGGAAATCGGAAAATGCCCCAAGAATCCCCGATGAACGGCCGGTCCGGGCCTATTCGGTGGCTGAAAAGCAAATTCGGAAGTGGGGGCTGACGTTGTGATGTCCCTCACCAGAATATCTCGCGGTGACGTAGTTGAAAGACATTTGTCATCATCAACCTATCGAAGCCTCTGCACCATTGCGCGGGGAACTAGACTACCGATGTCAAAATAAGTTCGAACAAACGCTGAGAATACCGCGTCGTAGTAGCAGTCACCCTCGCGCTTTTAGAAACCACGCAATACCACTGAACGTTGCCCTCCTCTCTGCACGTCAACACTCCAGCCCCCTAACAAAAAGCACAATGGGTATCGAAGGAAAGAACGTTCTGGTAGTGAGTCTCAGACCAATTCTGGGACATCGTAATCACTATCTAACAGGGCAATATAGACCGGGGCCTCCATGGGCATCGGCGAAGCTATTGCTACGGCTTTGGCGGCCAAGGGCGCCAACCTAGTTCTTCTGTCTAGGTCTGAGGTGAGCCAATGTTCATCAAGGTGAAGCTGGCAATTGTCAATTCGCAGGCTGACGGAGGCAATTCATAGCGAACCTTGGCCAAGCTTGCGAACAAGCTTTCACTCACGCACGGAAACCTCAAGATTATTTACCGTGCCGCTGATATTGGCAACTTCGACTCTGTAGATAAGGCCATCGCATCAGCAGTTGAGGCCATGGGGCAAGTTGACATCCTAGTCAACAACGTAAGTAATCTGTCTCCGAGAAGTCGCAAAAGAAACTTACAAAGAATGCAAACAGGCTGGTCTTGCGTTGGGGGCCCCGGCGACGTTCCCCGAGCTGAAGATTCAGGATGTCATGACCATGGCCAGCACCAACGTCAACGGCATGATGTACGTCACGCATTCGGTCCTTAACAGATCGATGATGAAGGAGAAGCTCGGCAAAGGAGTTATCTTGAATATTACGTCCGTTACTGGCTTGGAAGTTCCGCCTTTCCCGGGTGAGGCGGTTTATCATGCCAGTAAGGCTTTCCAGGAGGCATTCACGAACTCGATTCGCAACGAGCTGGTAAAGACCGACATCAAGGTTTTGGCACTTCGGCCAGGTGTTGTCACCACCAACTTCCATTCCCAACGAGTTGGTCACGACAAGGAGAAATACGACTCTTTCATCGAGGGATATGAGTAAGCTATTTTCTCGGATCAATGACACGCGAGGTGGCTTATAAGTTGATTCTAGTCCGCTCATATCCGACGACATCGCTCAGGCGGCTCTGTATATGCTAGACCAACCGCCCAACATCTCTATCAAGGCTTTGGATGTTGTGCCAACTGGTAGGGCTTGTTAATACCCCGCTCGAGGATCTCGATACTGACAAGATTCAAGCCCAGAGATCACTAAACGTGTTCGATAAAACATGGACCGACCGAAGCCACTGAACAAGTTCCCAACAGATGAGGCGCCTGGTACTTTAAAGGACGACATGGAATTAATCGCGACGGCAATAGCCGTTGGGAGGAATACAACATATTGTCTTCATCACCATTAGCGATAGAGTTTGAACACAATCAATAGACATTGAATTGACGGGTTCAACGTCTCTGTTATTATTTCGGCTTCTTTGCAGGGATAAGATCTTTTTGCACGGCACCACTAGCCTTTCGCAGTCTTACCCAGATCAACTTACACGTGTCTATGATGGAAGACGGCCTTTGTGTAAGGTGAGTAGCAAAATATGGTCGGACTGTCATCAAGTATCGCCATCCTGCTCAGAGGATTAGGATTAGCGTCTCCTCCGCAAGGTTCTGGTCCCTGGCCAGAGCACAGGTAAAAGATCTGGAGAGATTCGCGGAGTGATCCCCAACTTGCAAGCGTCAGATGTAAAAGATAGGTTCGCGTAGGCGACCCAACCACCTCTGGACAGCGTTGGCAAAACTCTTCGAGGTTTTGACGCCTCTGATGTTGCCAATGTCGACATCGTGATACAAGGTGTATTCATATTTTGACAGCAATGGTTTGACCAGCCAAGGCAATGTGAATATAATTTTGAGAGACGCGCGCCATCATATTATTTGAATAAGCATGTTGCGGCACAGTCAAGGGGGCTCTCTTCACAATGATGATGACATTGTTGTTCGTTACAATCTTATTGTTTTCTTTGACACGCACTTCTTCAAGCGTACCTGCCTGGATTGTAATGAGCCTTCCATTGCTGCTTTCAATCCAGAACAAAGTCCTTCATACACGACGCATTTCCTTTGTTTGTTGGAAACAATGGCTACGCTCGCTACATCGGTGCCGAGCCGGTCTATTGCTGCCAACCACACAAATGAGCCGTCGGGGTTAAGGGGTGCTCGTCTCCGCGCCAAGATCTGCTTACTTGTTTGGTATTGGAGAACCCCTGCCAATCAGTTGACGGAGGCAAGGAGGTTAGCGATGCAATTGCTGAGCAGAGGAGTGTGCATTTCTAACCGCATTAGTGCTCGGTCACTGCGGGCGCGATATGACTCATCTTCCTCTGCCTATCAGACGAACCTGTAACCGAGATTCCCTGACGTTTTGCAGTGGAAAATCATGTCATACCACGCACGAAAGCTGTACTTCTCTTGATTGCCCCGAAGCCGAATGCGCCGCTTGATTCGTTTCGACGCTCTACCTCCACTTACATCCAAGGTCATGAAAGCCATCCACAGATCGTGAAAGTGGACTGCTAGATCAATCTTTCATACCTCCCGCCTCTGAAAACCTTTGCCAAAACATGGCTGTCCCGTCTTGCTGTGTGAAAGCCTTCGAGTGGGATGGCACCCCCGTCGGCCGCATCGACAAGATCAACAATTTGCAGGTCTACGTCACCGGCAACAACCCTGATATTGCTGTCCTCTATATCCATGACCTTCTCGGATGGAGTTTTCCGAATGCCAGATTACTCGCCGACCATTTCGCCCGGGAAGCGAACGCGACTGTGTACGTACCGGACTTCTTCGGCGGAGAGACCTTGCCATTTGAACCCATTCTTCAAGGGCGATGGCACGAACTTGACCTAAAGGGCTACACCATGAGGAACTCTCGTGAGATCCGAGAGCCTGAGATCTTGGAGTTTGCTAGGACCCTGCGTCAAAAGTATAAAAAAATTGGAGCAGTGGGATATTGCTATGGGGGCTGGGCTGTGTTCCGTCTGGGCGCGAAAGAGCATCAACCTCCTCTGGTGGACTGCATTTTAACAGGGCACCCAAGCATGCTGACCAAGGAGGATATCGACAACGTCTCGGTTCCGGTTCAGGTTCTAGCCCCAGAGCATGACTATGTTTTCAACGCGGAGCTTAAGTCTCACTTCTTTGAGACCCTTCTCAAGAAAGGCGTGGCCTTCGACTACCAGCATTTCCCTGGAGTGGAGCATGCATGCTTGGTCCGCGGGGACCGAAAGAAGCCCGGTGAAAGAGATGCCATGGCAAGGGGCAAGAACTCAGCCGTCAGCTGGTTCAATCAGTTTCTTGGCTGAAATGAAGATTCCTGTTCTCCACGCAGCATCTTCACCTATTGATCGCGTACAGCAGGTTGTCTCTTATCATAAGTTGGGAGTCATTTGTTGGTCAGTACAATCGTACAGGGCAAAGACCCAGAGGGATTCAAATTGAATATCTACGTATGTATGTGTCATTCTGGAAGGACGTGACATAATTGAATGAACTGCGCAGAGATCAGGCTTATGATGAGGAGTGAAGACACACTCCCCAATGCATGGACAAGGAGATGGGCGCCATTAAGCATCATACCTTCCTCAGAGTATACTATGTCTCAAGGCCGCTGATAATACACAGTCATCTGCCGTCTAAAGCTGAAAGGCCCCCCACTCAGCACCGAACACGCATTCAACCCGTTCACTGGAGTCCATAGCGTGTACAAAGTTGCCAAAGGCCCTGTTCCGCATACGGCAAACCCACTTCTGACTTTTGTGTGTGTGAATCCATTTGGCACCGCGCAAGCCTCTAGTCCGTTCGTTGGCTTGCGTAAAGCGTATTGTTTGGCGAACCGACCGACCTCACAGACATTTAGAACGTCTCGGACAAAATTACCTATCAAAGTGTTGCAGTGCCCAAAACTTCTTGATTCCTGGTGTAGACTGCACCTGCGGGTATGTTACAGGACCAAAATCCGTTGATAAGCGGGTCTGGGATGCGTTAGACCTGCAGAAAGATGCACAAGTTCAAATCGAATGAGATGACTCTTGCCGATAGCTCGTTGCGACATGTCACCATCACCGGCGATGTGATACGGGCCTGATGGAGCGGGCGTGGAGGCAGACAAAGCTGCGAGAACCACAAGGAGCAGGAACCTCATGCTGTTAAGGTTACGGTTTTGATCGATGGATTCGGTCTCCGAATATTTGATATATCCATCTCAAGAGGAAGATCGGGGGATTATATGTCTAATCATTCTCGTTGCAAACACAGTAGATCGGATCTGAATAGTTGCCTCTGCTTCCACAGCCTACAGCGGCTGCTTCACATGCAACAACAATGGGCTCGATTGCTGTAGCATGTATCGAAAGCTCTTCAATGTTCCTAATGCTCCTCGTAGGGCTTGGAATCGGAAGTATCGGCCTATCCCTACTTGACTCTATCTCCGAACACTTCTCTTTGATCTTCGAGCTTTTATCAACGAATGCGGTGCATCGACAACACGCCGGACAGTGAGGCTAGCGCATGTTTACTTCAGCTGGGGCTGAACCAAAGCTCGACACGCATCGATTCTTCCGACATGTCAAGATCTTCTAACCCCGAAGGTTGAGCAGTAGATGCCGGGGCCTTTCCTGGATACAGTCACCTTTCTTGGAAGATGAAGGGCCGGTCTTCACACGTGGAAAAAACCAAGACTTGGCTTGGAAGTTCCAAATGGTAACTGCCAGCGATTAAATTGGCAGGCATGTTGGTTGATTACAGACACATGTTTATCTTGATGGCGCAGCAGTCAATTAGTAGAAGACTGTGAGGAGGTCGAAAGGTGATGTGATGAACAAATATTGGTGTTTCTGGCATCAGATATCACGTCTCTTGGATGAATTTTCTCGAAAACGGCAACGAGAGTGGAAGTTCAACGCGCTGATATCTTGCTGAGTTTCTCTGAAGTCATCTTCAGTTGATGTTAAAGCCTCTGCTTCCCACATCTAAATGACCTCCGAACTGCCCTCCGACCATGCCGTACGCGTGGAAAATCACACTGCCGACCCAGACTTGCACCTGGCCCGACTTGTACCGCAATCGCTAGCCACTCCATAATCACAGCATCCCCCACTGGAGCTGCACTCAAACGCATGCGTCGTCACACGCTTGGTCTTGACAGCATAGGTACCGGCTCCAACTACACAGTTGCCGCAGTAAACCCCCTGAGTAAGTCCGGTCACACATGCGCAGCCATTGTAGGTACATGCCCGCTGAGCTAACTCAGCAGGTATCGGCTCGCGGGCCTGGATGCTGGAGCCGTTGACTGCTGCAACGGTAGCTGAGATGAGCAGGATGAGAGACCCAGAACGCATTCCGACGAAATAACTTGCGATTGGCTGCAGTGTATACCATCATTAGCTTGCCTGAAGCAAGCATTGACTCGAGTTGTATCGTTCACTCACCGCTGAAGCGAGCTGAAGGGAAACGAAGTAGAGGAAGTCAACGTTGGAAAGTGTTTCACAACGGTCCCATAGGGCCTAGCTAATTGTGCCACATATTCCCCATTAGCGGCTCGGAAAGAAGCGGTGGCCGAAGACTTTATAGACAACAATCATCATCATATAGTGATGATGATGGAATTGAAACGGTGGCCAGCCTGTCTAGACTCGTTCGACTCGATGCCCGTCTGACATCGTTGGATGCGACGTTGAAGCAATGCACCCAATAGTTCTCTTATTGGGGAAGCTGGTTACTGCAGCTAGCCACTAGCTCATTCAGCTCTGGCTGCACTCGACAGAAGGAGCAAGCGATCAACCGTGCTTAACCCTGTCTCTAATGAAGGACCATGACAGGTTGGACCTGCTGACGTTTGTTTCGCTGTATGATAGGTGGCGTTGGCCATCCTCAGTCAATGGATGTTGTGATAGGCCAAAGGCGAGCCGAACACCAGCTGAAGAGGAGATGTCGGATACGAGTCGCACTCCCCCAGCTCTCGCCCCTTGGTGCAGTTGTGCCTAATGCTTGGATTCAGAGCAATTCGACAATGACGATTGTAACCGATGTGGTGGGATCAAGACTGTGGTAGTGTAGTAAATCGCGATTACACCGACCACTCCAAAGTATGGACGCTGATTAGTTACGGGTATTCGCGTGTTGAGGCCGGACTGCTGATAATTCGGCCGATCATCGCAAGAACGGCCATTGAAACCCCTCTCTCTTCCAGTGTCTGGGTCAGGCCACTGATCTGAGGCTTGAGTTGATCGGGGAACTCGAAGTCAGAATTGTCGGGAAAGGATATAGGTGTTTGAGAGGTAAGTAATGTGTAAGTCTCGTAGTAAACCTCGGCATCTTTCCATCGATTGGCGAAGCGAGACAGGGTCGACCCACAATCTTCCAAGGCCTGTAGGGTATCAGGAGCTTGGAACGCTGTGCTACGGTAGATATAGGGAGTCCCCCAGAAGCAAGAGATGAGAACAATTCCAACAGTGAACTGCTCGACAAGCTGCACCACTTGAAGTCAGCGTAACAAACATGATAATGATTTCGGGACGGCATTGGCAACCTACTGTGGTCCACGTACAGTACACCATAGGTCGGTGTTCCTGGATACGACGAAAGCACCTCGCATTCTCACTGGCTGCAGTCAAAAGAACAGCATGATCGTCAATGTTTGGGACGGCTAGCTCGTTCTGAAATAAACAGCAGATACAATAGTTGTAGAGCATCAGCATCGATAGCGGATGACAGTTGGTTGATTTGTCGGTATTGCTGGAGATGAGTGGAATCATTCCTTTCCATTGATCCAGTTCGGCCTTAATCTCGTGGATATTTTGAATTCGGTAATCGCTCTGGCCGTTCAGAGTTCGCATCTGCTTCCAGAACCTCCGTATCTTTGACTGAGTCCGACGAATTGCGAACAGATGCTCGAAGTTCGCATCGATTAGGCCGCCGTCGAAAGTAAGCCAGATGCTCTGGTTCCAAATCTTTGCACGAGTCAGTCTCAAATTCATTTGAGCAACGCAGGCAGAATCGGCACCAACCTTCTCATCTAGTACATCAACCAACCCATACAATCGATGAGGCCACGTCGAGGCTATCACTTCGTAGACTGAGTAACAATGTATGAGAAGCCCTCTGTCCTCACAAGTCTCCGGAACAGCTGGGGTGGTCGTGGCGTCCAGACTCGTAAACGATCCCGGCGCTTCGTAGTTCGACAATCTTCGGGCGATCTCTAAAGTCGATTTTCCGGTGTTGTCTCGTAGTTGAAAGTGATTCGGACTGTGGAGAGCATAGACTAGGAGCAAAAGGTGAGCCTTCAATTGAGCGCTAGGCCCCTGGAGAAATGCATCTGGCAGACAATGAACCACGGCCTGACTGTAAAGGGACGTGGACCGCGCGATGTGTGGGCACCCTCTGGTAGAGGGGCTTGAATAGAGAGCACCTATGGCGCATACCATTTGGACGAAGTAAGACTGATAATTGTTGGAGGGCACCTGTTGTTCGACGCACGCTTGGAACCATTCAACAAGGACGTTCTCGTCCAGAAACGACCAGTTGGGGTGAACGAGTTGGAAATAACAGGCTAGGTCGGCTCTTCTTAATAGCCCAATGTCGTCGTCAGAGGGTGGGTTGGGAAGGAATGTGTTATCGTGAGTGGCGGATGGTGTTTGGATGATGGCGATGACGCCATCTCGTGATGCTGCCAAAGAGGGCGAGCTGCGTCTATGATGCTGTCAACGATATGACACTAACATCTCCCCAGGCCGGCGAACTTACTCTGCATTGATTGTTTGCATTCCCTCCATGATCTCCAAGTTTGACGTTGATTGTAATGAGGAACCGGCTTCTGTGGTGACTGTGCTGGGCGATCGTCTAAGGGATGGTGGATCCAGGGTAGCCGTGCTTCCGAATGTCGATTGTCCGGGAAGCGGCTGATTTGACGGATTTCCCTGCTTCCTGATCAAGACCATACAGTTCGCGAGACTTCTCTCGACCTGGGCAAGACGCATCTCAAGTCCTTTGACGTACTCCCATGGCACCGATGCAGCATCCCTGGGCTTTCGCTCCTGGAACCGAACACATTCTGACCCTGCTCTCTTGCATTCACCGCACTTGGGAAGGGCATGGTCGCACTTCTTCTTCCGATGTCGACAGCGTATACAGGCGATCGATGGTATGTCGCTTGGGCTTGATGTTCGCGTCATCTGACGAGCCTTCGGTGTATTGGTTTGGTCGGATCCTGGGCGGCTGCTTCTTTGTGGGTCGACTGGAGGTCCCCCGTACGCACTCTTCACGTTAATCTTTGAGAAAGTTGACGACACCGTTGAAAAGCCGCCTTGGTTCTTCTCTTTGATATCTGTAGGAGCAGGAAGCGTGATGACATGGCGAAGGAGTAAGTCTGGGAGCAGAGAATAAGGCAACAAAGGCATGCACGGGTGGTCAGGGGTGATAGCCGTAGACGATGCGTTTCGTTAGAGACTTTAGGGTACAGAACTGTCGGTGGAGTCTTGTAAGGTAAGATGGAGGGCGAAGGCCACCCCCCCTGGACAGGGCTGCCACGCTGGTCCGATCTCCTAGGCGCACACGGCCACTTAGGAGCTCTACCCCCCCGCACGATTCCAAGGCTGTTCCCCGCCACTGGAGTACAGCAACACGAACTATACCATGCGATTCAAATCCGGCCATAGTAGTTCCTATGGAAGGACGAGTCCTAAATTTGACGTACATCGAGTCATTGACTGCCCTTCACACAAGCCTAGCCGCTAGTCCAACCAACCACTACCACATTGACGGATCAGCTACTCTCCCTACGCAGAAAGGCGTAGGCACAGTTTTGACCCAAGATTAGATGCCGGTCTTTCTCGTTGCCATAATACTGGCTCCTCTGAGTTCGGTTCTCTGAATTCGGCCTATCTTCCAGTGGAACTCAAGTCCGCAAAAAGGTTATGGTTGCTAGCAACGGCAATCATCAACCTCAAGATCAAGTTTCTGTAGACTTTCCTTCCAAACCCCTGGGTAAATCACTCTCGGCGGACACTTCAAGGAGTCCGGTGGATTGTTGTTCGTAGCAAAGTCTCAGGGATCGAAGGTACAGAAGCCTTTAGCAGCGATTTACCGTCTGCCGTTCTGCATCTACAGCGGATGAAAGTCGGTGTGATTTTGCGCACCGCATCGCGCTGCATACCAACCTTCTGACTGGCTGCGGATGGATGATACCCGTTACATCCGCGCGAGCCTTTACATGACGCGACGAGCCATGTTTATCGACAACATCGATCGTGATGGGCCTTGAGCGGGCCTCTACGTAACTCCCGGTCCTCCGTAATATCGTACAAGGTCGCGTTGTTGCTGAAAGTTTACGTCAGGTTGGTATTCCCGTTGCTACAACCCCTAATTTGGTAATTTGGGACATCTTGAACTACGTTGCTGCATCCAAAGTTGGTATCAGTTGCATATTCTTTGACAGCTTCGTGGTGGGTTGCTTGTTGAACTCTGCCAGCTGGTTGGGCAGCAAGTTGACTAGGCAATCTGAATAAACTTTCGCAAAGGCACCTATCTCCTTCGAATCCGTTCTCGTGAAGACACAGATGGGTTTTCCCCGGGCACACAGCAGCTTTCTATCCTTGGTGTACTCTGTCCGCTTTGTCCCCCGATATCCGTCCACAGATGCCGCCATTCGGGGCCGAACCAAAGAGTGAAGCCCGGTTTTCGGTGACAGACCCATAAATTGCCGTCATTGGGAGATTCTGTCGGACTGAAAGTCCGCCGCAGGAACGCCCCTTTGCCAGCCCCGGGATGATCGGCCCCCTTGGCGTGACAGGAATCAAGTGAGACAAGCCTTCTTGCAGGACCTTTTGCCTAGGCAAGTTCTTGCCGTCTCCAAAGGCCCCGCCGTCAGATGGAGACATCTCCAACCACTTGGCTCCAAGCCAAACGCTTAGACCGCGTTGGTCAGCAATTTGTGAACTACAATACTGAGTAAGGCCGTAAAGCTGCCAGGGGTCCCTGAGAAACTTTACGTGACGTTACGTCGACAGCTGTAAAGAAGAACATGAGTCGGGTCCACTAAGAGGGCGGATAAATATTTAGGGGGAGCGGCTGCCTTATTCATACGCTGGCTTCACTCATGCGCACCTAACGATACTCGCGGATGGTCCGCGACTCTAACTCAATCGGGGTACTATAACCTACCGGTGGGATAGGAATATGTTTTGATATGCAATTGGCCCATGATGGCGGGGTTCACTTTTGCGCCCTACGTACTGCTGACTGTTCATGCCTGTGAAAGCCTGAAGGTTCCTGTCTGCTATTCATTGAGGTGCTCTGTGGCGCCGCGCGGTGCACCTAAAGGAACCTCACATTACTATTGGAATGTCAAGGACACTGAGTTCGCTACTACTGCGAGGTATCCTCGTTTTCGTGATACGGAGAGAGCCCATGCGGGCTCAATTGCAGAATTACCTTCTCATCTGGAATGAACCAGTCAGATGAAATGTAAAACAGAGTCAAATCTTTCCGCCGCTCCATTCAACCGCCTGTCTTCATTTACGAAGTCATCGATGCGTAGAGCATCATTCTGCTGCAAGAAGCCTCAGACACTGACCATTCAACGCTGTGCGTGTAAGCGCTTAGCCGGCCCGTCGCAGTGAAGTCGCCTCTGTTCATTTTACAGTTCTCATGGGCGAAAACCCACGGCAAGCTACGCACAGACTGGGAATTTGCTTTTATTCGCAACATCAGGCGAGTTCCATCGGCGGGCGCCGTCGCTGCAGGCTAATGTCTCACCGCGCGCATCGCGCGCATTCCATCAGGGTGCACAATAGGTTTGATGGGGTGGAATTTCAAATCAGACCTTGCTCCACAGATTCAGGGGAGCCGGCTGGAGCCGTAATTGCTGCTCGCCTGCTTCCGATCGTCTGCCAGATGTTAACAAGGATGACGACCATATCTTAAGGGACGGTAACCCTGTTAGACGAACTTCAATTGAGAGTCTAAAGCTCTTAGGCTGCGCTGCTCATGGTTGACAGCCACGAGGTTTTACGGAGAGATTCTGCCTTTCCTGCCTGGGGCAAATTCCCCCATTTACTGTCCATCTCGGACTCATTGGGTACGGACCTTCAATTGCAATACCGAGCAAAAACGATCAAAGGCGTATCTTCTTTGTTTCTTCCATGTCAGACGCTCTCAATGATTGCTCGAAGTAGCCTGATGGACTACTCGACTCGAGCCAGCATGCTGGTCTCTCATTCGGAGTTGGCCACGATTGATCGTCGACCAGGAAGACGGTACTGCGGTGAGTTGAATCGCTCGGGAACGGACAGTCTGGGTGTTACGATAGATTTTGAGCGACATCTTGAACAAGAATTGTTGCGGATGAAAGATCTTAACGAACAATGAGTTTGCAATCCGAGTTTGCAAATTGATGCCCTCATCAAACGTATGTGCAGCCAAGATGGTCCGTGGCACACAAGGCTCGGATTCACGGCGCATCAGACTTCCTATTCGAGAAATAAAACCGACAAACTCGCACGTGATCACCTGTATGGCGGCCAGCAAGACCATGAAGCTTTTCTTTCAATTCTTACACCTTGCTGAATCTTTCGGAAGACGATACGGATATCAATCAGATAGGCATCTTTCCGTACTTTTCGGGTAAGTACCCGGCTCGGGATTACTAAGATAATGACTCAAGTCAATTAGTGCATCGGACGTTGTCTCCGAAGGCCGGACTAGGAGCACCATCATTGCACAGCACAAAATCGCGTGGGTCCGATCACGGCCCTCCGAAGACCCCTGTAGTTTCTCGGTTTTCGGACCGTAGTTGCGCAGGTGGTGCTCCATTCATGTTCTTCAGTGACAGTAGCGACTGATGAGACTCGCCGTCCAAGAAATGCTTCATGTTATCAATCTTGACCCACCGAGTCGATAGGAATTGAGCCATTATCACCTTGCCTTCTTGTTGGATGGCAAGACTAATGATAACGGATTACATCCCGAGATCGCAATCCTATGCGTAGTAGAGGGTTTGTACATAAGATGCGTGTGAACAAGAAGGCATCTATTCCAGGCCATATGCCAACTTCAAGAAGCCCATTTCAACCCACAATATTCGGCTGCATTTACGACGAATAATACGTAAAAACTATCCAATCATCATGCAGAAGATCAACCCCGTCGGCTGGGTAGGTACAAGACGCTCCCTCACCAGGATACCTTGCTGAAACGACGACTAGTATGGCCTCGGCTCTATGGGCCTACCCATGGCCCTCAACCTGCATAAGAAGCTGCAACAACATGGGTCCAGCCTGACATTTTCGAACCGAACTTTATCCAAGGGGGATGCGTTGGTCGACGCAGGGGCCGTCGCAAAGAGCTCCATAGTGGAGGTTGCCCAAACATGCGATGACATCTTCACCATGGTAAGTCTTTGTCTGAAGTGGAGTTTTACCCTAAGTCTGACCAACTGTTCAGGTCTCTGCCGACGCAGTCCTTCAAGCTTTGGTAAAGGAGCTCGTTAGCAGTGGCATCAGCTTGAAGGGCAAGACTTTGGTGGACTGCTCCACAATTCACCCTGACACCGCAGCAGCAGTGTCAGAGACGCTGCAAGAAGCTGGCGCTGTCTTTATCGCCGCCCCGGTCTTCGGTGCTAGTCCGGTTGCTCAAGCTGGACGATTGATCTTTGCCATGGCTGGCCCGCAGGCTACGATACAACGTCTGGAGCCTCTGGTCCTGGACGTCATGGGTAGAAAGGTGATCAACATGGGCGAGGATGTTACCAAGTCTCCCATGCTCAAAGTTACTGGGTAGGTGCCGAGCGCCCCTCCTATCCGTTCTCGTATGATTCGTATTGCACATCTCTGACACTTCTGGTAGAAATGTGCTGCTAGTTGTCTTCTTGGAAGCTATTGCAGAGACTCAAGTTCTTGCCGAGCACAACGGCATCGGTACGAATGCGATGGAGGAGCTCATCTTCGAAAACTTTGGACCTGTTTTGGGAAGTTATTCGCGCCGCATGACCAGCGGCTCGTGGGCACCAAAGGAGGGCTGGGCTGGTTTCGCGGTTTCAAACACCATCAAGGACGCAAAGCACGCGCTGCGGGTGGCTGGTGACCTCGGGGTGAGAATGCCGGCTCTCGATATCGCAACCAACAACATGCTGAGTGCCAGGGCATATGGGGGTGAGAATCTGGACGGCGCTGCCCTTTACGGAACCTTGCGGTCTCAGGCTGGGCTGCCGTTTTGGTCAGAGAACAGTCGGCAAGAGTGATTTCCTGAACATTGGATGGATTTGAACGCTACATAGAGATAGACTTTTCGTAGACATTAGACAGATACCCTACGGCAAATGAAGGAACCGATTTTGATATGGATAATGCAGGACTGAAGACCAATGTTCACCGTGGGGAATGGCGACCTGAGGTCGCCGACCTCCGGGCCGGTTTCCGTACAAGTATGTCAGCATACGTCCGACCTACTGTTTGTCGCATTCCACGTCGCCTTATTGGGTAGGATCTGCCGAGACGCAAAGGTTACGAGATGATGTTACGAGAAATTTGGCGAAAGATTTGACGAAGTGAAGAAGTATTAAAGTAAGGGGAATCGTTGCGAGTATCCTCGGCCGTAACTCCTAGTTGGTCGAGTATGCACAATGACCATGTCAAACTTCGTGACCACCAATGCGACTCAGCCCTAGATATGTGTCAAGACTGATTGCAGCGTATGATTTGCGTGTTCTAATGCCGCTTCGCTGGCCTCAAAGTACGAGCTCAGGGAACCTCGGTCGTCGGTCACGTCGTTCGCGGATAATTAGAACCTGGTCTAGTTCTATCGACGACGGTTATGACGGATCAGATTCCGTCTGCACCGGAGTCAAACGGGAAAACCTTGCGCTGCCCAAGCTTAGCTTAGACTTCATCTGAAGCATCTGAAACAGTGTCACTGTCGGGAACATGGCAAGTGTCATCACGGGCCAATCCACTCGAAGACTATCACCTAAAACAGGATGGACCACGTTGTGATTTGATCTAGCTTTCTGAATCAAGAGGAGCTTTTCTGCCGTGTCGGTGTCTACTAGTCAACCTCAGAGCTCTATCGAAAATTTGCTGACGTTTAGTGTAGAAGTGGGATGATTTTGCTTTTGAGTTGAGGCTAACTCCAACTTAGAATTGCGATGACTTACATATCAGAGGCTGAGTCTTGGATTATTTCCCTGTTCGTCCGCCTCGTGCTCCGTACGTAAGGGCTTGACTATTCAGAGGAGCTTAACTCATAGGGCTCACTCATGTCTAGACTTCAACATCACCACGAGCCGGAGGAGAGTGCCCAATCAATTTTTCTCTACCCAATAAGGTTCATTGCGTCTATTCATTAAGGAGCCCGAGGGAAAAGGGGCCGAAGTTTACCGACGCCTGCCCGGTGTGCCGGCCGCGAAGCCCCACTCGTCTGCCGATCTGCGGGTCTGATCCGGCGCGGGCTTTCGGGGGTTCAGGGTCGATGACAGCGCAACACTTTAAACACATTCTGGCGCAGAAACCTTCGATCGCTGGGCACATAATGAGTTTGTGGCTGAAGTACCAGTGTTTTCGTCATTGTCAGACTTGATGTCGACACCAGATACCAGCTAAGTCCAAATCACCTCCGCGCAGAAGGTTGCCAAGTTGCAATACCAAGAATACCAAGAGACCGCTAAGGACTAAATCATATCTTGTCGCCGCGGTTTTCCTGTCGAGTCAATCACGTCTTTTCCTTGGTATATCGCATCATTTTTGGGACTCAACAGCTCAAAACGCGTTTTGCCCTCAATGTTCCTACCTGAATTTTCGACAGCAATTGAGTGATTTGCGACAAGCAAGCATCAAGCACTGCCACGGCCAAGGGTCTAGCGACTGCGAAGTTGATGATGTGATCAATCAAACGCTGACTTTCAGCGCATCCGATGAGCAATCTCAACATTGGCAGTGGTTGAATGGCTTCATTTTGGCCCAATCGAAGGGTCTTGGCTGCTTCACCCCTGGGGCTTTGTGGCTAAGGCTGCCTCTTTGTCTGTGGAAGAAGATGACCACCCTCCGCGAAGCTCTTGAGCGGAGGCTGGGCATGCATAGAACCCATTTACTTGAGTGATTTTGCGCTAGAAGGATTTTTCGGGAGATAATGTTCGCAATGGAAGGCTTTAAACCGTACAGATCCTCGGCTGACCGTTGTCGTCTCGTGCTTCTTTGCTTTCTAGACGATGCTTTGGAACCTCCGCGCCAATATGTCAGAGAAGAAGGAGATAGAGAGCTCGTCGACTCCTCCGTCGGAGCTTGACTGCAACGTCGACAGGAACGATGTCTCAAAAGTCGAGCAGACAGACGAAGAGATCGAGCGGGAAAGGAATCGGATACTTCGCGAGCAAGAGGAACTTCGGAAGCAAGATGCACCCATCATTCCAATCATGTCGTTTTTCAAGAAGAAAAGCGGCTATGACGAGAACGCGATAGCAACTCAACCTTCTGTTTACGATCATCCCTCCACCGCCAGATTCTTCCAACCGCACCCGCGATATGAAAATCTGCACCGCTTCGACCCTACCTTCCGCTGGACATGGGGCGAAGAGCTCCGTCTCATCAACAAGCTCGACTGGAAAATCACTTTTTTCGCATGCCTTGGTCAGTTCTTCGATGCATAGTACCGCCCCAGTTGCATCTACTTACTCCCCTATAGCATTCTTCGCCCTCGACCTGCCCCGCGGAAACTTGAGTCAAGCGAATTCGGCATCATTTCTCGAGAGTCTGGGGATGGACACCAATGACTACAACTTAGGCAATACAGTCTTCCAGATCTCGTTTTTATGCGCTGAGCTTCCCTCGCAGATGGTTAGCAAGAAACTCGGTCCCGATAGATGGATCCCATTCATCATGTGTTCCTGGAGTCTCGTATCCGGCTGCCAGTTTTGGCTCAGCGGGAGAACTTCGTTCCTTGTCTGTCGCGCGCTACTCGGCATTCTTCAAGGAGGCTTCATCCCGGACATGGTTCTCTATCTCACATACTTCTTCAAGTCAACAGAGCTACCCTTCCGACTCGCCATGTTCTGGACAGTCCGCCGCATCACCGACATTGTCGCACCTCTCCTTGCCCTCGGCGTCCTGCGAATGGATGGCCTCAGTGGTTATGAGGGCTGGCGGTGGCTGTTCATAATCGAAGGCATCTTGACCATGTCGATCAGCATTTGGGCATGGTTTATGATGGCCCCGTCTCCAACCCAAACACGAGCACCTTGGCGCCCCAATGGTTGGTTCAACGAGCATGAAGAGAGGGTGCTGGTCAACCGCATTCTGCGCGATGATCCATCCAAGGGCGACATGCACAACCGTCAAGCCATTACTCCGAAGTTGCTTCTTCAGTCTTTGGCTGACTGGGAACTCTGGCCCATCTACATTTTCGGTCTCATATGGGAGATCCCTTCTGGTCCTCCCGACCAGTACCTCACCTTGACTCTCAGAAATCTGGGCTTCAACACGAACGACACCAACCTTTTGAGCATACCACCTCAGTTCCTCGGCGCAATCTTCATGATGATCATGACGTATCTGTCTGAGATTTGGGACTCCAGAGCCTTGTTTGGTGCCTTCACCCAGCTCTGGTACTTGCCCAACCTGATAGCCATGGCGGTACTCCCATCGAACAGCAGTCCCTGGGTGCAATATGCTGTCGTAACAGTGCTCCTGTCTTACCCTTCGCGTAAGTCACTCGACTTAAGACAGCCTTAGAAACATCTGACCCGGATTCTAGCTCATGCAATGCACGTTTCTTGGGCATCTCGTAATTCCCATTCAGTTCGCACTAGAGCTGTGTCGGCTGCGTTGTATAAGTAAGTCGGCCTTTGTTTGGCACCGAGCAGAAAGGAGTCTGATTGTTTCGCAGTATGATGGTACAGCTTGCTCGTGTAATCTACTCGAATATTTACCGTGAAGATGATAGACCGGAATGTGAGCTTACATGAGTACCCACTCCGTGAACTCATTTCAGCTAACGTCGAGTCTCAGACCGCAGAGGGAATCGCGTGCTCATTGGCATCTGCTGCGGGAACATATGCATCTATCTTCTAGCGAAAGTATTCTACATGTGGTGTAACAGAAAGAGGGAAACAGAATGGAACGCTATGACAGAAGAGGTTAGTTGACCGGTAGTCTCTGAGCTGCTCTGATTAATAGCTAACAACTCTATTAGGAGCGAAATACCTACCTGGCCACGACCAAAGACCAAGGAAGTAGTAGGAAAGATGTTCGCTTTAAGCACTAAGCTTTAACTGCGTTCGAGCCATGAAATACGTACACGTAAGGACAGGGCGGTTTTCTCACAAAATACAAATCCTTTCCTTCCCGCCCCCTTCTGGCTTTTTTCAGAACACAACAGATTGGTGTCTCATGGGATGCCATATCGATTTCTACTCAATGTATTGTTAGGAAAGAGGGCAGGAGACGGCTATCTGGACATGTAATACCCACATTCACGCTTGGCTGTGAGATACCTTGGCCCTTGCAAGTCCGAATGGAAGATGTTCCATCATCTTGCAGCATCCTACAAGGCAGCTGCAGAATAAGTGCACGTTTATTCATGCAGATGCGCATGTGACATCTCTGGTAGCTCAAAAGGGCTTGCACTTCAAAAATACTCCGGCAGACCATTTCGCTCTGTAACAAGTTGGGACGAGGTCCTTCTTTGCCAAGAAAATCTCTTCGAAGATGAGACAGGTATTGCATTGACCACAGGAAACTGGTATTCTCGCCTGGCTATTGCGGGACAATTGCCGGTCTCAAAGGGTGGCTGGCGGTTGCGTGGCCAGAAGAAAGTATTTTTGAGAATCGTGTTCGAAGATTCTTCGAGGGGAATGAACCCCTCGAGCACAATAAGCATCAGGTAAGACTTTACATCATGTAAAGTAATGAGTTATCTGTTCGAAGCGAGTGCTTAAGGCATTTCTTAGATGTTTCTTTCACATTCAACCTGGATTTATTGCACGGAGGGTATTTAAAGACCGCAAGCTCAGCCACAGCCTTATTGAATTGTTCATGTTTCCTGATCTCTAATGATTCTTTGACCCAATGCCTCTCCAGCTGCTCGAGCTACAACATCTTTCACTCAACGTCAGTCATCCCGACGCGAGGTAAACCTCTAGTGATCCAGTCCAAGGCTCCCGGGCAAATTTCGTCAGTAACGGCCTGGTCAACGGATAGTGATGTGACAATATCTGGCGCTGGTAAAGGGGGAATGAATTTGATCGAGGCTTGGGCCATCCGTCGAGCTGCCCCATTTTGCATAACTGACATCGGGTGATGACATTCACGTTGTGCAGAAAGCCGGGGCCTCGGATACTGCGGGTCGTCTGACCAGACAGCACCAATATGGAGCTCAATGCCAGGGTTAGTTTCTCCGTCCATCCGAACAAGGGAATGAAGAAGCAAGCGTAGGTAGTCATCAAAATAATAGGTGTTCATCAAAGCCAGACGTACATCCAGCAGACCACATTCTCCACAACGGCTTCGTTCCAGCGGAGCATAAAGCACGATCTTCTTGATTTCTCCCAGATGATTCTGCGTGAATCGGTGGAAATTTTCAGCCCCAGGTATTGGAACGGACGGCCGAATATTCAACGTCTGCCAGAGCAATGGTTCAAAGAAGCCTTGCCATTCCTTGGAAACAAGCGTCTAGCTTGCCATCAGATGCTTGTGATCGTCTGAGGTCGTTGTCTCCAACTCCTCGAAAATCATGAGGCGTAGCTCTGGCGGAAGATGGGTCCAGCGACTGGTCTTGGTTTGAAAACGAAACATCATGACGCTAGGTGAGCGGGGGTTCTGTGAAATCTAAAGCGAGATTTCAGTTTTTCGTGTATGGAAGTGCACTGGATTTCCTTGGGGTCGGTCTGCTTATATGCTTTATCTTGCATTTGAGGTCGTCAAGGTTTCTCACATATCATGCGGACCTGTGTGGAAGACCTCTCTGCTTTTGTCGTGATCGTTTACAAATTCCATTCTGGGATGGGAAATGATCCTCAAGGTGTTCATAAAGGTTACAGATCTCGTGTGATTAATTATACCTTGGGAACAATGAAAAATCGAGCAAGGTCGTCCAATACGCCAATTTCGGTTGCGAAAATTTCTTTCCCCGCTTCCTTCTTACGGCGACTGTTTATACAAGAAGGCAATCATATTGATGAACAAGATCAATCTTCACTGGGAGTCTACCGTGGCCCGTTCCCTCATAGACCACACATCCCTCAGGTCATCTATAATTCTCTGTATCTCTCCATAACCCATGCGGTCACGCATTTGATATAATACCAGCTTCACTAGGTCAATGTCCTCCTGGGAGGTGACAGAGTAGCCTAAAATAAGCATAGGCCACGCACCCAAATAGCAACGTGTCCAGGTTTCGTATGCTTCTGGGCGACGCAAGATAGATAGAGCACGAACAACCTGCCATCGAGTTGTTTGTAGAAAAGGTGAGGTGGTACCACCGGTAATTCCTAAAAGCCCTGCCCTCCTCGTCGATTGTGTTGAGATAGAGTACTCTGTGATGTAATCAAGGAGAAGAGACGCAGCCAAAACGAAGAGCGTAATTGCGTCCCTCTGAAACCCTTCGGCTGGAGTTGAGAACGGAACACTGCCGTTTTCTGTTGTATTCGAAGTCACGAATTCTTCCCATGGCTTGATTTCCTGTAGCAGCCGTGTCACCGTTTCCGCACTGGGATGTTCAGGAGAATTTAGCAAGTCAATGATGACTGTTATGAGACGGTATAGACGTAGTGGAAGCCCGAGGACAAGACTCGAATCCGAGAATAGCGTGTTGATGAGCTTATTATCCAAGAAGCTTTCTGACTGACCCATGAATTGCGGATCGATGTGAAAATTTGGAGCGAACGGCTTTCTTGCAGCTAGAAGAAAGGCTTGGTACAGGACGCTCTCTGTTGCTAGTCTGTGGAGCGTGCTGGACATGGACAAAGGCGAGCTTTTGTCTTCGTAACGTAACTTCAGTAGACTCATAGCACCATCGACGTGTTTCCTGGCGTCAAGAGATGTATCTGCGCCCCAGAACTGCAGGTTGTGAAAGTCAGCGTTGGGGTTGTCGTCTGGGACGGACGGAGATTGGCTCACATTATAGAGGTAAAGATATACCACCGTCGTCAGAAGTGTGTCGCTTGGGCTTTCGTGAGAAGAGCCTAGATCTAGGAGCGAACGGTTGACTGACTCGATGGCCCGCAAATAGTACCTCAACGCGGTACTGTGATATCGGCAGTTCTTGGTGAGCATGTATTTATTGGAGGCGGAATTGGCCAAAACAGCATATTTAACGCTGTCGCAACTCATCATCATCCCCATGACCTGGGTCCCGTAGTCCTCCAGGTCAGCTTCGGTGACTGTGGGCAACAACAAAGCAGTGACCAGCACGTTGAGATAGTGATGTGACAAATCATGCTCAATCTCCGGCAGTTCTCTCGGTTCAAAGGATATGAGAGAAAGCTCGTCACACGATGAAGGCGTTGGTGATGGTGGTGATGAGCCTTGTGACGCATGCTTCTCAGATGCTGTCAGTCGTTTGCCGCGAAAACGCCTGTCGTGGAGCTGATCGGAGGACGGCCACGCGCAATCGCGGCCTGAAGCAGCGCAGTTTCGGCAACAGGGTCTCTCTTCCCCGCATTTCACCTTTCGCTGTCTGCCTACAGGGGTTTCAGTGATACTCGGAGACGAAGGAACAGGTCATTTACAGGTGGTACAGCCGGTTTTTGTCCTCAGTCTTGCCCTCGGCATCGTGGTAGAGAAACCGATCGCTATCGCTGTCGCTGTCGCTGATTGAGTCGATTGGAGACTTGGTTAGGCTACGTTCCGACTTCTTCAGTGGACATTAGAGAGACCAGTGGGATAAGAAAAACAAATCGCAGGTGGCCATTTCTTATCAAAAGCATCGACAAACCCCGCACTCATTATCTTTGTGGAGCGCCTAATCACACAGATGGGTTAGGCTGCATCCCACAACAACCCAGACCCCTGAAAGTCCGGGGAAGCTGCCGAACGTGCCAGGTTTCGGCAATTCGAGTTATTGTCCAAGTAAAAAAGAAGAACAAGTTGCAGAACTGCTAAATTACTCGTGTATCTTGAAAACGATGTCTCATTGACTACGACATCATCGAAAAAGGCGACTGCTCGACCATATGCCCGAAATTCCAGATGAAAAGCATGCTATGCATCGCGACGAACAGAGTCACTGACTTACTCTTACTGTTGAATAATCCTGGACACCATCTCAGAGGCAGCGATCGTATCTTCGTCTCGGAAGTGTTTGCCCGCGAGTTGCAACGCAATGGGAGCGTCCTTGAAATCTTCTGGAGTATCTTTGATTGGGGAATTTTCTGTTAGACAAGGCCTAAGGAGGGTAAAAGCCGATTGACTCACATTTCTTGTACTCTCGCTCGTCCTCGGCAGAGCGAGGGTTGTAATCCTCCTCCACAACATCGATGGCTGGATCAACGTGGATTCCCGTCGGAAATATCACACTTGGCTGATCTAGAATATTCCAGATCGTAGTGTAATGCCAGTATTGCGCCTCGCCCAATCTTGCAGGAGGGCCCACGTACGCTGGACACAAGATGAAGTCAACTCCGCGATCCTTCATGCTTTTGTGATAGCTGCGACCAGGTCAGTGTACATCGCTCAGACTGTCATGGGTATATGTATGGAATGGATAACTCACGCGTCCCTAAAGTTGTCTCGTCGAACATTCAGTTCCCAGTTCTCTCTGATAGAAAGTGGTTCAGGCTTTGAGTACGCGAATGCCCATTCTGTCAAGAATGCAACAGGTTCACCGCCCTTCTTCAAGAGTTCTCTTTGAGTTGCAGCTGCATCAGGGAAATAGAGGGTCTGAATGATTTCGGCTCCCTCCTTGTGGTTGTATGGCTCATAGTCAACAACCTTGATTCCGGCATCTTTGAGCTTCGCGACCGCATGCTTCAGGGCCCGTGTAACAGGCGGGTGAGGGTGAGCCATCCTATCCCAGAATGGCATATGTCAGTATCCAAAGTTAATAGGTTGTAGAACGGAGACACTTACCCATCATCCCAAATGACACCTATGGTGAAGTCTCCAGTTTTGTACGGCTCGCGTCGTTTCCAGGGCAAAGGTACAAGCTGGGTCTCTTCCTCCCAAGGCTCCTGATCGATGATGACCTTCTGGAACAGGTCGAGGTCTGCAATACTGTTGGCTAATGGAGACAGTACACAGCGAATGCTCTCTTGTCCGAGCCCAGGTATGCAGACCCCCTTGTACGGGTTGCGCATCGCAGTCGTACGAATACCGTAAGAACCGCAAAAGGCAGCCGGTACCCTTACAGAACCACCGATATCTGTGCCAATGCCCATCACTGCACAACGAAGGCCTAGCGAAGCACCTTCTCCTCCGCTAGACCCGCCACTTGTCAAATTTCGGTTGTAGGGGTTCACCGTTGTTCCGTAAATGGGATTGCTGCAGTCAAGATGCTATTGAAAGCGCCAATTAGCATTCGTGTCGACCACTAGTATTCCAAGAGAACCCGGGCACTTACCATGACGCTCTGAGGCTCGTTCGTCCGAACATGGAACACCGCGCCGGCAGCCTTTGCCAGACGAATGACTAGAGCATCTTCATCGGCCACGTTGTCGGCCCATGCGACATAGCCAGAGTGGACTCTACGGCCTTTCAGGCTCATGTGCTCCTTGGCGGATATCGGTACACCGTGCAAAGGCCCAACGAGGTTCCCGGTTTTCTTGAAGTGCGCATCCAGCTCCTCGGCAGCAGCCAGTGCATCTTCAACCATGAACTCGGTAGCAAAGTTCACAAGTTGATGCGCAATGTGACCTCTTTTCAAGAAAGCCGTGACAGTCTCGACCGCAGTGAGCTTGCCTTCGGCCATCTGACTCGTCAGCTCGGCCGCGGTGCTCGCCGTGATCTGCAGCTCGCGCGGCGTCAACTGTCCGCAAGACTCAACAAAGTTAGATACATTGAGCTGGCTGGCGAGTGGTAGCCGGTCTGGAGGAAGAAGCCATTCGGGTTTCAGTGACTTCTGCAGGATTTGCCGGCAAGCCTCGGCCTTCATCTCCCATTGTGCTGGAGACATTGTGTCGTGACTGATTAGGAGGGTTTGGCCGCGACGGGTGAAAACAGTATGAATGGACTGCGTGCTTCAATTATCCTAGTGGTCTTTGCGCGACAGATATAATTGAACTGAGCTGCTAGAGCTCCCCCAGCAACAATGAGTCCGGATACGACCCCGCTGGCGAACACTATCAGTGCCGCGTTCCTGTTCCGTGATTATCAAATGACATGCTTCCGTCATCCAATCAATCACTGATGATATGCCGAGATGACGAAAAACTTCAACACTGATGCAAGGATTGCATGGTGATCACATGGGATGTACGACAAACAAGAAGCATTCTCAACACCCCGCGTCGGCTGTATTTTCCCCCTCCCCAGGTGATCATGGTTTATGGCAAGAAACCCCCGACCCATCGCAATTATCAGTGATTGGATACAGGCGATCCATTATCAATGATTAGCCTGCAGCTGCACTCGCAATTATGCGTGATTGGTCAATCATACCTCCAAGCTCCCCATTTTAGATTATGCCCGAAGGTTAATGTTGCATTTCAGTATCCACCAACTGCCAAACCCCTGAGCACATACCATCATGGCAGAGACCCTTATCCAGACGCCTGGGACTCATGTCAAGACTGGCTGAGCCCCGTTCTCTCCATGTCACCGAGACGCTATCGTTCGCAATTGGAAAACATTGGCCAGATGGCGTTCGTCAACTTATCATGATCAGATGCATCCTTCTTGTATCTCGCCATCTGACTATCTCGTGGACAGAGGCTGATTGACGTCCGCTGCTAAGTTTCAACCCGTTCATCTGCACTGGTTGATAAAGCGTCTGTGCCTCAACATCGTGCATGACAACTCAGCTGCAAACCAGCGAGTCCTTTCCATCGTCTTTCCTCTCTGAGTATACGAACTGTCTCGTCCGATCATTCGACCTTCCTTTCTTTCGGATTCGAACACTGTCACTGAGCCAGGCCTACTGTCGGCAATATTGTAGCCGTCATGGGTTCCCCCAATGAGCCGTCGGCGCCGCCGTCGGGCTTTGTTCCCGGCACCGTTCATCTCGTTGATCTCGAGGGAACAATGGCATCTCGTCATGCCGCTGTGGGTGCTCAGGATGTTGTGTTGATTCCGACGCCTTCGAACGATCCCGATGACCCTCTCAACTGGTCGCCTCGAAGGAAGACGCTGCTTCTGAGCTGCCTCTGTGTGTAAGTGCTCGGTCCGGTATTAACTTTAGACCCCCGCTGATGCATGGTGTTCCAACCGGTAGATATTGCCTTTCCATCGGCATCGCGTCGGCGGCTATCTATTCGATCCTTGTGCCCATCTCCGCCGCAACCAACCTAACCCTGGGCGATCTCAATGCCGGCACTGGATACATGTTCCTGACATTAGGATGGGGTTGTTTGGTCTGGCAACCACTGGCTCAAAAATACGGCAAGCGACCAGTCTATCTGCTAAGCTTGCTAGCAACCTTGGTAAGCCATCCCATCTCCAAAGCTGATGAATTGGGAAGCTAAAGTCTTGCCACCGCAGTTGATCATGGTGTGGGCTCCTTATGCAACGACAGGTAGCCAATGGACAGCCAACAAAGTTCTTGAAGGCTTTTTTGGAGCACCAATAGAGTCCCTTTGCGAGATATCGATCGCGGATGTGGTATGTTACTAGAAGTTCCAACTGCCTCTTTCGGGGATCCAACTTAGTACTAACAAGTACGTGTAGTGGTTTACACACGAGAGAGGTACTTACATGGGCTTTTACGCGCTCTTTCTTTTCGGCAGCAACTTCCTCGCCCCTGTCATTGCCGGGTTCATCAATGATGGTCAAGGATGGGAATGGGTCTTGGTACGTCGTCGAATCACATCTTGGTGCTGTGTTTGGTTGTTCGATGTTAACATCTAAATGCCTAGCACTGGTGCGCTATCTTCTGTGGTATTGGCTTTCTTATTTGCTTCTTCTTTATGGAAGAGACCAATTATCAGCGCGTGACGGTGCTGAATGCCGAGATCTTTGCTGGTGACGGAACGGAGTCGTCAGCTGAAAAGGGAGCCAAGACTCAATCCGATACCGACAATGTTGCCCCAATCCAGCCAGATGCCGATGAAACTTCAAAGACACCGTCTCCAAAGACATTCATGGACAAGATCAAGATGTTCCGCAAGCAGGATATGAATCTCCAGTTGTCACTTAAGACGATGGCAATTCGCCCATTCCTCTTCTTTTCTTTTCCGGTCATCGTGTTCTCTGGATTTTTGTACGGAGCTATCCTCTGTTACTTCAACGTCCTCAACGGCACTGCGTCTCTCATCTTGTCCAGCCCACCCTACAACTTCCGAGCCAGCATTGTGGGTCTTTCGTATATCTCCTGCCTGATAGGAGTTGCAATTGGGTAAGTCTGATAAGGTCGCCTTGGGCTCGCAGACAGAATCGCTGACTCGAATTGCAGAACGTTGTATTCAGGTCATCTTGGCGATGCATTCATCCTTTGGAAAGCCCGACATAACAAGGGTGTCATGGAGCCTGAGTTCCGCCTCTGGCTCTTCTGCGCACTGATGGTGGTCATCCCCGGCTCCCTGCTCCTGTGGGGAGTTGGTGCGGCCCACAAGGTGCACTGGTTCGGCTTGGTGTTTGCAATGGGGGCCTTGAGCGGAGGTGTAACCGCCGGGAGTCAACTTGCCATCACATACTGCATCGATAGCTACAAGGAACTCGGTGCCGATGCAATCGTTACAGTTATTCTTATCAGGAACACCATGAGCTTCGCGGTGTCGTACGGGTACGTAACTAATAACCTCGGTATCGCCTTGGCGACCTGAATTCGTCATCTACATGGCATGCGCTAATCATCAGGTAGTATCACGCCATGGGTCACGAATATGGGTTGGCAGAATGCATTTCTGGTTGCAGCGTTTGCTGCACTAGCTCAGATTTCACTTTTCTTCTTGATGATCAAGAAGGGTCGGGGGTTCCGCCAGAAGAGCGTTGCCAGTTATTGGAGATATCGAGAGCACGAATGAAACTTGTCGTCACCAAGACATGTGCCATGGGCCACTAGTGCCAGGCCAAGGATGATATAGAGTTTTGCTTTTAGTAGTGCGGTAGCATCTAATGTGGATAATTGGAAAGTCGGCGAGACATTACGCTAGTTCTGCCCCTGAATGGGAAGCCCAAAGGGCATGAATTGATACTCCTTGATTAACTAGTCTCACAACGTGAGCTTCCATTGCGGCTTTTATTGGCAGACAAAGGGTTTCCAACGAAGAGTACGCAGAAGTCACGATGTGGGCCAGAAATGCTTTGCAAGTGACAAAGGATGTATAGTCCCATTATGCTGTGGTATCGAGGACCAGAAACAGTGAGGTTTAGACAAATCAACGCTCCAAGACAAATCATTATACACTCTATATGCAAGGAAATCAAGAATGGATACGATAAACAGGCAGTGAGTGTGACAAGAGAATCCTTCCAGAGAAAGCAATACCCTTCCCCACGAGCATTGATGGCAGCATCTTCTAAGTGCAGTCTCCATGTCCTACACAGTCAGACCTGTACACTAGTCCCTCTCATTGACAGACATCTCCCACGCTCTAGCACCTTTCCTCGATCGGGTTCGTCCAAGGCGGAATCTCTCGGTTCGTGAAGTGCAGTCCTAAGAAAGGCCTCGTAGTCAGTCTCCTGACCGTTTTCGTCTCGTGTAAAAAATGCGCTTTTTTCGCTCGAAAATTCCACAAAACCAGATACAGGAGCCAACGAACACCGGGGCTCAGACCAAGCCAAGCTTCGCCCGGGCGACGTTTTCCCTGTTCCAGTCCCGGGACAAAGGAACGTCGTCTCTCACAGATTCGTTGTTGTTGCTGCTGCCGCCTTCGGCATCGAGCGGAGACAGCTCCATCTGGACGGCCTTGGGCATATCGGCGGACATACCGAGCCAACCACCGGCGATCATGGCAATAGTAGTGCACAGCTCGGTGCCAAAGAGAAGGATGAGCTTGGTGGCGAAAGAACCCATGACGGGGTCGAGGCTGGAAACTCGGTTGAAGGCGTAGGTGGTCGTGTAAGTCAGGTGAACCACGTGGAAGGGCATGCCAACAACGGCGGCACGAAGCATGAGCATTGCAGGGCGGCAGTTCGGGGAGTTGGCCGCACGAATGCGCTTGAAGGTGGGCCACATCCAAACGCAGACTCCGATCAGAACACCGAGTTCAAGACAGTTGCCGATCTTGTTCAGCATCGCGTTCATGACTCCCTTCTTTGGGTCCGGTGATCCTCCGTAGGTCGCGATGGCGATACCGCCAGTGTTCACAAGATGGGTAACGCCCAAGATGATCTTCTCAGTCCAGCGCTTCGGAGGGGCAGGTAGAATGATGTTGCTAATTTTCTTGTCAATTCAAACTCTCCCATTAATCTTAAAATCATCTTACGCCTCATAGACAATGCCAATCAGTGTCAGCGTCAAGCAAGCAATGCTGGCGGCGTTGGTCATGATGTTGACCTGGTTCGGTAGCAAAGGCTCGTGTCGTTTCACGATTTGCCAGATGTCGGCGATGAATCTCGCAGCAAAATGCGACAGGAAGATCGGCCAGCAGACCATGCCCTTCTTGCCGTGCTTCCAAGTGATCCATACTGCTGGCGGAAACATAATGGCGTAAAGGGCCAGTTCTGCGATGGCCAGGTTGACGACATTACTCGACACCGGGGGGAAGTTTGCGGTCGAATGGTCAGACATTTTGATATTTGTTGGATCGTTCGGCTTCGAATAAGTCGGACTGTGGTAGCTGTCGCTGTCGAGAATATCGAATTGGTCCGGGGTATGCAAACAGATAAAGCACTCTGGGGTATCCTGCTTGATAAGGTTGAGGACGCTAAAGCTTGCCAAGAGCTGACGAGATGGTGATGAGGTCGAACAGAATTCTGACCAGCGGTAGCTAATGACTATTAAAGAAATAGCAAGACTTCAGATCGAGTCATTCTCCATGACGACGTTTGAGTCTAAAACAAGTTCAGACTGTACAACAACAGAAGATCACTGACGCGATAACAAAATCTTCGTGTCTGGAATACTACACAGCCTGGAAATGGGACTCTGGACAATCTGGTGCTCCCCACCCGCGAGAGCGAGAGCGAGACCGACTCGCGCGCGACCCCATGGTAATTCAACGTCCTTGCGTCGCTATGTGCGATGCACGGGTAGCGCCGAGTGGAGCATCCGGGCTTTGACACGGCAGAAGATCCAATCAACACCCGCCGGTAGGTCCCATCCGGGCCGTCGTGCCAGGGCTGCCCCGGCTCGACTACTTAGGATCTGCCATCCGGTGAGAGATTGTGATCGCAACGAGGCGTTTCACGCAGCTTTTGGTGAAGCCAGCCACATCTGTCAGTTCCTGCAAGGACGGTTCGGTAGTTAATCGCACTAGAAAAGTCCACCCTGTCCAGTCTGCCTTGCCCGTGCCTTGCGATGATCTGCCCTACGGTGGGCTAGCGGAGAATTTTATCTGGAGCCAAGCCACCCATCTCAATCAACGTGAACCGGTCTATCTACTTGATCCCACGCAGTCCGGCATTGTGTGGGGGAACCTTCACGATTCCAGATCGACGCTAGGATTGCAAATACCGACGTGGACGAATCAAGAAGCCCATTGAGGGGGGCAGTAGTTGGCAAAGTTCGAATCCAAACAGCCTGGCCGCTCGGTTTCGATAAATCGACGAATCCGGTATCGTTATTTGGCTCTCCTGAGATGTCGACAATGCTTCGCCTTCCTTCAGATGAGGCGCAACTGAAGGGTGACAGGAAACTCTGCAATAGCGCGCCCCAGTCTTCATGTAAGCCTTCGTATGTGAAAGTGGTGTTGGCCATACACCTACTTTATTGATATTAATTCCAGTAAGCACCGGCATCGATCGTGCCGAACACATGGATTCGTCAACCACTTACCACTCATCCAATAATGGGATTGAGTTTGCGGTTTTTTGCCAGGCGCAAACACGCACACTGGATGACTCTGCCGCGATCCGAACAACCACTCACTCAGAGGATCTCGTCAACGCCGAAGCCTTATGTGGCTCTTGCGTCTGCCACCTGCCGCAATCAGGGTTCCGGCTTCGCTTTCGCCGTTACTTCAAGTTTTTCTGAAGTTCGAAGCAGCACAGGCCAGTCGTCCCGTCTTTTGTGGCTGGCCTAGAACTACGCGGCTGGACGTTGGGCACGCCCGCAGCGAAGCGCGCCGTTACCTTTCACTTCGCTTTCGCTGTTGTGGGGAGAGCCAGGGTATCTCCGGCACGTCAGCGCTTCGGCCACTTGGGTTCGGTGATTTCACGTTGTATCCGTCGATGGTAAGTTTCTGATTTTCAGCTGCAGGTTTGACAAATAACCTTTTCTGTTATTCCCTGCCAATGTGACCGTTTATCCCATCTTTTTCAGACTACGTATGCAACATCGACGGTGCTGGGCATCGACGCATCAGTCATCACAGCGACTGCGAAATCAACGTCGGCAAGTTGTAACGCATAACGGAGGTCCTGAAGAGGAATGTCGTCGTGGAAGAACCCTGATTCCTTCCGCCTTGGCGTTGATTTTGTGTCTTCGCCAAGTCCTGGGGTTACTGTCGCTACCTGTGTTGCAGGTCCTACTGTTTCGTGCATTATCATACAAGTGTACCTGCCAATCCAGGCATGGCTTTCCTTAACTCCGCAGCGAGAAATTCCGACAACATCTCCGGCAGGACTAAGTGTTACCTCTGGGCCATGCCAGCCACTCGTCAAACCGGTGATCTTCCTTGAAGTGGCTGTTTATATCTGCCAAGAGTTGACTTGACCATCCGCGGAAGAACCAATAGTCCTTGTCCAAAACTGCGATGAACACATTCAAGTAAGCTAGCAACACCAATGCATGTGGCTCGGTCCGCCGGAGATCATCAATGACTGACTCCGGGATGGAGTATGTCCATAGGAGGCAGGCGCTGACTTCAACCTGCAAGCCCACGTTGGCCAAACCGATGCAACTCCTCTCAAGAGACGATATCATTGCGTCGTAGTCCGCGCGGTTCGGAATCGGGTGTTGCTGAGAGCGGTAAAGAGACCGGAGGTGTGCCAGGGCATCAAACGTGTCTCGTGGTAAACGGGTTCCTTCGAGGCTTGGACGGGTATTGCTGCAACACAAGGTGAGCACAACATCAACATGTGATCCCGACAAACAGCTTCTTGCAGTGCCCAAAGTTGCTTACGCTTCAAGTGCCCCAATCATGGGTATGCCGTGTGTCATTGCAGCCAGATCGCTTTCCCTAATCCTTACCGCCCAACCCTCGAGGATGGCGCGCACGCCTCTCATGATTGACAGGAGGTTGACCACATCCGATATCGACGTATTCGCATTTGAACTGTTTCCTGGACACGTGGCTGGCGTGCAGGCCCGAGTATTGACTACAGCTGAGAAGCAAAACATGGCTTTCCAGTTGTCTTCGGTGACATTTGATAACAGGCTGCGAAACGTCTCTTGTCCTTTGTCGTAGTGGTATGCACTCCGGGCAAGGTACACGTGTCGTTCACCTGCGGGCAACAGGGAAGCTTTGTGGAGAGCTGCTATAGCGAGAAGGCCATGCATCACAAAGCCATGTCGACGTCCCTCTCTCGGAAACACTTCACGCCATACGTGCCTGACGGTGTCTCGATAGCCCATGGTATCGCATGTTAGGACACAGTAATGGTGCATCAAGTCGATGTCGGTAGTCCAAGAGTCGTCGGAGATAGTCGAGGAGACTAGAGAGGCTAATCTTGGATATTTCGGAACAAGATCAAGAAAGTCGGTACTGCCATCGCTAGGAAGGCATCTCTTCCTTCCACTTCCTGGAGATTCGGGTCGCTGATTTGACGCGGGTCTCTGGGGAAGGCTGGGAGCTTCCGATGTTGGTGTGTCCAATCCCGTTGGCTCGAAGGGCCTAAGATACAGAAGTTAGGTACTTGAACGTACTCCGGCGAGGGCAACGTGGGGCTTCACCTTAAACAGGCATGACAAGTCGAAAGATTGTCCTGGGTCGTTGAGCTTCCATCACTGACAAAGCTGCAAACAATTCTGTATCTTGTGCAATTGAAACATGCCGGATGACGCTCGTCGCACTTTATGAAGACCGTGTTAGCGGGTATCCATCTTGCCAGGGGCCACAATCCATTGCTAGAACCTCGCATTCGATAGGAGGAGGTAATCAGGAACGCGCATTCTTAACGCTGAAAGCCTCCACTATCTGTGCGCTTCGGCGGGTTCCAGCAGCACAGAGGGACTTGCCGCAGTGTCCTACCTTGACTTTGCGCTGCTTGCATTGGCGACAGCCGAACCGAGACTTTGTATGTGTCCGCCGAGTTGACATGATGGAGTGTAGGTGACGAGGCATGAGATGGGAAAACGAATGGGGGGTGCGCTTGAAGTAATACGAATGATCTCGGGTTCTCGTGCGTGGATCATCCCGAATCCGAATACTCGTATCGACTGCGCCCGAGTCAAATCACCGGAGCCAAGACCGCGTAGTGGACAATGCGAACCCGAGATATTTCGTGCAGACCAGGCCTATGAAAATCCACAGTCGGTGAACCGAAACTTTGTGCTGTCTGATCCAATAGGCTTCATCGACGGTACTCTTCTCTGACAAGCCAAGCATTTCTTAATGAACTACGACAGTCTCATCACAAAAGAAGTAATCAAAGTTGTAGGCAACCTGTAGTCTTAATATTTAATCCATAGGTCGAGATAAATCCTGAACACTTGTGCTGCCAACATTTGCTGTCCTAGGTATGTCACCAATCTTTCTCGAAGTCATCCTTCAGTATCTGCGCATTTGCTCCAACTCCCGCAGCGGAACCAGCACCCATAGCGACAGACACCTGCTTCACCTGTGTGGCACAGTCGCCAGCCGCAAACACGCCGCTTCTACTTGTCTCTTGCATGTAGCCCGAAATCGAGATATCTCCCGTTTGCGTAGTTTCCAAACCAAGTTGCTCTGCAAAATTACCGTTGGGGACCGTCTCGGGTTTGTGGAAAAGAAAGCCAAACGACGACGTTGTTTCATCCTCAAATTCAACAACTATTGAAGCATCGCTATTGTAGCCCAAGGTCTGAATTCTCCGAATCTTCCGGTCGTCCACTTTGAGGCCATGGATTTCGCCGGCTTCTTGCACATCGCTGAGGGTCAGGGATCCCGTACCATTGGTCAACAGGCATATGTTTGTCGAAAATTGCCGTGCAAGTTGACCGCATGAGATTGCGTTGGATAGCTTGATACTGCTGGTTGAAGTGAGAAGAACAGCTGCGTTGACGGCACCGAACTTCTCAAATCCTGAACGATGCATGCAGTTGAATCTGTCCATCTGTAAGTAATAAGAACGAGCTGTAGCCTTTGGGAGCACTCACATTCCCTTCCCCCAACATTCTTTGTATCCCGCGATATCTGGCAGCACATCACGAGTGCCCGTCGCCAAAATCACCTTTCTACTTTTCCAATACCGTCCGTTCTCATCTTCTACCTCGAAGACGGGGCCAGTCTCACGAATGGCCCTGGCTCCTGTCTTGGCAAACATGATTGTCTTGTACTTTCGTTGCAGCTCCGCCTTCAGTCCATTCCGGATCAAAGATGGATTATCTTGTTCATGAGCTCCGCCGATACGGGAGACGCTGTGCGCCCTCCAGTCTCCAGAGTCAAACACGACGGCGCTTCGAAGAACCCTTCCGAGATAGTGCCGCAGATAGACCCGCGGGACCGGCTCCAATAATGCAGACATCGAGAACGTTTCTGAGAACGTGTGGCGCCATCGTGGAGTCTGAGGCCATGGCTGCAGTGATAGGAAAGCCGAGTTTTAGAATATGCCGGTATGGTCGGGGAGAATGAGAAAAGGTCGGCGATGGTCAGGTAGATATTTGCAAGCGCTTTACTGGTTTGTACTGGGGTTGTCTCACGTCAGACGATCGATGAACCACGTTGTGAAGTAGATTAGGGGAGGATTGGACGTTCAGAACTTGTGGCGCTCTTCCTCAATATACTAGTCGGAGACTTATCTCAGTCTTGGCTGGTCACGTAGAGGGGCAACTACAAAACGTTCCGAACCGTTGGCTTATTGGACAATATGCTAACTACAAACAGAACACGACAAATCCTACCGATAACCGCTCTGGCTTTATTCGCTGCTAGGGATGACGTTGGATTTGAATGCGAACACGCTAATCATATTACTCCATCTAAGGTCCCGAAATGGTATGTGTTAGCCGTAGCTCCCATCATTTTCAGCAACCAAATGAGAATCCTCATAATCAAGTTCCTTCTGCTAGCGATTGAAGATATGGTGATGCCACGTGCTTCCTGTATTGAACATGGATAGATACGTGGAGACAAGATAGATATTAACATTCCAAAAGCTCATGACTGCATCATGGGATCGATATGTGCACTGTCCTGAAGCTTCAAAATGCCAATGAGCCTCCTCACTTCGTCTATGATGCGAATGCATGGTGGACGATCAGCACCGCTCGCGTATTGAGCATAATCTTGGCTTCGAGGATTGCTGTGCCAGCCCCTCTGGCGCTCTTCCAAGACCTCCAGTAAACCCATGAAAGAGCTCTTGCTTGCTCCATCCAAACCATAAATCTCCGTCTTGACAGCTTTGTTAGCTAAAATCATCCATTCTAGCGGATGCATCTGTATGCTGAACCCCGGTGCGCCAGATGGCGCATCTGGCGGTGAAACGACTCCGTCCGACCCCAAGCCCTGGAATTCAATGGCTTTAGTCTGGTTGAGGCGAGTGGCTGTTGTTGCCTCGGATTCGATGGCCTCAAGCACAGAGCCGTACTGTCTTGCTATAGACATCATGAGGCCGCCTAAGAGTGACATATTCTGTGTGGCGGAGAGAAATCTCGTCGGACAAATCGGACAATGGATGATGTCTCTTGCCTTTACCATCATCCCTCTCAAGAAATGGAGACCTGAAGGGAACGTCATCTCCTCGTTCGCCTGCATCTGATCTAGCATAAGGTACAAGCTCGCGAGACAGGCGCACGAAGACTGATTGGAAGGAGCCGCAGTCGACCCAAGCGGAGTATTGTCGGGACTTGGAGCTGTTGTAATCAAGACTCCACCATCTTCAGATAAGGCGTCCAGTCCAGCTTCCGCCTGTTCTTCACAAAGGGTAGTGGTGCTTGAGATCGAATTGTTAGTCGCCCAGTTGTTTTGATCGGGAATTGAGTCCCCTGTATATGCGGACGAAGTTGGAGCCGATGTCGCTGTGGTGGACGTATGATCGGAACTGGGCCCGATTGCCGAGAGTTGCGTCCAACTAGACGGCTCCGATGTACCCGCCTGCCGGTCATCCATCGGGGTGGGCACGCCGCATGCGCAGATCTTCCGCCGCGGAGGCCGGCCAATTGGTTTTTGGATGGAATAAAAACACTCTGCTCCAAATCTTGCACATCTGCCGCACTTCGGTCCTTTCCCATCACACCTCACTTTCTTCTCTCCTATCGGGTCGAGGATCAGTTCATGTTTAGCGCCGTTTTTAACGAGGCGAGATCCACTTACTGCACCGGTCGCAAGATGCACGCTTGGTCGCGGGAACTTGTTCAACTGGTGTCGACTTCATTATGAATTCGCTTGAGTATGTTCAACGGCGTTCATTCTGTAGCCCGGAATGAAATTCAAAGGAGGAAGGATAGCTACAACCTCGAATTTGGCAACCAGATGACAGTCGCGGAGACTTAAGTGTGGTTTCATTCGACACTGGCTGCTGTGGAGTGAGTTTGAGCAAGTTGTGACCAATGATAGCGACGGAAAGTGTCCGAGGTCATCTGGCGCAGGGATGACTCGCGTTCAAGGTTTGGCATCTGAGAGCTTCGAGCACTGACGGCAGCTTACAGGAAAGGAGGCTGAAATGGCAATATCGCCATGCCATGCAAGCAAAGTATGTAAGGCTGTGGTTAGGACTCAGAGTGCTTATCACATCAAGTTCATGTTATTTCAATCAAGAGTTGCTGAAACTGACCCGCCAAAATTCTAGCAACGAGTTGACGTTGAATAGAACTTCCTAGTGCATTTGCGTTGGCTCAGGACGTGAAAGATCTCGTGAATGCTGACACGGATCCCTTTCATTTTTAACGGAGCTACTCGTTTGAGACTTTGACCACAGAAGAAGCACCATATTTACTACCTACTGTTGCTTTTCTGTATTTGCTATCATCAGTACCTTGTCTGCCGGCTTTAGGACTGAGTACCACTCAGAGTGGTCGGGCAACTCAACTTCAAATGCCTCGGCTGCTCCGCTGTGACAACCCAAATGAATTACCCAGTTGAAAAATCTTCTCAGTCGTATTATTTGCAGAGGTCGCCGCTTGTAGATACATTTTTCTATTCGAAAATGCATTTACCGTCAGGCATCTTTACCAGGGCTTTCAGCGATGACATGGATGGTTCCACCGGGCAACGTTAGCGACGAGTCTGCCAGGTCGTTTAACGACACTTGCACTTTTTTTCGATGATTGCATCCACTTTCAGAACCCCAAGAACGAAATCGTTTGGCGACAAGGAAAAAAAGCAGCGCGTCCCCATATGTGATGAGATCAATAGTCTCGTACGATGTCTCATGTGCCCACACTGTTGGGGGTTTGAAGCCTGCCTGGGCACACCGAATTGTCTTAGCCACCCCATGGACGGGGCTGAGAATGGTGAAAGCTGACTGGAATCGTCATCTGAAAAGAAAGGGTGTGTCTCGCTAACCCTTGGGGTCTCAATTGTAGAGCAAGGTTGCATCCCTATCACCATCTTCAGCTGGACCCCACCCACCAATAGGGCCCCAACACTACATCACAGCCTCCTTAGTCCGACTTGGCCGCCCACTTGCTGCAAAATGCAAGTGTTGTCTAAGCTAGGAGATATCTCGCGATCGCTAGACAGCCTTGAAGATTTTAGACCAAAGATTTGATATAAAAAGCATGCTTGACATCCGCAATTTTCCAGCTTTGAGAAGCGCATACGCAACAACAACATTGTTCCTTCCTCAACACATCAACATGTCTCTTTCAACTCTTCACTATGACCCCGAATTTGCAGCAGTTCTCTCGGGTGTAAACATTCCTCCTCCCCCCGCAACCTTCAAGGACGTATTTGAATTACGGGAATGGGGAGACAGTCTGCTAGAGGGCCTCGGCTTCGGAATGCCCATTCCAGAAAACGTTCTTCAAACCATTATCCCCTTTGAGAGCCACGACGGGACGGTTCTCAACATCACACACTTTTCCAACTCCAACAAGCCCAAAAATTCCACGCAACAACCTGCAGTATTCTACGTCCATGGCGGAGGCATGGTGGCAGGGAGCGTCGAGCTGTATGCTCCCAACATTGCCAATGCTGTTGACTCTTACGGGCTGGACTTTTTCGCTGTGGACTATCGTCTCGCGCCAGAGCAGCCAGGTCCCAAGCTTACCGAGGACGTCTACTATGGCCTCAAATACCTCTCTGACCACGCCAAGGAGTACCACGTTGACAACAAGCGCATCGCTATCATGGGTGACTCCGCAGGCGGCGGACTTGCGGCTGGTGCCGCCCTACTAGCCCGAGACCGCGCCCTAAGCCCTCCCATCGCGAAGCAGGTCCTGATCTACCCCATGCTAGACGACAGAACACGGCTACCTGAGAACTCTGCTTATACCCAATTCCTACTGTGGACTGAAAACGCCAACCAGCTAGGTTGGAGCTCCGTTTTGGGCGAAGGAGTAGCCGGGAACCCGAAAGCCAATGCCTCGATTTATGCCGCGCCGGGGAGAGCCAAAAACCTGAGAGGTCTACCACCTACCTACATTGACGTAGGACAACTGGATCTCTTCATGTTTGAAGACATTGCCTATGCCAACAAGCTAGCTGAAGCAGAGGTTGAGGTTGAGCTCCATATTCTGCCTGGACTGCCCCACGCATTCGAGTTTGCATCCAATGCTACTTTGGTGAAGCAAGCACTTCAGTCCCGCAAAAGAGCTTTGATGCAGGTGTAGGCTCGGTGTCAAATTGACTGACCCCCAGGAACATCACATAAGAGCAAAGATCATGTTACTTAAGGACCGATGCCGGCGAACTCACAGGGATAGCAAAGTCTCACTCGTCTTCATTCAATTGTAGGAATGATTAGTACTATTATAAACAACCGAGATATCTGTCTAGCCACATTCTCTTTTCATGATAAAAGACCAGATAATGCATATAATTATCACGACGCTCTTCCGTCTCGAATTTGTGTTCTGCCATACGTGCGTTGAAAAACCGAGCCATTTATTCTCAAAGAAGCCCCATGTGGTAAGTAAGAAAATGGCCGCGGACAATGCTCCATTCGCACCGCGCCCAGACTGTGTAGGCCGGGTTTTGGTTTCTCACCTAGCGCGGGTGTACACTCAATTACCTACATAGGTTTAAGTCATCCATAGTTAATTCCAACGTAGATCACTGTTCTGCGGAGTTTTCGTATCGCTCTCTGCGGAGTTGATCGTGTTCGCGACTGGCGGAGTTGGGTGCGGAGTAGCGGGGTATCGTCGCTGTGCTACCCACTAGAGGCCAATCAGTACCAGTTGAGGCCGTCTGGTGTCAGCTTACTTCGGGCTTTGATGTTTCAGGCAACGGAAGGAAGAGGCTTGATGGATCAAAGTGAAGGCGCTGGAACATACAGGAATACTCCCTAGATCTGTGTTATGGGAACCGAATACGGCGTTGGACTATAAATACACTTACAGCAACCTGTAAGTTCGGCAATAAATCCCATCATTCACTTGGATCCCAACGTTCATCACAACTCAAATCATTCAAAAAGCAAGTCTTCGAAATAATATTCAAGATCCTCAATCTTCTATTACATCCTCGCTTAAAGTCCTATCAACATGGTTTTCACCAGCATGGTTCTCGCTTGCCGGAAAGACGGTATCTCGCACGACGAGTTTGAGAGACGATACGAGCAACACTTAGTTCTGGTGGAGGAATTGTGTGGCAACGCGATGCCCCTGAAGCACACCAGATACTACCCCCAACACGGCGGAGCAGATGACAAGCCCATTGTCCTTTTCGGAAACAACAAGGAGATGAAATACGACGTCATCGTGACAATCGAGTTCGAAGACGAGGCTGCGTGGCAGAAATTTGGCGCCATACTGTCCGAGCCGGAGGCTGCCGCAAAGATCGCGGCTGATGAGGATGGGTTCTGGGATAGAAACCAGATGCACGTGTTCAACGTGGGAGGCGTCAAGGTTTGGGAGAGGAAATGATTGCCCGGCTAGTTCTGCTGCGACGCTCACGTTCGCGGGAGTCATGTCAAGGAAGATTTTACCGCCCCTGAAGTTGCAAACTTGCGCCTTGTGTATCTTGGAAGGACTTCTGTCATCACCGTTTTGCACGCCAGTCAATCAACCCCTGGTTGTAGGGATTCATAATTGAGAAAGCTTCATCTCACTGACTTGCGGCTGTCTATATGTGTGATTATTGTGTCTGACTCTTTGTATGATTGATTTATCGTTGAGCTACGTCTTCAGTTAGATGCCGCGGCGGACTCTCTGTTGGCCACACTGCCGCTCGCCCGTGAAATGTGGGAAAACCCATTGACCCCATTGGTCTTCATACCTTCCACCTTTCCCTCATCTTCAGGGATGAACTCTTCCACCACTTCCTCACTGGGTCCATAACCTCCACCGCCTGGTGTCTGCACGATAATGCGATCACCAGGGTTCATCATCACCGTCGCCTTTCCACCCAAGCTGATTGTTCTCACGGTGTTGTCGGTATCATCCTTCCGAATCCAAAGGTTGACTCCCCGTTGACCCTCCTCGCCACCAGCCATACCATATGGCGCGATGACACGTCGCTCTGACAGAATGCTTACTTGCATTGGCCTGCGGAACTCGATATCACGAACACAGCCATCGCCACCTCGTCTTCGGCCGAGACCACCACTTCCCTTGCGGATAGAGAACTCATGCAACAACACGGGGTAACGCTTTTCCAGTACCTCTGGGTCGGTAATGCGCGTGTTCGTGACGTTCGTGTGTACTCCTGATTGGCCTTCCCAGTGGGGACCTGCACCAGCACCGCCAGCAATCGTCTCGTAGTATCCGAAGCCCTTGGTGACTTGCCCATCCTTATTCGTGCCGCCGTAGCCAAATGTCAAGTTATTGCAGGTACCTTGGCTGGCAGCTGCAGCACGGAATGCTTTGAAGATGAGGTCGACGATGCGTTGAGAGGTTTCGACGTTGGATCCAACGGTTGCAGCCTTGAGACTAGGTGACAAGAGGGTGTTTGGTGGACAGTAGATCTCGATGGGTGCCAAACATCCTTGGTTCAGGGGGATATCTGAAGAGATCATACAGCGCATACAGTAGATGATGCCAGAGTACATGACAGCTGAGGGTGTGTTCTGCGAAATCAGGTCAGCCTTTGCCGCCATAAATCCTTACAGAGCAGACTCACCAGGTTGTTCAACGCCTCCGGTCCGGTTCCCGTGAAGTCGAATTTGGCGGATCCGTCCTCTCCATTGATGGTCACCAGCAGAGCCAGCGCCGTTCCATCATCCAGGTAGTCAATAGCTTTCAGGGGATGTCCGCGGAACCGGCGGCTGAAGGTCTTCAGCAAGGCCCGGACGCTCTCCTCGGCATTCTTCTGAATCGCTTCCATGTAGAATTCAACCACCGGCCACGAGTATTGTCGGACGAGATCTTGGATTAGGTAGATACCCCGATTGTTAGCAGCAACTGAGGCCTTCAGGTCGGCGATGTTGTCTCGCAATGTCCTCGTTCCACTGCAGCCAGGATACTGCGCAGGCTTTACGTAGAGCTCCTCTACCAAGCCCTCCTCATTGAAGACTCCTCTATCGACCATCTTGAAAGACTCAATAGCAGCACCTTCTTGCCAAAGCTCTGTGGAGTTGGGTGGCATTGAACCGGCAAGGATGCCTCCAATGTCAGCGTGGTGACCTATCAAGAGTTAGCAATTGGCTTATACGAACGAAGCCCATAGATCAAACCTCTGTTTGCCACAAAGAACATAATTCTCGTCGGGTTGTCATTGTCGTCAAAGACTGGCGTGATGACAGTAAGATCTGGCAGATGAGTTCCTCCGGCACAGGGGTGGTTAGAGAGAATGACATCTCCGGGCTTCAGGCCATCTTTGCCGTATTTCTCCGCCTGATACCTGATCGCCGTGCTCATTGAGCCAAGATGACCGGGAATGTGGGGTGCGTTAGCAACAAGTCCGCCGGATGCTGAAAAGATTGCACAAGAGTAGTCCAGTCGCTCCTTGATGTTTGTGGAGATTGAGGTCTTTTGAAGAGTTCGCCCCATCTGCATTGTGTTAGAATTGGCCTTGCAATTACTGTCAGTGGCGGTGACGTACCTGCTCTGCGATTGACATAAGACGGTGACCAAAAACAGACAACTTGATCGGGTCGACCTCATCTGTTGACGTTGTTTTCTCTTCTCGGCTGACCAGGTCAATGACCAGATGTGAGTCCAGCACGACGGCATGGCTGTCTTGATCCAAGATAATCGTCTGAGTCGCGTCAAAAATCACTGCAGGGCCCTGGACTTTGCTCAACTTAGCCAAGTTGTCAATGTGGAAAACAGGCGCATTCGTCCAGCCCAACTTCTCGAAGTATATCCTCTGAGTCTTCGCATTGGTTGCATCGGCGTGAGGGAACTGTTCTGAGCCTGCCATCTGTTCAAAAGGGTTCGATAACGGAAGCTCCATAGCCTTTCCGACACTACGGACTCGGACGTCGTCAACCAGGGTATCCCTCTCCTGGCTGAAACCAAACTCCCTATGATGACGGGTGACAAAGGCTGCGGCGAAATCTCCATCCTCTGGTTCGGGGATCATAAGGGCTGTATCGCTGCCCCGGTACCTCATGTTGAGGAACTTCTCGTGAGACACTCGATGAGCCGGAATTCCCTGAAGCTCAAGGTCCTTCGTTCCTTGCGAAGAGACGGACGCAAAACGCTGAGTCAATCGCTCCTGAGCTTCCGGTCCATACGTCACGGCTTCCGGCTCTTGGCGCTCAGCGACAATATCAGCAAGTGCCATACCAAACGCTGACAGAATACTGGAAAGTCGGTGGATCAGCACGCGATGAATGCCGAGATCTCGGGCAATGGCAACGGCGTGCTGGCCTCCTGCGCCACCGAAGCAAGCAAGATTGTGCGCCGACGCCTCGAAGCCTCTGCTTTCGCTCAAAGTACGGATTGGTCTCGCCATTGTGGCGTTGGCAACCTGAATGAAGCCCATCGCAACTTCCTCCGGCGTGAGCTTGTCGCTGCCATGCTTGTCCCGGTTGACCTGGTCCGTGAGCGCGAGGAACTTCTCTCGGACGGTGTCGACATGAAGTTTGCGGGGGAAGTACTCGGGCAGAATTCTACCAAGGAAGCAGTTGGCGTCCGAGATCGTCAATGGGCCCCCGTTTCCGTAACACGCTGGGCCCGGATATGCGCCGGCAGAGTCAGGGCCGACTTTGAAGAGACCACCGTTCCACTCTAAGATAGACCCACCACCGGCAGCAACAGTGTTGACATCCAGCTGGGGACATTGGATAGGGACTTCGGCAACGGTGCTTTCAAAGACGTGCTCAAGCGTTCCTCCATAACGGGAGACGTCAGTGCTGGTTCCTCCCATGTCAAACCCAAGAACCGGGGTTCCCTCCTTTGCATCATAGCAAGTCTTCGCATATCCAATGACACCGCCAGCGGGGCCGGAAAGAATGGCGCGAAGACCGGTGAAGTCACTGAACTTGACCAGACCGCCATGCGATTGAGAAAGCAAAAGCTTGTTTCCGTCCTCATTCATCAGCTCGCCCTTGAAGCCCTTTCGGAAGCTGTCCAGATAGTTCTCCGTGATGGGTGATAAGTAGGCGTCGGCGGTGGCGGATTGAGCACGAGGAACGATGTTGATCATGGCCTGAAGTTGAGAAGACAATGAGACCTTGAAGCCCATCTCTCTAGCGATTTCGCCAATCTGTAGTTCATGGTCTGGAAAGTTGTAAGAGTGCATCAGCGCGATGGCCAAACTGCGATAGCCCTCATCCCAGACGGCTTGCAAGTCTTTCTTGACGGCGTCTGCGTCCGGCTTCTTGATGCACCTTAGCACCTCACCATTGACGCCGGTGAAGAGACTTGTGTCTGAGGCTGTGTCGATCACGGGGGAGTCCGGATCTTCTGAAGAGCCTTCGACGGTGATTCTCTCATCGACTTCCACGACCTTCTCATAAAGGCGATCCAGTTTCTTCACAGCTAAATCGAACAATCGTGGTCGGGCCTGGTTTCCGATAATGAGAAGGTCTCCGAATCCTTTCGTAATCAGCAAGGCAACTCTCTCGCCCTTGCGCTCGAGTAATGCGTTCGTGGCGACAGTTGTTCCCATGCGTATGCTCTCAACCGGTGCCAAGTCTAGTTGGGTTCCCTTGGGGATTGACGATCCTGTGGCAGTTTCCAAGATGCGCCTGATGCCCTCGGTAGGAGCATCGTCATATTCATCTGGACATACAGACAGAAGCTTGAAGACGAGGTCTTCTTTATGACCAGGAATTCTTGCCCAGCTAAAACGAGTTGCGTGTTAGTTGATCGCGCCTCCCAAGCTACAGAGGTGATGTTGGCTGCTTGCTAGGGATGAACTCACAAATCGCAAAACGTACCGCCTCTGTCTATCGCAATACGAACTCCCTCTTGGGAGATTGCTGATGGCATCTTCAAAGTTGTTCAATAGTGTTGAGCTTGATAGCATCTGCTCAAAACAGCATCCTGCACTCAATTCTCCATGCCTTGTCCTATATTCGATATAAGTCAACTTCAACTCGGCTTCAGCATCATTGTGCCGAGACTCGATCGGCAATGCTTGCCGGCTTATCGAAGCTAAGTCGGTTTGTCAAATGAAGTGCCGATCGAATCTGATAACAGCTGATAAGGATCGGATGAGCTACCCCGGCGACCCTGCGCCAAGTGAGCCTTATCATCTGCGCCACCCTAGCGTGTAGGGCGATAAACAGGCATCAACAGATATGAGGATTGCCGTGGCGCGCCCGCCAACTAGGGGGGATAATAGTTCTCCAGACCTGCTGTTGAGTTGTGCATAGAGATATATCTACAGTAAATGCCGACTTCGGCTTCTTGACGATGCGACGCCAGTTTCCATCTTTGGTCGGCTGCAGGACTGGATTACCACAATGAGTGCAGACAAGCAACTCGACATCAAGACCGGCAGCAGCCAGGATGGCCAGGGTAACGATGTTAGCGAGGGCCATGAGGTTTCTGCCTATATCGACCCGGTCAAGGAGGCTAAGATGATGCGAAAATTCGACGTAAGGAGATTCGTGTCTCGTTACGTGTGTCCATGCTGACCTATTTACCTGTAGATCTGGGCGATCGGTGGCCTCGGAATCCTGTACATGTTGGCCAACCTTGACAGGCTAGTCGGCCATTAACTACTACATCTGGATTCGCAATAGCTAACAGATTGACAACAGGAGCAACATTGGAAACGCGCAGATCGCCGGCCTCCCAGCAGACCTTGGTTTGACTGGCAACCAATATGGCACTGCTGTCACCCTTCTCTACGCTACATATGTGCCATTCGAGGGGCCCGTTGCTATTCTACTCAAGATCATTGGCCCCAAACACTTGCTCACCTTCTGTTGTCTCGCTTGGTAGGTTGCATCCACATGCATTCTAGAAACACGCGAATAACAAGAGCGATCTTCAGGGGTATCGTTTGCTTAGGCACCGGCTTCGTCCATAACTGGCAAGGACTCTACGCTTGTCGTATGCTTATTGGCTTCTTTGAAGCTGGCCTCATTCCTTGCATCAATGTTTACATTGGGATGGTGTACAAGAAGTCTGAAAGGGGCAAGAGGTTGGTTGCACCGAACTTGCTGATGTTCATTTGGCTCATCATCGCTCTAGATCGTCTATCATCTTTGCCTTCAGTGCAATTGCCAGCGCCTTCGGTGGCATTTTCGCATATGCGTTGACTCAAATCCGAACCGGAACATACTTCTCGACATGGAGAGCCCTCTTCATCGTCGAAGGATGCATGACGATTGTCATCGCTCCGCTCTTCTGGCTGTTCTTCCCTGCCACATCAAAGGACGCCTGGTTCCTGACGCCCGAGGAGAAGGAAATGATGAAACTTCGCTACGACTTGGAGCCATCTTTTGGTATTGATGAAGAGTTCAGTTGGAAGGCTGTCATTGATGGCTTGATCGATCCCAAGTTCCATCTCCAGTACGTCTACGATGTAACTTGAAGCTTCTCGTTCACAAAGCTAACAAGTTCAATAGCTGGATCTTCCAGTTCGCTGTCGACATCTCCCTATACGGTTTCACAACATTCCTCCCAGCCATTGTCAATGGCTTGGGTTACACTTCGGTTACCGCGAACCTGATGACTGTTCCCATCTACGTCTGGGGCCTTATCACTTTCCTCTTCACAGCCTACATGTCCGACAAGACTGGAAATCGCGGATACTGGATCGGTGGTCCTCTTGTCTGCCTCATCATCGGATACGCGTTGCTAATTTCCGTTGATAACTTGGGTGTCAGATATTTTGCCTGCTTCGGTGTGTTCCTCCGTGCCAAAAACTTCTCAATGCATCGAACCTTGCTAATTTAAATGAACAGTTGCTGTGATGGGAATTTACCCTACAACAGGAATGAGTCTGATGGTGAGTGGAAATCCTGCGTTGACCATCAACAGATGCTAATCAGTTCAACAGTGGCTCAGCGACAACGCCGCACAACACTTCAAGAGAGCCACCATGGTTGGTGGTGCCCTGACCCTTGGCAACACTGCTGGAGTTGCAGTGGGTCAAATCTTCGTCAGCTCGGACAAGCCCCGATATATCCGGGGATTGTCTATCGCTATGGGTCTCGCGGCAGTCGCATTGGCGTGTGTTGCCGCTCTCATGATAGGAATGCATATTGTAAACAAGAGGCGCGCAGAGAGAATCAGGAAGGCGGAGGAAGAGGGGTCTCCTCTGCCGAGCATCCCCGAGAAGGGAGACTTCGATGTGTACTACAAGTACACTCTGTAATCATAAGCTGTTGTCTGTCGAGCCTCATTTTCGTTTAAACACTTTCAAATAATTAGCAATGACTTTAATGCGAAAGTTTTCAAAAGAAACTCCAACAGAGTATTGCTTTCAAGCTGTCATCTTCAGGAAAGAAACAAAGCCCGAAGATTGGGTTGCATGGACTAACGATAAACAGCCCATGGCGCGCGTTAGCGATGATAGGGGTAGATACAGGGGAGATAGGCCCGGCACTTTCTTCCAATAGCAGCTGTCGTTCCTTATCATGGTTCGTTCCCCCGCAACAACTGGGGTAAGGATGCGGATCTAAATACCAGATCCACTCCAACAGTAGTCTCCACGCCGGATTCTCTCCATTTCGCTGTTCAATGTTGTCGAAAAGCTATGGTAGGTCGGAGTCATGGCATCGCCTAGTGAGTCCTCGGGATTGCGTGCTTCGAAGCGGCTGAAACGCAGCGTCGTAGCTTGCCAACGATGCCACGCTCAGAAGATCAAGTGTACCGGAGGCACTCCGTGCAGGGCCTGTGACAGGTCCAATGATATCGCTGCTTGTCTTTATCCAGTCCGCGAGAGAAAGATCTCAGTCTTGGAAAGGTAAGCTTTGCCAAGACATTTTGAAGATTTAAGCTCATTATTTGCAGCTACATAAAACAACTTCAAGACGAGAATGAGGAGCTTAAGCGGAAGACATCTCTCCCATCTCAGGCTAGTCCGTCAGCAAGCCAGGTGTCGGACCAGATCGTGGTCAACACAGAAGCTCACGAAGAAAAGGAGGAGGAGGAAGAAGAGATCTCCACCGCTGAAGTGGTCCATCCCGTCATTGAACAGCGGATATGTGATCCTGCAGCGCCACGGCCAGTTTATGTCGGCGCTGCCGCGTTTACTGCCTTCGCCAACATCTTATGGCACGATGGCCCTACACCACCACGGAACGTCAAAGTGTTCAAACATCCAACCCTTCAACGCGCCATCAAGACCGACTACAAACTCCCGAACTACACATACGCCAACCTTCTTGTCCAAGTTGTCTTGAGATTTATCGGAAGTGATTACCACTTGCTGAAGAAGAAGTCTTTCTCTCAGAGAGTGGATCGGCTCTACGGCCCCGCAACGGAGCAAACTCCGGACACCATGTTCCTCTGTCGGCTGTTCGCAGTCTTTGCCCTCGGTGAGCTGTATCTCAAAAAGTCGACAAGTCAGCGAGAAGTGCCAGGTGCGAAATTCTTCTTGCAATCAGTGTCGCTATTTGAGGAGTTGTACGAGGAACCCAACATAGAGTACATCGAGACTCTGCTCCTGATGGTGAGTCGCTGATTGAAATGGCCCTGATTCCAAGTGATCTAACATGGGCGCAGTGCTTTTACTCGCATGCCTTGAACAGACAGAACACGGCATACACATATGCGGGCATTGCGTTACGACTGAGTGTCACTATGGGTCTTCACAGGAACATCACGTATGACCCAAAAACGCCCCCAGTTGAGATCGAAAATCGGCGGCGCGTCTGGTGGACCGTATACACCTTCGATCGTCTATGCAGTGCAAAGCTGGGCCATCCGGTGATGATCAAAGATGAAGATATCGATGCCCCATTTCCCTCATCCGACGGCCTTTCTGCCGAGGAGCAGGAGGAGTTCGTGGACGCGGGTCAACTCATCGCCAACATCAGATTGGCCCGCATCACTGGTCTACTTCTAGATCACACTTACAAAATTCACTCGCCCCACGAAAAGACCTTCGTCAGCAACGTCCACAGAATTCTCACGAGTCTGAAGGAATGGGATGCGACACTGCCTCCTGAATTGGCTCTCGACCACAGCAGAACCCCCTCGTACAGCACAAGGGCAGTCGCTTCTTTGCGACTTCACTTCAACCAGGTATGTTACGATTGAAGTCGAGAATAATACTAAATACTGACGACTTTACTTTTTAGTGCGTGGTATTGACAACGAGGCCTATCCTCCTCTTTCTTTTCAAATACTACATGCGCCAATCTCAAACTCCGTCATCGCCATCATCAGAGTCTACGAAGGTGCTGCCGCCAATGACAATTGCCTTGGGAGAGGCCTGTATATATGCTGCTAGAGCATCCAATCGACTCCTGAAGCAGCTCTGGGTGGATGGGGCCATCGCAACCTTCGGATACTTCGATGCTCACTTCATCTTCTCATCCACTATCATACTCATTCTCTCAAACATTCTGAACCCAAACGATGGCGACCGTAACTCCGTCGACTTAGCGTGCACGCTGCTGCAGTCCATGGCCGACGACGGTAATCTCCCAGCCGCCGAACTTCGCGACCGACTAGCAACACTCAAGGAGGACCTCGAGAGCAAGTATGCCACTAGCAGCTGCCAGGTTACAGGTCCAAAACAAGGGTACATGACAGCTGCTGGTACCTTCGCCGCGCACGTTGCCCCGACCTCGAGTCGGCGAAAGGGCGACCCCAATAGATCGCAGACTGGCCAGACACCCTCGACAACAACAAGCCCCGCAGCTGAGGTCTCCTCGGTCGGTAGAGCTCCCTTCGATGATCCCTTTATTCAAGACTTCCTGGGCCAGCCATACTCAGAGTGGAGTCCGAGTGCTTTTGACATTACGAATGATGAAATTGGCGTTTCTTCTTTGGCTTGGGATATCAGAACGACGAATGACATCTAATACGTACGCGGTCTTTGGAGTTGAGGAGCTCTCATGATGTTTCAACTCAGGAAACTACGTTCCATCTCTATATTTATATCGTATTCAGACTTTATTTACCGCAGTCACCTTGGTCTTGTCGCCGAAGAACCACTCTTCAAGGTTCGTGAGCGTGATTTTGTCAAAGTTGTTCCAACTCGTTCCGGAGCAAACACCAATGTGGGGCAAGAGTGTCGTGTCGTAGTTCTCCTTTAGCTTTGGGTTCAACGTGGGCTCGGCCGCATGAACATCAAGACCCAAGCCAACCACGCGCCCTGATTTCATCGCATCCAGTAATGCGTCCTCGTCAATAAGGCCGCCACGTGCAATGTTCACGATACGAACCCCTTCTGACTTCATGATGCCGAATCGACTTGTAGACAGCATGTGCTTTGTTTCCGGTGTTAGTGGACATGCTAGGCAGATGCAGTCTGAGACTCTCAAGAGTGACTCAAGAGATTCATGGTAGACAGCCTCGGCACCAATTCTTTGGAGATCTTCCCGTGGTTTACGATTGTGATAGTGAATCTAGCGAGGCGTTAGCCATTGGTCTTCACGGCAATGCTTCCTATTAACTTGTGTTTACCTTCATGTCCAATGCTAATGCGGCTTTACGGGCAATGGCAATACCAATGTCACCCATGCCGACGATGCCCAGAATCTTGCCCGCAGGATCTACTGCCATAGTGCCTATGCGCCGACTCTCAAGCCATCGATCATTCCGCGCAAGATGTTCTGCGAGAGTGAAGTACCGGAATGAGTTCAGGATAAGGTGCAGAGCCGTGTTAGCCACAGCCTCTGTACATGTATCCGGGCAATTGGCGTAGGTGATCCCCCTTGCCGTGAGGGCAGGGATATCGGCGGCATCATAGCCATGGCCGCTGCAGCAGATGAGCTTGAGCGATGAAGGATATTTTGCGATAGCGGGTCCTCTGAAGAGTTGATGGGTTGCGAATTGCCCAGCTTTTAACCATCCTACCCGGACAATCGCATCGATGGCTGAGTAAGGTCCACCCGGGGCCAGCCGAGAGCAGAATTCTTCCTCGTCTTGACAGTCGTACTTGATGATGTTAAAGCTTGAGCGTATGCAGCTCCACTGTTCTGTTTCGGCACCTCGGACGCTCGATTCGACGAGTAGAATGTTAGGCTTGCTTGCCTTTTGGGATGTTATGCTCCCCATAGTTGCAGGGTTTGTGAGATGGTAAGGTGTGCTGTGCTCGTACCTCCCAAGCAACTCGGATTAGCTCCCGGCCTTATGTCACGAGCCGGAATGTCAGCGCTGGGGGGAATTACCATATGCCTATCGCTGTTAGTGGTGCTGCAATCTGGTCAGGTGCCGATAGCTAGGATGGCGGCTTTGGACACTCGGCACACACGCCGAGATCGGCAATCGGTATCGCTGCCGGTGCGGGGACTGCTGCTGGGCCCATTTCCGGGCCGCGAACGGCAACCAGCGCCGGTAGGATGAAGCAACAAAAGCATCATCACGTTTAAGACAGCTTATTGACGTCTAAGGAGCTGCGAAAGTCTGCAATTTGCTGTCCAATTTCATCAACACGGGCAACTCTCATATCCAAGATGACGAGCTCAAAGGAGCTTCCTCCGGTCGTGGAGTTACTGTCACAACTTATATCAGTCGAAAGCACCAGCGATGAAGAGCTTGAAGTTGGCATATTTCTGGAAGACTACATGAAAGGGCTCGGGTATACGGTCGAGAGAATTGCCATTGAACCGGGCTCAACACGACACAATGTCTACGCATATTTGGGCGCCGAACGGGAGGCGCGCATCCTGCTAACCTGCCACATGGACACCGTGCCGCCCCACATTCCGCTATCGATCGACTTAGACGCGGGAATAGTGAGAGGCCGTGGAGCTTGTGATGACAAGGGCCCTCTGGCCGCTCAAGTCATGGCAATCGAGGAGCTTCGAAAGGAAGGCAAGATCAAAGATGGAGACATCAGTTTTCTTTTCGTCGTGGGCGAAGAGAAGGGAGGCCCGGGGATGATCGCTGCCAACGACATGGGCTTAACCTGGGAGGCTGGCATCTTCGGAGAGCCTACTGAGGGAAAGTTAGGGAAAGGTCACAAGGGCCATGTTGTGTTCGAGTTGACGGCGACTGGAAAGGCTTGGTAAGTTAGGTTTCGTGGGAGTTTCAACGACTGGACGCGAGCTCTAACACGCTACGCAGTCACTCAGGCTACCCCCATCTAGGGAGTAACGCCATATCGTTGTTGATCAAAGCAATGAGCAAATTGGAAACGACGGATTGGCCCTTTTCAGATCTACTAGGTCCCTCGACCTTCAATATGGGCAAGGTTGAAGGAGGAGCCGGGTACAACGTCGTGGCTGCGGAGGCAAAGGCCTTGTGTGCGGTTCGTGTAGCTGCCGATCTACCCCAGATCAAGAAACAGATTGCGAGTGTTGTGCAAGAGTTTCCGGGAGTTGAAGTTGACTTCAAATTTGAATACCCCGAAACTCTATTAGACTTCGACATTGAAGGGTTCGAGTCCGCCCCAGTCAGTTACGGAACAGATGTTCCAAGACTCAAAGGGTCGCATAAGAAGGTGCTGTATGGACCGGGTACAATTTTGGTTGCTCATGGGAATGACGAACATGTCATCATCGACGAATTGTTGGAAAGCGTCGATGGATACAAAAAGCTTACACTACATTTTTTGCAATGACCAAACTATTTCCAATACCATCTTCTATCCAGGAAAGGCAATGGCTAGCCATCATAGCAAGCGTACCAGTTGACCCAGGTGACTGGTAATGCTTCCTATTTGTTAAGACCGAAGAGGGGTGTCTGCAATTCTTGTACTTGGGTGATTTTCAGTAGCATTTGAACAATATTTTGCCGTGGAAACATCACAGCTTCTTGTGACTGCCTGCGGTGACTGATTCAGATATCGTTCTCCAACTCAACTCCCAATGCCTTGCTGACTGATGCCTGCAACGAAGTAGGCATGGACTTTCTTACATCCCTAAATAGCGTTACTCTATCGTCCTCTGGAATCGCGTGGAAAAAGTCGTTGACAGCGACGACCATGTCTTGAGCGTTGGCCTCCATGACAGTATTCCACCCGCCAGCGTATCCGAGCCTCTTGATCAAACTGACCAGATTCCTCCCCGTTCAACTGCGGTGACTTAACCTCCTATAGTAGTCCTCATCATACTTCAAGCGAGTGAGGAGTACGACCAACGGCGAGCATGCAATGGTACTATGGTCGTCAATTGCCAGTTTTGCACCTTTCTCAATGAGTAATTCAATTAGGCGAAAGTCATCTTGAACGTCTTCAGAGCTAGTTGAGCTGATCAAAAAGACCAACGCCAGGGTTCCGACGGGGCATTGCGATAGAAACTCGACACCCTTGTCGCCAGGATGCAGCCATTGCGACGGGGCATCGGGGATACTCTTCGCGACGAGCTGGACCAACTGCGGGACATTCTCCCTCGGCAAAGGGCTGTCAATCTCAAATTTTTTGATATCAAAGAATTTCCTCAGATGTATCCCTTGATTCAGTTTGACGCCATTGGTGACGCATATAATGATGAAGGACGCCTGCATTTCAGCAAGAAAATGACGTTCCCATCCAGCTCCCACGAGGGAGGCTGCTTTCTCCGTGAGGTAAACGAATTCGTCTAGGATCACGAATGGAGTTTTCGTGATGGATGTGATCGAATATCTCATGTAATTTATCAAGTTTGCGTTGCCCGTTCTCGCGTAACTTCTCAAGGTGTAAACACTTTCTTCGTGCCTTGGCTCGAAGGCAAATGCTGCGAGTGAAAGCTTCAGGCTCGATTCATAGCGCACATGCCCGTCGTCGTCAACAGTTTCGATCCACATTATGTCTTTTACTTCTTTCATGGTGGCAGAGCAGCAGTCAGCGTCAAAAGCGAGGGCGAAGTCGAGGGCGTTGTAGTGTGACACGACGGCATCGTTGTCCACACGGAGTTGCCATGGCTTGGTCGCATCAGCCCCGTGAGACAGCAATTACACGACCATGGACTTGTTCTTCGCCGCAATGGCATGGTGTAGCGGTGTCGCGAGATTGTCATCTAGTCTGTCGATGTCCACACCCCATTCTCTCGTCAGGTATTTGACTAGAGACCTGTTGCCGAATGCCGCTGCAACGTGAATTGGGTGTATGTCCTGGACGAAGGCTTTCCGGGCTGGATCATGAAACCAGGCGAAAGGTTTATGCTGGTCACCATGTTCGGTTGCTTCGCTATCTTGTAACTCTGTGAACTCCTTTGGGTACGAGGCGGACCCAACCGGTACCATCAGATTGCGATTGGCCCCAGCTATGAGTAGAAGCTTGGCAACTGAAGTATGTCCACCGTAAATTGCGTGGTGTAGAGGTGTCCAAGCAGGGTGATCGGACATTGGGTGGCGATGGTCTGCGACCGGCCTGGGTACTGGTACACGACTCCCCACAGGCCTGCAGTCGCAGATAAGTCTGCCAGCGGCGTTGATATCTACCCCCTGCGCAACAAGCCATTTAACAACATGGCAATGGCCCTTATGCGCTGCCAGATGAAGAGGTGTGGCCCAGCAAGCCTGGGGTGGGAGATGTTCCCGGAGTGCGGACGCCCATCTGTGTTCCACTTCTTCTGTTGGGTCTGCGAGATAGAAATCCTGGAGTCTTGCACCATACTTGGCTGCGACCTGCAGAGTTTCCAGATTGCCCTAGGCAGCGGCGAAAATAGTGATCTCAGAGGCCCAATGTTTGACAGCAGCACGGTAAAGCTCGGCTTGGAAGATGCTATGAAGGTAGCGATTGACCCGTGCAAGGGCTGCCGTCCTGGTCTTTGATCTGCTGCGAAAGTGTCGGGCTATCTCGAGCCATAGCTCCGGAACAAGTAGGGAAGCTTCCACCATGACTGTTCTGGCGATGACGCGTTGCCGTCGTGGTGAAAGGGGTCGGTGTGAACTGAGTTGCCGTGAGTGCACATGGGCTAGGGTTATTGTCAGCAAGTTCTGCACGAATCTCATATGACGGTCGTACAGTTGGAAATCTACCCTCGAAGAAGTAGAATATTGGCGGATCTAGGTGAATGTGGCCACCGTACGCAAGGGTGGTCAATTGGAACCTGGCCCAAGATGTTGATCGTTCACGTCGTCAGTAGAGAATGTGAACTTATTAGGGGCAGGCACGGATAAATGGCGGATCAGTGGGGCCTCTTGCGTGATCCAATTGGATTGCTCTTTTGGTGGCTTGGGACCTAAGCAGTGCTAGCGGCCCTTCAACAAGGACGTGTGTTTCTTGTACAACAAGCCTGTGGATTCTTGTAGTTCAATTTGAAGTCGAGGCGACTGCAAGCTCTACCCTATATCAGTGACGATAGCATGAAACATAATTGTATATTGCTTTTTGAACCGTCGGGTCGAAGCCTTCGTCGTACCCATGCAGCAGTTTACCGCCTGCTGGGATCCCTTTTCGGACTGTTTAGCGTTGATGGTAGCGAAGGCTTAGACACATGCAGAGTTGAGATCACGACCACGGATGGAATTAAAGGCTTTGGTAATCCAGTTTGTCACTTAGATTATATTCATGGATCAAGACATATCAAGAGTAAAGTAGTTGGAACTATCGATTGATGGCAAACGTCTCACTTCTTTACTCGGAGCCCGAGTTTACCGCATGCCGCCAGCATTGACCGGGTTCCCCGCAATTTTTAGCACCGAATGTCGCCTATGAGCTCCCTAAAATCAGTGCATTGAAAAGAAAAGATATGCCACTCTACTTTCACGTTTCCAATCACAAGCGTCAAGTAGCTCGTCTTGAGAGCACCCACCATGGCCAGTATGTCATCATTAAACTCTGGGCTTGTGTCCGAAGTCACCACTCCCGGTTCCAGATCTCGAAGAGGGTAAGACATCTCATCCAACTGCTTGAGCAGCACCGAGGCTCCGCCCTGCAAAGTGCCTTGGCACATCACAAAGGTGGATACGGCTGCGGTTCCCCTTTCCCGCCTATCTTTCTGACCCCTAGTTGATGGGATAAAGCTCTCGAGAACTGATGTGCTCCAGGTGTTGGACGTGTAAGAGGCGCCGTAAAAAATGCGACGAGATCAAGCCGAGCTGCAACCGATGCGCACATGCAAACATTGCATGCGAAGGTTATGAGACTCGATTGACCTGGGGCTCATCGAGCGGAACGACTTCCAAAGCCGGCATCATCCTCAAGCCAGTTCGCCCGCAGAGCTTGAGTAGAAGGGTCGCACAACAGCGAAAACAGTGGGTAGAAAGCGTGCAGACTATATCTGACAGTGGTAGTTCGGACACTACATCACACGAGGATCGTCAAAGCTCTTCTATGACAGCCTCAGACAAGTCGAGAAGTCCGTCTGACAAGGGTTTGCTTCCAGCAGTTGATGGCACGATAACAGAATTGCTGGTCGATCAATGTATGCTAGTGCCATTTAATGGAACTTTCTACGGGCGGCTGACTTCGATAGTCTGCGAAAGCGGATATCTGACTTTGACCGGAAGGTCTGGCGACGGAGGACTCATGAAGTCAGACATTCTACCCATGAGAAAGACTTCGACCTCGCTCTGCAATACCTTCGCAGCATATCAGGCGAGCCTGACCAACGAATACAGGCATCTGATGCCGGTTTATCTACAGCTTGGTATATCGGGTTACATCAATGACCTTCAATCCCCAGACAACCTTCATCGAGACGAAATTCTTGCCACGGGAGTCCTCTTATGTAGTGTTAGCGTAAGTTTCGATGAATTATCCTCTACTTGTGATAGAGTCTAACGATTGCATGGTCAGATAAATGGGCTATACAAGTGGACTACCTTACTCAAAGGACTTCATACCGTGTTACAGCAGCGAAAGCTTTTAGAGACAACCACTCAATCGCCCCTCGTCGGTCATCTGATCGAAGTCATCGCACTTCTTGATGTTCCACATTTTACGTTAAACCGGAGCACGGAGTCGCTAAAGATATGGCCCGCATACTTTGCTCAGCGTCATTTGACGGGAGTCCAAGAAACCTCTGGCCTGCCGTACTCTCTTCTAGACCTCATCTGCAATATGGACTCTCCCGACGCTGAACAGAGACTTCGCAACTGGCCTGGAGAGCTGTGCCGTGAACTTGTCCAAATTCACTTGTGGGAAGCCTTCCGCACTGCGGCAATACTCCATTGTAGCGCCTTACGGCCTGCGACAGAGAATGAGGAGAATAGTGCAGCGGCGGGGTTTGGCGACGAGCTTCTTGAGATGAAGGCATTGGCTGCCTGCCAAGCTGTCATCGACTCGAAGGGTGACTCGTTCCCTGGTGTGCCACACCTAGCTGCTGCACTTATGTACCCCCTCTTCATAGTGTGCCTGTCCACTAAGCAGGACACTGTTGCTCGGTCTCTTTCGCGAGATCTCTTCTCGGACATGGTCAGGAGATGGGGAGATCACGAAATTAGCCTTGCTTGGGACATTGTCGTCGAGGTTTGGCAGAGGTCTACAATGCAACCAGGGGTTTGTCGGCTGAAGTTGGCGGAAGACTTTGTCGCAGAGCTGGACATTGAGATGTATTTGTACTGAAGGTTTTCTGTTGTTTCTCAGAACTTCACGGTCTACGATATGTTACAGTCGTTGGATACATGTACTCAGCGCAGGATTTGTTAACAGGTTACGCCAGCTTCAAACTTTCAATACGTAGCATGGCACAAGATCAGTTCCAATCGCTGTCGATTATCCGAGTCTAAGGTAACGGTCTCGACCACAAACTCTGTGTCAAGTGATTTCTAAAGGATGCAGGCGATTTTCGTCCTCTACCATAGGTATGCGAACGTTCGGATCATGTTTGAACAACGTTCGACTATCACGTCAGGAGCTATCCGCGCCACACCTTAGGTATTATCTCGAAAATCTGACAGCTTCGGGTAGGAATGCTGCTTGAGCCTCAATGGTCTCAGCAACCAGCCAAATCATCGCCGTGCATGGCGTTTTTGCCCGATTTGCTGTGTTGTACTTTGCGGGCCCAATCGAATCCTGGTCATGAATGCAGCAATCTTACTTGAATCGCTCTCTCTGGGCAAGAAGACTTCCTCCTTCGGTAAGCTTACCATCCCAGACGTCTGCCACCTACAACTCCTTCCCGTGCGTAAGCTTATCATACGTAGTCAACGACACGAACAAGCTCATTTGTCCGTGAAACGCCCAGGCTGAAGCTTCCGCACTTCGGGATTGGCTTGAACTACGTGTCGGTCTGCCGGATGCTGTCGCGGAACACACACTCCGGCGGTATCGACGAATTCGATCAATAACCCCGAGCTTTATCAAAATTCTCAGCGTGCAACATCCGTATTGGTGCTCTGTTTGTCGCGATAATCATCGCAGATTGCGGCGCAGCCACAGGGTTCCGTCCTTCCTTACGGGCGTACTGGGGGCGGCCGTCACGTACGTTGGTCCGGCCGTGGTGCTGAATGGGTTTGTTGGCGCCACATGCAACGTTCTGTTGGTGCTTCACGCGGCCCCAATGTAGCATTCGAGGGCGAGTTTGCGGCGACAAACAGTCTTTGCCGCTGCCGTCGGCGTTTTCGGCTCGCCCCGTTAAATGTCTTTATTTTTAAAACTTAGTGTTGCAATGTGCGTCCGCCGTTGGTTGCTTCGCTGGAACATGGGGGTCTGCGGCTGTGGCTCGACTGGGGGCGGCGGGCTGCAAACTGCATGTCGACAATCTGTTGGTGTTGGTGAAATGTGAGGATCGAGCCGCCCGCCCCCATTCATCACAGATAACAATGCGACGCCTCCCGTGTCTTCGACGGCAGCGGATTTGGTATATTTGCCTGGTGTAGACACCTGACTTGAACGTTTCTTGTGCCACGCTTGTCTTCAGCCTACAACATCCAAAGCACTCTTTGCTTCTTCTGGTTGTGTAGTCATTCAATCAAAGTCTTCCTCTTGTCTGTTTCGTTCCAACATGGAGACTGAACGGAAGCCCACGCCAGACCCTGTCGATGACACCGAACGCGCGAGCACCCATGTTGGCAGTGTGGCACCTGAAGCCAAAGACGTGGAAAGCGTCACTTCAGAGAGCAATCATCCCAGAGAAGGTTGGCCAGCGTGGCGATGGCCGTGTATTCAGGGTGCATTCTGTCTGGTTGGACTGCTTCTTGGTCAGCATTATTTCCATTAATGGCCAGAAGGTTTCGTACAAGACTAACACAAATCACTCGACGGATAGGCTACGATGTCAGTAACACGGCGAACATACAGCCCCCGATCTACGAGGCATTCGGCCAGGTCCATCTCCTGTCATGGGTTGCCATAGCTTACACAGCCATGAACGTCGCAACGGTCCCTCTCGCCCGCAAGATTGTCGTCCTTGGGAACCTGAGGTACCAGGTTCTCGGATATTCTCTCATCTTTTTCATCGGCTCTACAGTGTCGGGCGCAGCTCCAAACATCAACACGGTGATCATCGGTCGTGCAATTCAGGGAATCGGAGGAGCCGGGCTATACCAATTGTGCGTTTTAAGTCAACCACTCCAGAACCCTACCGTTTGATGCTGAGACTGTTTCAACAGGAGTATCATCATCAACATGACTTTGACTACACCTACGGAGCTCCCACGGACACAAGGCCTCTTAGCCGTGTCCTGGGCCATTGGCCTCACGCTGGGTCCCGTTATCGGCGGTGCCTTTGCCGAAAATCACAAGGCTACATGGAGATGGGTGAGTATTTCTTCACACGGAGAATGACCGTAAAAGATCTGATACGTTCACATAGGCCATGTACATCAACCTCCCCATGCTAGCCATCATCATGGTCTGCAACCTCCTAGCCCTGCCGAACATGCACGCACCCGGCGCGTTGCCCGTTATCGAGGGCTTGCGCGTTGTTGACTGGACGGGCGTAGTCCTCCACGTAGCGTCTTTCATCTTGCTCTGCTCGGCCCTCATCTTCAGCGGGTCCAAATGGGAATGGTCATCGCACTCAGCCATTATCGCCTGGGTGTTCGTCGGTGTCATCTACCTCGCCTACGCCTTGCAGCAGAAGTTCTGCTTGCTCACCGACAAGACACATCGCAACATCTCCGCCGACCTCCTGAAGAACCGAGCCGTCATCCTCGTCTGCCTCGCCACCTACGCCGTCGGAGGCAGCTACGGGATCGCCCTGTACTACACCCCCCTGTTCTTCGCCTTCACCAAGGGCTTCGACCCCGTCGATGCAGCTGTCAGGCTTCTCCCGTTCATCTTCACCTTCATCTTCTTCACCATTGTCATGGCGGGCATGATCCCCGTCGTCGGCAGATATGCGCCTTTCTATGTCATTGGCGGTGCCCTGACCATCATCGGAGGCGCCCTCCAAGCCCAGATTACAGCCACGACCTCAGAGAGCCGCGTGATGGGCGTGAGCAGTCTCATTGGGGCAGGAGTCGGTTGCATGTGGCAGACGGGAGTATCAGTCATGGCGCAAAGCGTGCCCGCACACAGACGACTGGATGCTACTGCACTCTTCATCATGTTCCAGCTTGCGGGTGTCTCGGTGACTTTAGCTCTTGCCGGCTGCATCTTCCAGAACATCGGTTTTGATAAGCTGAAAGACTCGCTCGACGGGCTGGGTTTCAGCGACCACGACATCCGAGAGGCGCTGGCTGGACTCGACTCCAAGATCTGGAGTGATGCTGACCCGCGGGTTGTAGGAGCAGCTGTGAGTGACGTCGCAGATGTGATCGCCAATAACCAGTATCTCATTGTGGCCTGCGGGATCGTTGCCCTGGTCAGCGGTTGTCTCATGAGTTGGGAAAAGTTGGACTTTGGTAAGACCAAGATAGCCAAGTGATGTGGTTCAGTGCTGTTTGGTGTTGCATACCGGGCTCAGCAAAGTTTGTCAGGCAGCCCTCTCAATTGTTCAAAATCGGGAGGTGAAGCGGGAAGTTGGCAAGGATTTAGATAGGCTATGTTTCCAAAAAGAGAACAGACTGTGAATTCGAGAACTAGATGCATAGGCCGTGACACGTGGACTAGTGAAACGAAAGGCTAAGATTAAACCCCCAGAACTCCGGACTCCATACTAATGAAATTAATTGCAACCAATCCCTCCTCTTATCGCTTTTCACTAGACACATAGCTTCCACCCCAATCCAAACTCACTCAAGAGTCCCAAATGGCACCGTAGGCAGGAACACCTCGGGTCTCGAGACCATAGACCACCTTCTTGGTGATCTTCTCGTTCGCAATGATGATGACAGCCTCCGCATCAAAGCTCTTCGCCAGGTTGTATCCCATCTTGACCAGGTCAGGACGGCCAGACACCTTGGTGTCGTGGATGACCGCGTTGGGGATCTTCTCCTTGATGTTATCGAGCAGCTCCTTTCCGAAAGTCTGCTCGGGCTTCGGCGTGGACCAGATGAGCTGAGTCGCACAGCTCTGCTCCTGGATATGGCCGAGAAGAGGACCAATGCCGGAGCCGGTAGCGATGACGACGATGCGGTTGAAGCAGGTGGCAATGCGCATGACACCACAGGTCGGGACACCGCGCACCCAGATGTGCGTGGGGGGCTTCTGGATGGCGTTCTTGGTCCAGTCGCCTGCGTTAGAGACGACCAGAGAGAATCCCTTGGGGCGTCCTCCCACAGGCCTGGGAGCTGGGATGGTTGCGAAAGAGTGCCACTCGAGGAGAGGTCTCATGGAGAGGCGGGCGAAGCTGCCGTTGACGGGGACGGTGTAGTCAAAGTGAAGTCTGGCGGCGTGGTTGGAGAGGACCTCGGCGTCGACGGGAACCTTGCGGAGGAAGAACCAGGATGACGCGATGCTGAGGGTTGCCAAGGCGAGCATCCAGAAGCCAGGGGTGCGGACGCAGGCTTCGCCGAGAGACATGGATGAGACCTTGCCGTCGTTGGCAGCGAGCACGATCTGAGCCCAGAAGAGGCCGAGCATAGTCCATCCTACAAAGCGATGGGTCTTCTCGAACATGTCGTGGTGCTTCTTCCTGAATCCGGGCCAGGCCAGGGCGATGGTGATGGTGAACAGCCCGGTCAGCAACCAAGAGATGACCTTGGAGGCGATGGATTGGTGGCCCCAGTTCGGACACTCAGTCAGTTGGCAAACCTCAGAGCTGATGTTTGACGCGAGCAGCCAAGCACCCGCAGAGACAGCCGCGCCCGAGTGAACGCCACCAAAGTGGAAGATCTTTGCGCATCGCTTCCTGATGCTGAGGGGCCAGGACTTGGGGACGTTGCAGGTGATGGTGTACATGGCGTTGATGACAAAGTCTTGACGTGCCAAGACGGCGACGAGGAGGTTGATGGCCGTGAGGGTACCGAGCCAGTCTCTGGTGAAGCCGGCAAAGATGAGGGCGATGACGGCGCCAATGTTGAAGAGCCCGACGATCGTAAACAGGCGGCGGTAGACGATGGCGATGCGGTGGACGAAGCCGCGGTAGGGGCGATCCAAGGTCTTTCCGGGAATTTCGCGGTCGAGGTCGAGCTTCTCGTCGATCTCGGTGAAGCTGGACGAGGAAGACTGGGACTTCTCGTCGGCGGTGGTGGACTGGCTGTCCACGGAGAGGGACTCCTTGGAGCTGGTCTCTCTGACGGTGACGTTGGGCTCCTTCTTGTCGATGGTGTCCTCGGTGACCATGTCCTTCAGAGCCCGCTTATCCACCTTGCCGTTTGAAGTAAGGGGCAAGGCATCGAGGAAGTGGAATTTTGTTGGGACGGCGTAGTAGGGCTGACGGGCGCGGACGTGGACCTGGATGGTGTCGAGGTCGCAGTCCTTGGGGGCGACGAAGCCGTGGATCTCGTTGTCGATCAGGAGGGCAGTTGCCCTTGAGACGACGGGGCATGAGTTGATTGAAGAGGTGACTCCATCGAGTTCGACTCGGAAACCCTGTACAGGTGCTGTTAGCGAGGATGTAAGACGGGAATATGACACAAGTCTTGCGCACCTTGATCTTGATCTGGTCATCGACTCTTCCGAGGATGTCGATCGACCCGTCTTGCCTCCATCGTCCAAGATCTCCGGTGTTGTACATCATGGATCTGTTTCGAATGGTCAGCAATGTACCCAGCGCTAGCAACAAAACTACTTACCCGTCATTGGCGAAAGGATCAAGTTTGTATCTCTCAGCCGTTTTTTCGGGGAGGGAGACGTATCCCCGAGAGATGCCATGTCCACCGGCCCACATAACGCCGGGCTCACCAACCCCGAGAGAGTTTCCTTCATCATCGAGAACATAGACGGTGTTATTGGGGGTTGGCTTGCCAATGGTCAAGGTCTGTCCTGGTTGGTGGAGGTGCATGGTGTTGACAATCGTTGTCTCGGTAGGACCACAGCAGTTGTAGTACTTTGCGTGAGCTCCCCAAAGATCGGCAAGTCTAAAGCAAAACCAAATCAGCGAATTATCAATAAGGTAGAATTTCGTGGCGTTTGACTTACCTCTGGGAACTAGGTTCGCCGGCGGTCGCAGCAACCCGGATGTTGGAATATTCCCGGGGATCGTACTTGGCCAAGATGCTGGGTGTGCAGATCAGAACTTGGATCTGGGGATAAGCTCGAGTTAGTTGCGCTGATCTTTGTGAGAGAAATCTGTGGCGTTTTTCTTCGTACCTCTCGGATGCAGGGTTCCCATTTTGAGCCTCGAAGAACCAGGGTTCCGCCGTTGCAGAGGCAACCTAGCATCTCCCACGCCGCTTTCAAACTAATCAGCAAAGTTGTTTTTTGTGAGACGGGCTTTTCTTTTTGGCAACTTACCCATGTCGAAACTGATATTCAGTACCTGGCCCACTCTGGTACCGGCCGAGATACCCAGATTCCCGGGCGACAGGCACACCAGGTTAGTCACGTTCTTGTGGGTGACATCCACCCCTTTCGGAGTACCCGTAGTTCCTGTAAAGACAATTCGTCAGTAATCGTACCATGGTGTCTAATTGGCAGCTGGCCAGATCGCGTACCTGAAGTGTAGATCACATAGCAGCCGTGGTGTGTCTCAGCTAAGTCCTGATAGGGCAGGATTTGCGCATGCTCGGGATCCTTCTCCCGCTCTTCGTCAATCACCAAGGTCTCACAAGGCACCCCGAGGGTCTCGAAGCGATGTTTTGTCGAGTTGAGGCAGAGGACGTGCTTGCCTCCGGCCTGCTCGAGGACGAAGCGGAGCGTAGAGTCGGGAACCACACCACCATCGAGGGGCACATACTGCGCTCCACAAGACAGGATCGCAACAATGCCAACCAACATGTCAATGCCTCGCTTTACGACAAGCGGGACACGATCTCCGGGTCTGACGCCAAGCTTTGTCAGTTTCCTGGAGAGCTGGTTGGCTCGACGAGCGAGCTCGCCGTATGTGATCTCTCGAATCTGGGGTGCCGACAGGTCGCGGCCTGCAGTGACATCAGGCTGAGTCTCTGCATTATGATAGAAGGCGGCGGTGACGGTGGGATAGTTTGCTGTGATTCGTGGTCCTTGGGTGAAGGAGAGGGGAGGCGGCCCAACCGGAGTTGATGCCGAGTCTTTGGCCACTTGGTTCTGCATGTCTGCTGGCTGCGTGGCTACTAAAATAGCAACAAAAGAGCAACGGGGCAGGGATAAATTCCAAATGAATTCCAAATGATGATGTCGACTATTCCAAATCCTCACTGATTCGAGGGAGTAAATGCTCCTGTGGTCCGGGTAGAGTCATCCAACGTCGGCGGTCCCTCACGACTTTAAATATCTTGACAGACCTCCTTGGGCCACCGTTGCCCAACCTTCCCTCCTTGAGACAATTTCTCGCCCTTCCCTCGTCGACACATCGCCGGTAACCTTCCGAATGCGTCAGGGACGAATGCATCGAGACCGGATGCAAGAGACGTGAAAATCTCTCAACGTACAGCCGTCTTGAGTTGCATCAACCACCAGGGTTCGCCGCGCGAATCCTCCCATCACGACCGGCCCTCCAGATCCACACGCCTACACCGCAGGCCGTTGATTGACACATGAAAACGCCTCCTTCCCCGTTGAGAAGGTCATGCAGGCGGCGCCGTGAGAAAGCCATGTCCTTGTCCGACCACGGGTTGAACCTGGCCGTTGACCTCTCAAACAGGAAACTTGGACAGCGCCTTGCACATCAACCAGCCTCGACCACAAGCTACAACGTTCCGCCCCCTCACACCCGCGATGGCTCCGTCGTCAAATCTGCAAGTCTGGACGGGATATCATGCAGTCCTGGTTCCCCCCTGCGCCCTCTCCGCCCCGGAAAAACGTGGAACCTAGTTGTGTGCTTCATGCAGGCACTTTCACAAACCTTCTTTGCGACCTTGAAGGGTCTGCCCGTCTGTCGTCACAGCAAGTCCACAAATGACATCGACACAACGCACTCTGCCATCAACGGCCCCGGCCAGCGGAGTGGATACCCTCACTGCCGGTGGGCGGAGACCAGACGAGCCCGTTGGTGGTTGTCGCAATTAACCACCTTCTCGGCCGAGCCTGGACCGTCTGCCCGCCGGAATACGAGCCCGCAAAAAATGAGACGCAGCGTGCCATCGCTTGCTGGCTACCGGCATACGACAGTAGAGAATCCCACTGTGATCGGCCAGTTCAGAAGATCGTGCGGACGAAAACTGGGACCTCGTTTGGAGTTTCTCTATCAACCTGCTTGCTCTGCTCTTTGGCGCGACGAGGCGGGACGCGGCCCACGACGGGCAGCTCGGGATCGACTCGGAGGATCGTCAGAGAGCCATTTTCAGGGCAGCTTCCTTGGAACGAAACCACCTTCGCGTCTGCAGGTTCCCTTGACTCTGGTCCTATGACCGACGAGCTCGCCGTTTACGAAGAGCTTACTGAAGCTACCCAAGGCACCAATCCTACGCCATGTGGAGGATCCCCCCGAAGGTCCAGATCGAGATGGGGGGGCTGCAACGCAATCTAATCAATCTGCATGGGGTGGGCTCGAGTGGTGTGATTTTCTGCCCCCGCGATCCGCGCCTGGTCAAGCTTGTTTGGAAGCTCCCCTTGTGCAATTTTTTTGTTTACCTCGAGAGTACCTCGAGAGAGGGAGTGAGAGCAGCAGTACTCATCGTTCCTGATACCGGACGCAGACCCGGTCGGTGTAACCCATGGGGCCGACCGTCCGTGGGGGGAAACGATTTAGACGCGGACATCTCGATTCCGTTTACGCTACAACATCCCGGGGTCGAAGGGCCATTCCCAGTCCGGAACTTCTTTGCTGCCGCTGCAACCTCACGTCACTCAGCCGAAGCGAAGCTCCCCCAACGACAACAAGGCGGCCGTTTCTAGAGGCCCAGGACAAGAGACCAGACTTGCCGGCGCGGCACAGAAGAGGAAAGGGAAGCACACCATCCTGCCACCGAAAGACGCGGATCTGTCGCGCCTAAATTCGACAAACGTCACATGCAAGGAATAGCCAACGTCTCGGCTTGCATTTGGCAGCATCTTTGCCAAGATGATGAAGATGACAGATGCTGATGTAAAGAGAAGAATCAAAAATATTGAAGGGACAACCAGAACAACCGTTTGCCAGCATCTAGGCATGTAACCGACATATGCGCGCGCGGCGCGCGGGCTGCGATCTCATTCTCCTCCAACCGGTTTTCGCAAAGACGTTTCAACGATTTTTTTTTCCTTCTTTCCGCCAGTCATCACCACATCTCCAGACTCCAGAGGGGTTGCATCCAGACGAAAAGAACGCAATGCGGACGATCACCTCGCAGTTGCCGCAACGAGCCATCTCCTCCGAGCCGTTTGCGCCGTCCATTCTGCATCGAAGTCCCGACCGCGGTGGAGTCCCACGGAGCTGGTGTGGGGTGGCCTCGCTGCGGGTTGTGTTTCCTCGCAGCTCCTGTCTTCTCTCAAGGTTCCTCCTGGGTTGTCAAGGTAGCTGCAAGGTGTATGTGTGTGGTCTGGAATGCTGCGCTTGGGACTGCATCTCGAACAGAGTTGCATCTCATCTGCAGCTTTCTTCTTGGTAGGTAACTTGGTCAACTTCGCGCCAGCTTTGTTTGTTTTTCTTTTCTTCTTTTTTTTTCTGCGGATCTCGTCGACAGACGATTTGCTTTCTTGTTCCGAGTCATTTTCGAACTTGCGCAAAAGGTCCCCTTTGTGACGTCGCTTTTCTTTTCTCATCCCACCCCCTGGTCTCCTGCGACCGCCAACCGATGTCGGAATAACAACAGAGGTGGCTGGGAGCAACTTCCTGTTCCACGTCCACGCGCGCATGCAGGAAATATTGAGGTGTTGAAGGATGCAAGGCATCTTTGCAGTCTCCATTCCTGCATTCACATGACAAGACGATATCACCTGGCTTTTGAGGAGGCGTGGCGGAAACCGATGATATCTCCGTTCGGGAGAGGATCATCTTGCCGTGATTCCATCTCTCTTCTTGGCAGAATGTCTTGGCAAAATAACAGACAACACGACATTCCCATCATTAACGAAAGGCGTTTGAGATTCTCATGGCGTCCTTGATGATGATGGCTGTCGAGTTTCCTGCGGTAGGTCCTATTCACAGTTTCTGTCTTCTTAGTGTAGAACGTGTAAGCTCTGTGAGGCCCAGTTTAAGAGTGAAGAAAGGTACTCCCTCCCACATTCCGGACTTGATTTTTGGGAGCAATTTCAATGTGCCGTGGAAAGCTACAGTAGTCCAATCCTCAACAGCCTGCAGAACGATTATCATGACTTTTCTGGATTTCCTCCATGAGCTCACAATTGTGATAAGTAAATCTTCTGTAATAAATCAAAACTCTGAGTGATGCTAATGATTCAAGATTTGACATCTGAAAACATGGGAAAGGTATGCCCTTGACGTATTTGCCTAAAGGTGTGTATCTCTTCAATCATTTTGTTCTACGAGTTACCATGATATGAAATAAATTGCTCGAGAGTGGACTTTTCGCGAGTGCTTGCATATTACATGGAATTAGATTCCTCAGAAATAGAACCCATCGAATTCAATAGTTTAAAAATACTTCAAAGGCTTCGAATGATCAAAAGTCGACGATGAAGAAAGGAGACCTTTTCAGAGTTTCTATTTCCCGCTTTGGAAGCTGAGTGAATGTCAGCGCCTTTGTTCATTCTTCAAAGATAACACTGGCTCCTTCCAGTCTTGTCTAGCAGCTTTGCTCAAATTGCGGAACAATGGAATACTGCGAATACGCTTCTGCGATCTGAGCTTTGATCAAAACAAGCCTCATTCAGGCAGCGACCTCTCCACCAGGACAATATGCTGATTTTTCCCACCTCCAAAAGCATCAATGTAGACTTGCGACCACAGTCCAATAGCTACGCCAGCCATCTGACAGATGGACCATCGCCGACGGCGTCGTGGCAAAATGAAACCTCGTCCATCAAACTCTGGCAGTGGTGCCATTCCTCCACCTAATCCGTCTCTGCAGCAGCCGCAGCAGCAGCCGAATCTCAATCCATCCGCAAGATCCTTCACTCCTGTCGCGATTATGCCACCGGTGGCACCTTCCGCTTACTCGCCTCCCGTTCAGCACCAAGGTACGTCGTCAAAACACGGAACGCCGCTCCCCCACGATATCGCCATCCACCCACACCAACACAGAGACACACGCGCGCATATCCCCCACCACTCCCCACTCACATCGGGATCTCCCCCTGAGATCCCACCTTCTCACAGCGGCAGGAGATCGCTAACATCCGAATCTGCAGTCGAGCTGGTCTACCACCAGGCCAAAGCCGCCGAGGCTGCAAAGTTGATGGCCGCACGCGCCCACGGTATGATCTCCAGTCCCCTTTGCAGTCCGCACACCACTCCGGCGTTGCCCATCCACCCACTTCATCTCACATCTGCCGCCCGCGTCTCATCGCGGTCGCGTTCCTGCCCGTTCCGGTTGAGCCTCATCGACCTCCTGCGGCCCCCTTCGAATCCCTCCTTCTCATCATGGCCTGGTCCTCCGTTCTGACAGTGAAGATCCAGCCCACACGCCTCCCACGAGCGGCTCCGACCAGTTGCATGTGCTCAAGAAGCGTCGCATCTCAAACGCCCTCAGCGGCCCGTTCGACAAGCCACCTTCCCGCTCCGCGTCTGCGCCTAACGCAGCTGGCGTCGCTGTTGATCATCACGGCATCCCGAAGACCCCGCCGAACCGCAGCGTCCAGCCTCAGACTACGACCCCCACGCCGCCCGCCTACACATTTGACGACGACGACATTTTCTTCCCGAATGCCGACAAGCCTCTTGTGAAGAGCGGTCGTGGCAAGAAGAAGGCCCCGTGAGGCCGAAAGTAAGATGCGAGACGTCGAGGGACTTCTGTACGCCCGGAAGAGGAAGCTGTTTGCTCTTGCAGAGGATCACCCTGACAGAGGGGCCATCTTTGGCGGCGGATTGCTTTGTTACAGATTTACTTGCAGCAGGACGATAAGCTGAACCAAACTACAGCTTGCCGGGAAGGTTGGAGAATCTGGATGCTACTCGGATGGCCGGCGTTTTGGGCTTCTTCACATGCTGAAGGACTTTGACAGCTGTCTCCTCCGCATTGCTACTTGCATTTGCCGTTACCCGTTGTGTATGGTTGCATCGAACAGCATCAACTAGCTTCTGTCTTCCGTGCTTGGAAGGTGGTACCAGGCCAAGACTATGATGCAATCTGGATCAATCTGGATCAATCATGGCGGGGATTGGAAATCATGGAAGAACTCAGACTGAGTGTTAGAAAGTCGAGCTTTGAATTGAAGCATGGCGTCCCAAACCTGCAGATTTCGTCAACTTTGCACCGTAACTGCCGCTATTGTGCCAACTGCGACTAGGTTGGCGTGCGCTTCCATTTGATGGAGGCCAAGGTGCCGGTAGGCAGCAGGACTTGCCACGCTGGCTTTGGATTTGGAATCCTCGTAGTTCTCATGTATGAGAGAGCTCGCCGTCAGAAACAGTACAAGATGAGGTTCGTTGTCATTAAAGTTCCGGCATATCGGCCGCTTGCCGTGATCCGGTCCAGGGCCCTTCTGGCGCCGCCCGGGATGACGATCCCGGGCGCCCCACATAGGAAACCTTGGCATTTTCTCGCTGTTTTCTGCGAGCAACGGTCTCAACGTCGACACCACATGTGAATTTCTGCCGTTGAAAGTTGCGCAGGTCAAACAAAAGTAGACTAGATTACGTAAATACCCAAAATGCAAAAGATTTTGTGCCCAGAGGCGGATTCGAACCGCCGTCAACACGGTATCGCTGAGTGATGGAGACCACAACGTATCATCCTAACCAACTAGACGATCTGGGCTACTATGGCTGAGAACCATTGCTTGACGTCCACCGCCCCGCAACACACCATGAAGGGACTCATCCGGCAAGCGTCAACTTCCATCACGCTTGGTAGGTAATAAATTTGCTCATGCCATTGGCAGTACTTTTTCATATTCGTCGAAGATATTTTTGAATCACCTTTTTCTTGAATTAAAGGTAAAATCACTGTTTTTCTCCATAATCAACAAGCTCCAAGTCCCAGGCTGCTAAACGAATTGCATTCTTATTACGACTCAGAATATTAGATCTATCAACCTCTACTAGCATTTTGCAATATAATCAAGAAGGCGTTCCTTGCTGTAGAATACCCCAAACGGCTCTGCCAAGTATCTTGTGCGCCTATTGACCCCATAGTTCTTACACCCTCGATCATTGCAAAAGCCCATGGACCTGCTCGTTGAGTTTCCACGATATGTGAGCGGGTCCAGATGAGGGATTAGGAGTGACATTGAATGTTTGAAAAACGTCTTCTTGACCCGGCACTGTGCGACCGTCCGAGTAGTCTCCCTTGGGTAGTCTTCAAATTGCGCAATCCGCGTGTGCCTTGACAGGTAAATATTGCGACCTTCTGTGGTCCATATGTAGCAGCTGAGGCATGTTTTGCAGAGCGCGACATGGCGTTTGGAGTCTGAAGTGACCGACATGAAACGGCCGACGTTCTCGGCTGCATCCTTGGCCGCGGCACACTGCTTCGTCTTGCTCTGTTCTTTTCGACATCCAGGGTCAAAAGACTCATTATCACCTGGCGTGTATAATGCGCTCAGTCGCCTGAAGCACACACAGTCTTCGTGGTAGAAAGGCTCCAGAAGAGCCTCCATGTCGGATGTGATGTGGCGGCATAAGATTTCCATGTCCACAAATCTTCGAAGGCTTTCTCGAAGCAGGTCTTTGGTGACAAGGTGTCCTCTCTCAACGGTGCAGACTCTGACTCTGAACCCTGTCTCCAGATAGTATTCTCCTCTTCCCGAGAAGAGCCCCGCAAACCGGCGAAAAAGCTTTGGAGGCTCTTCTCCGGGTTCCAACTTTAGTTCTGTGGTGCATCTCGTGCACTGGGCAATGATAACATCCCTCCGTACGTCCACAGGTGCCCGAGCCAAGGGCTTCAACAATGACACTGAGACATGGCGACACAGTCTCAGCTTTCCCTCCCAGCCGATGCACTTGCGGGGTCGTCGAAAGCCGCCAGTGGAGAAACATGGTCCGTAATGCGGTTCTTTGCACTTAAGGCAGTACGCGTGAAGGCACTCCGTACCATCCCATGCTTTCTCGGTGGACTTTGCTCTGCGAATCCGACATTTTTGACACTCATGTCTATCTCTCTCGGTGCGTTTAAAAACTGTTCTTCTCGTTTTCTCCCAACATAAATCCTCTATGGGAATATTTGAAATGAGTGACCGGAACAGAGGGGAGGTTTGTCGCAGGACACCGAGGTCGGCCAGATCTAAACAACTGACGATGATGAGAAGCACATCGCGAGGAAGTCGGTACAGGATGCATCTCTTCATGTTATCTCGGCGTTTGGCGTTGTGTGACAGTGAATAGCCCGTGTAAAGTTGTGATTCATTCAAGTCCGCGTCGTCACGGCATTTCTCTATGAGATCGTTCGGAATCGTAGGCATTGCGAGCGGGGGGATCTCTGGAGGGATGAGATTCGTCGTGGATGAAATCGAACTGTCTGATTGATAGCAAGCTTTCCGCCTGCGAAAAAGACGACGTAGCAATTCTCGAAACATTTGAGATCCTGATATCGCTGTGGCTAGCAGAGAAAGGGCGCTGCTTGTGCGAAGCGTGGACGATGGAACTTGGAGGAAAGGACGTTACTTTCACATTCGCGGGCGGCCCAAACAATTATAGCATCGAGGATGGGCGCCGGCCAGAACCTTCACCCATTATGAAGAGGATCGAGACTTTCGCGGCTCATGAGTGTTGATTCACTGATCCTTCGAAACCCAAAATCCTTTCCGCGGTCGTAGGAATTTTGGATCGCCGAACCCCGCCGGTACTATGTTGAAGCTCGTGGACAATGTTCGAAGGAATGTCCAATCACAGTCCGAGACAATTTCTATTCACAGAACCACAGAATCATATCAAAAGTAATAATCCGGGTCCTTTTGCATGCTCAGTCCCCGTGCTCAAAGCCCGGGTAGATGCCCAGGTTCAACAGCCAAAACAACAAAGTCGCTCGACACAATGCGGGCTCTTACATCGTTTGTTGTCTGGGGTCTTCTTGAGGACAACGTGATTGTTCTATGAGGGTCCTGGGTAGATGGAATGAATCAACCTGATAGGCATCGCCTACATATAGTCTCTCATTGCAGTCTGCCTTGAAGATGCTCACTTACTAAACATTCACAACATCATCAGACTATATCAGCATTGCGCTCTCAGCTTCAGGTAAGCTCTAACATCACGCAGGTCCGCCATTTACTACACGATCTCGCCGTCAATCTCTCCCAAAGCTCTCCAAGTCCAAGATTACAGTCAATCATGTACCGCCCTCAGTATGTCCCCGTCAGAATATGCCCTCAATGTAGAACGACACCCCTAGGCCTCTACGGTATGGGTCCCAACGGCCAACCCATTGAGACTATCTGCGAAAACTGCCGCCGGCAAAACATACGCAACGCCGAAATCGCTGCCCGAGCCCACCAGCAGGCGAACAATAGTCGGCGAACCCCAGGACCCCTTTGTGCGCGCTGCGGACGATCACGTCCATCCTCTGGCTGCACCTTCTGTCCAGAGTGCATCGCCGCAGACGCAGCCTTCAGCACGCCGAGCATCCACTTCGAAGGAAATCTCTTTCCACCGAGACCTGATAACCGCCTCTTCTGCTCACAATGTAACCGAAATAGGGCAGCTTACAGCCGCAGCCGTTGCCACCAGTGTATCTCCGCCGAGCAGGCCTCTGTTCCGAACATTCGCGAGGAGCGCCGCCAGTCACACTACGGCAGGCCCAACGTCCCCGGCGTCAACATGGACGAGCCGGTAACCATCTATCCGCAACAGAGAATCTGCTCCATCTGCGATCGCGCCCGGGCAGAACCAGGTAAGACACACTGCGGGAACTGCGCTTACCGTGACTTGTATAGCGGAGGACGTGACCAGGACGGATATGAGGCCATCGCCTGCGCCAACTGCGGCCAGGGATGTCGTCCCTCGCCCAACCGGCTTTGCGGGACTTGTGATAGAGATGGAGACACCCAGGCTCGTCGGCAGAGCCGGGCTCGATCGCCGCCCTCCCGGCGGCACTCAATATATGACGCTTCGCCTCCACGACGTCGTCGTTCGCCGTCTAGAAATCCCACACCGCCTCCCCGACGGCGGTCGATCTTCGACGCTTTGCTTCCCCGTCGTAGACGGCGTAGTTCGCCGCCTAGAAGCCAGTCACCGCCTGCCAGACGTCAACGGCGGAATTCTAGGCCGCCTAGAAGCCCGACACCACCCGATAGCCCGGAACACCCTGTGTTTGGGAGCCAGATGTGTGGATGCGGCAAAGAACCCGTCCGCGCGCCGGGAGCTGGCATGTGTATCGGTTGCTTCTATGCATTCCAACGCGTGGGAAAGGCGGGCTGGCACGATGAGAAACGCAGGCGAGGCTGGGATGGACACCGTCAACGGAGACAGTTTTAGGGTACTCTTCTGGCTATGGGCGAATCCAATACGAGCGGTAAGTGTGTTTGAGAGGTGTTCGAGCAGCAGATGTAGGACTCAGTATCAAAATGCGCTTTGATCGATGTGAATTTTGTACGCTGATCTAATCTTTGTATTAAATGTGCCGTTGTCCCAACAGACAAGAACAAACCCCAAAACCGAGCAGCCCGTCTACATGCCGTTACGCCGTCTGCCACCAGCCTTACTCCTCGTGATATGTCCCTGAAGCACCTTGCGCGTCTGCACCAAACTGCGCTTGTTCTTGTGCTTCGCCTTGCTCAGCGTCATCAAGAAATTCTTCTGGCGCGCCTTCTCCTTGTTCGTCGTACTCTTGCCCTCGGCGTCCTTCTTCGACTTGCGGATGGCCTTCGTGGACTTGTGCTCTTCGCGGTCCGGCTTGCCCTCCCTCGCCATGGCCACTCTCTCCTCCTTTGTCGTCTTGCGCAGCTTCGCGGGTGCCTCGATCTGCTCGGCCGTAAGACCGTCGTCCAGGTGCCGCGCGAGGGCCTTCTCAATCTCCTTCGATCTCTTTGACGTGCGGTTGCCCAGCGTCTTGTTCAGGCCGGCCTCCAGGCGGAGCTCTTGGAGCTTTGCCAAGTCGGCGGGGGTGAGGATGGTGGTGGTCGCGAGCTTCTGTATCCTCTCGATCTCGGCGGCATCGTCCTCCTCATCAGCCTCATCCTCGTCGTCAGAGCCCTCCTCGCCCGTCTTGCGCTTCTTCGGCACCGGCTCCTCCTCTTCGTCAGAAGAGTGATCGACGGCGATCCAGCCACCAGAGTCATCGCTGTCAACCGAGTCGACCTCCCAGTCGTCAGAGTTGAAGCCATCGTCCTCCTCGTCGTCCTTGTCGCTGCCGTCCGCCGGGAGACCCTTCGCCTCGCGTCTGAGTTTGCGCTGCTCTTCCTTCCACTTCGCCAACAGCTCGATGCCCTCGATGCCTCCGACCTCCTCCTCTCCGAACTTCCTTTGCTTCATCTCGCCGCTCCTCAGGCCCATGGTCGCGTCCTTGCCTCTGTCCTTCTTCATTAACAGCTCCGCGCCTACTTCTCTGTACAGAGACAAAAGACCCTTGGCAGCCATCATCACACCTTTGTCTTTGCTCTTGCGGTACTGTACAAGATCTTGAAGCAACGTGTCGCTCATCGCCAGAGGTTGTCTGACACAGATTTCACGGATAGCGTTCAAACCAGCAGCCGCAACCTCGGAAGCAGAAGCTTCCGACACAAACTCGTTGGCGATCTTCTGGATGAGGGGCTCGACGGCATCGGGAGGCACCAGGTTGTGTGTGCCTTGGGCCAGGCAGGCGAGGTACGAAGTGACGGATTCTTGACGAGGGGTGAGGAACTTGATGAACCACGAGTACAAGCTGATGATGGTCAGCTTGTGCAGACCAACCAATCTTGTGACGAGCTGCAGGACGAGGATCCGGTTCTCTTGCGAGAACTTGACCTTGGTGTTCTGCAGGTGCTTCTGGAAGACGTTCTCGGCGAAGCCCTGCGGGTCGTGCAGGAGGTGGAAGGCGGAGAAGTTGAGCGGGTGAGGCTTGCTCTTGCTGCGCTCCTGCTTGTGGAGTTTGGAGACAGCCTTTTTGTACGCATTCTGTTGCTTCTTGGACTTCTTGTTGATGCCGATCTGGTGCTTCATCTTTTGCAAGTCAATCTGCTCCTCGTCGCTGTCCTCGTCCTCCATCTCTTCGCGCTCCTTGTCGCCACCCAGGAAGAACCTTGTGGCGCCAACGACAACCTTCTCGTTGTCCGACAGGCACGCCTCCTTCATCACGTCCACAGTCTTCGCATCGGTCCAGATCTGGCGCTTCCACAGCTCCCTCGTCAACTTGACAGCCCACAAGGCCTTGGGCGACGTGCGGTCGGCGGTGATGAGGTTGTAGAGGACGGTTTGGATGGTGCGGTTGAGCGGGTGGTTCGTGCCCTTGGAGTTGGCATTGCGCATCTCGGAGAGGATCTTCTGGAAGAGGAGCGTGCGCAGGGTCTTGCTTGGCGAGGAGACGAGGATCGGGAACAGCGACGTGAGGAGGCTTGTCGAGTCGATGACTTCCTTCTTACGCAGGAGCGCCAGGCTGCCGACGATCTTCTCGCGCAGCTCGGGGTGCAGCACTTCATGGTGCTGGAGCAGGATCGCCTTCAGGTCGTCGGGGAAAGCGGCAGCGTGCTTCGGGTAGAGGTCGGCCGTGTGGGCGATCAGGTCGACGAGATTATGGAAGGACTCGGTGTACTCTCTCGTCGCGGTCGTCGGGGAGGTCAGGAAGACCTCGCGCTGACTCTCGTACTGGCCCCATTGCTGAAGGAAGTTTTCCTCGTAGGACCGGGGATCGCGACGGATCTTGTACTGCAGACTCGCGCTGGAGAAGTCAGCATTTGAATTCTGGTGGTAATAATTGAACTTACAAGTCGACATCGACCTTCTCGAGGGCGGTGACCTTGCGCTTTCCCATGGTTGCTGTCTGCAGTCGAGTCGGCGATGCGATGGGTAAAATGGATGGACAATTGGCGGGGACCTGAAATGCCCGTCCAAGCAAAAAGAACTTTTTTGCGTCGAGGTAGCTTATCGGCGCCTTATCTCAGTATCTTATCTCAAAAGCTGCGCACGGATCTCTTAAGGTCCACTATGGCGGCTTCACCGAGCATACCGACACCACCGAACTGACAGACCGACTCTCACCGAAATTGACCTCAATTTCAAAGCATCGAGTTTGCGCAGCTATATCTTCTGCGTACTTAATTTCTCCTACAAAAGACGATAGTAGAAGTCTTAGTTTTAATAGCGACGATGATGACAGTGAGCTGCAGGAAAAGTAGTTACTCTAGCACAGAATGAATAATTGGTGATCTCTTGGAGAATACCTGATGTACAATCCAGTTCCTATTCTCTGCACCACTGAATCTATGAACATAGCCAAAGTTGCATCATTCAAGTCAGTTACTCAACTCTTCAAGCACATCAAGCCTCCCAGCAAAGGTACTGAAGTGCCATGTTCCTATCCACCTTGTCAAATGCACTGATAGCGTCTTTGAGAAGTGGTTGGTGTCGCAAATTCTTCCTCACTGATCTACCCTTGTTTCGGCTTTCGTCCACCGTCTTCAGAACCGGTTCCACCATCTTACTGCCCAGAACAACCGTATCCTCTGGGCTCACCTTCAAGTTCTCGTAGAGTATAGTTCCGAAGGTATCGAGAACTTTAGTGCACACATTGAAAATGTCGAAATAGTTGATGTTGGCGACTGGGTTGCATGGCTCGAAGTCCTTCTTCGCCATCCTTTCAGCCTTGTCCAGGTATATTTCCATATCCATACCTTTGCGTAGCGAACGCAGTCTTGCTTCGGTAGCCTCGTTGAAGGGCAGCTTTGCGTTTATGTCGAATAACTTTGCCATAGTCTCATGGTCGATGATGTGTTCAGAGGGATGCTGAGCGAGGTACATCGACTCATGAAGATATGGGCGCCGAACCAGATGATCGCCGAATTCAACGGCCTTTTTCCAGTCGTAGTAGAGAGAGCATCGCGAATGGGTCAAGAAATTGGCCTTTGGACGTTTTCCGTTAAAGGCAGCGTTTTTGAAGAACTCGCATAACTCTTCAAGAACTTTGATTTTGGGGAGTCCGACGTCGGACATGCATAGAACGTTGTAGAGATGCAGCACCGCTGGAATGACAGGAATGGCATCATACAGCGCTTGTCCAAGTACCACAGCACCAACAAGCAGCTCATTCAGATGGCAGCCTGCGATCCATGGGGCCTGATGGTAGAGGTCCCAGCGCACTCAGGGAACTACATATTTCGCAAGCCCACATTGGGAGGCTATTATGGATGAGATTTCAGATCTGAAAAATCAATTCAGGCGCACAGATGAAAGACAGACCTCGATTGAGCCCACTAAATCGCCCTTCAGAACGGCATACAACACCCCGCTGTTGCTGTACGGATCTATGCAACCAGCGTCAAAAGAGGAATTGGTGTCGGCCTTGCCAGAACGAAGTGCAGCAGACCGTCTCACATTTCAGTACTTCAATGAAGTTTCTATTCTACCCGGTTGGTCTCCCAAAAAATGACACATGATCTGGTCTGAGACCTCATACTCAAGCAGCACGGGTGATACACCCACCTCAATTTCTTAAGGAGGTCCGTCGTCCATCGTCGCCATTCACACTGCACTTCCATGACTGACCGAATGCTTGTACAGTACGAAGACTTTTGGTCCAATCCATCAGCAGTCTCCTTGTCATGGTTGGGTCTCTTGTACGGAGTACTGAGTCTTTCCCACTTTTTCTCCTCGGAGCCTGATCATAGAGAATCTCAACGACAGCCAAAGTATTTAGAGTGTTTGGTTCAATGCCTTATTGCTGCAGACTATGTCCGCGGAGGTCCCTACATCCTCGAATGCCTGATCCACTACTACCTAGTCGAGTTCTACTTAAACCCCGTGACAGAGGTTGGCAACTGGATGGTGGCCGGCATGATGGCTCAGCTAGCTTTCCGCATGGGATATCACCGGGACCCATCTCATTTCCCGCGCATCAGCGCTTTTGAAGGCGAAATGCGTCGCAGGGTCTGGGCCACCATACACATTTTGGACGGCACGATGGCTATGCTCATCGGCGCGCCGAGGATTATCTCAGATGGGACGTGGAACACGAGACCACCCCGCAACATTTATGACGCCGACCTCGACCAAGACTGCGTCCAACTGCCAGAGTCCCGCGCCGGCACTGAAGTTACTGAAGTCTCGTTTCTGCTAGCGAGATACAAGATGAGCCTCGCCATGGGGAGGTTAGTTGATCTGAGCCTGATGAACAAGCTGGAATCACCAGAAAATGTGAACAGCGCCGAAGCTCGTCTCAAGGAAGCCTACGACTCGACACCCGAAAAGTTCAAGTTGACCTCACTCGTCCATTGCTTGTCAGATAAGCCGGTCAGTGTGGCACATCGGGTCATTATTACATGTCTTTACAACAAATCTCGCATCATTCTATATCAACGCCAACTACGGAAGGTCGCTAGCACAGGTTCATCAGGACCTGGTTCAAGTGAAGAGAACGAGAACTGGACGTCAGCGGCCCGACGCAAATGCATAGAAGCAGCCCTTGAGATCATGAAGCATTTACTGTTCCTAGACGCGGAAACACAACCAGGCGGCACCTTGACTATGATGAGGAGCAAAGTGTCTGCCTTGGTGGTCCATGAATGTCTCGTCGCAACCGCAGCCTTGAGCACATATCTGTACCGCTGGTCGGACGCACCGGCAGTTGACGAGAGCGAGGGCGCAGTCAGCAAGTCAGAGATTGAGGCTATACTGAGGCAAAGTTACCAAACATGGTCTCATTGGAGCAATTGGTCCGCTGAAGCGAGACGGGCGGTAGAGCTGTTGGATTTGCTATTCAAGAAGTTGGGAGGCAACAGCCTTGACATTGAAATCGACGAAGAAGCACTTCCAATGGACGAAATGGAGCTCGGTCTTGACTGGGACGCGGACACATTAGGAATATTCTTCCCGCTGCTAAATGAACCATCTGTATAGCTTCCGGGCTATCCCACATCAATCTCAATCTGTTTATGGATGATTCGACCTGCCCTTCCACGCCCAGTAATACTCAGTATGCGTATTCTGGATGAGATGGATGCCCCTTTCCCACAATTGCATCTTTTTCGTGATAGAAAAGGCAGCGTTTGGTGCTGTAAAAAGTCAGTGATCCATTCTACAATATTTAGACATATACTCACCCTCCAGACAGCCGTGGAAAGCATTCTCTAGATCAAAGGCCTCTATACTTTGCCCATCTTTACCCTTATCCTCACGCTCCTTTCTCACCCTCTCAACAAAAGTCAACTGCTCATGAACAGTGATGTCAATCGCAGCCACCACAAGCAGCATCCTCTGAGGCAATGTCTCCTCACTTGCAAGGTAGGGGCTCATCCTCGGGTTATCCCAGTTCGCTGCTTTGGCGGGTGCCGCATAGGAATCATACAGAGGCAACATGAAGGCTAGCGGATCTGTCGACGGGAAATTCGCTGGACGAGGCTTCTCCTCCGGCTTCGGGCGTAGGTCGATTGGCGCATAGAACGTGACCGCCGCCCTGATCGCAAACTCCTCAGAGGGGATGTTCTGGCTGGCTGCCAGAACGAGGTTCCCGCCCGCAGACGCCCCTGAGACCGTCATGAGTCTCGGGTCAGCACCTAGCTCCTCCTCAGCATGCTCCCGCAGCCACGCAAGCGCGGCGTCAACGTCGTCGATAGCGGCCGGAAAGGGATGGACCGGCGCGAGACGATAGCTCAGACTCACGACGACAGCACCAGTCTCCTTCGCAACCAGGGAGCAGAAAGGCGCGTCAGCCTCCGGGATGCCGCCCACGAAGCCGCCGGGGTGGCAGTCCACGTGAAGTGGGCGAAGACCATTGCGACCCGACCCGGTCCCGGGCTCTTTGAAGACGAGGACGCGAAGGGATCGATCACTCTTGATAGGGATGTAGCGGATCTTGTAGGGACGTCGAAATAGGTAGGGCGCTAGCGCGAGGGAGTGTGTTAGGAAGATAATGGGTTGCAAGGCTAGGAGGCGCCAGCGCAGGGACCAAGGGAGGTGTCGGCCGAAGAAGAGGGCGTCTAGGGCGGGCCTGAAGTGGGCGACGGCGATGTCTTTGATTGCGCGGAACATTGTTCGTCATGGAATCGCGAGTTCACGGTGAAACCGCGGAATGATGTGAGATCCATTTGCTCGGGATGTGGGAATACGGAGAGTAATGAGGGAAGTTTGTCTAGCGCAAGGACAATGTCATCATATCGAAGTCGCACAAAACATCTTTTCCTGATAGCTGAGTGGATTCGAAGAGAGAGTAAGGCGGCGTAATCTGAGACCGAACATTTGAGAGGGATGACCCAGGCTGACAGGCTGATCGCCCTGCGGAGTGCCACGCGACAGCGATGATGCACAGCGATCCGTAGCCTGCATCGAAACATCTTCTGGGGAATACCGGGAAGATGGGGGGTTTGGGGAGTGTTCATTTAGGTGATGGGGAACCGGTGGGTAACAGTGAAAACAGAGTTCGATTGAAAGAGAAAGATCGACATCGACGGGGCCCAGTGTGATGGGACGGCCGGCCGGTCGGTACGACATCCGGGATGGGGACGGGATCACGCAATCCGCAAATTGTTCGACGTCTTGAGGCTCATTCGACTTGGCCCAAATTCATGGAACAAACAATCGTTTCCAAGAATCAAGGAAACACACATTGAGTCAAGATTGGCATTATTAGCTTAGGGATGCCACGCGTGTTAGACACTTGAGGAATTTGGGGATGACACCAGGCTGGCTGGATAAGCAAATAGCGCTGCCCGTGAGACACAACATCAACGCCTGACGAATGCCTCAGCCTCGATGTCTCGTCTCAGATCGCGAGCCCACACGCATCATTTATCTTGAAGATCTGACATCAGAGACATGCCTGCCCGAGGCTGTCGACTTTGCGACTCTGAGATTGATTGAATCTGGGTCCCAATAGCCTCATGAAGGCAGCTTCCTAGGCGAAATGAGACAAACAGGCAGCTCCAGTGATGCCAGAGTGAATTACACTTAATTATTACATGAATGCGAATATCGTAACAGTGGAAGCCTAAACGAAGCCAAAGGAACCAAGTCTGGCTTTCCATCAAGTCATGAACATTTTCTTCTTCGTAAAGACGCTCAACCAAAATCTTGTCAAGTGGATTGCGTGAATGGTCAAGTCCGTTTGAATTCGTGATCGAGGGGGTTCTCATGCAGTACACACGTAATGACCCAAGGGTGATGGGGACGGCGGTCCTCCAACACAAGCCCATCCAGACTTTGTCGCCGCCTCATAGCCCCTTCCCATCTCTAGCAGCGGGCCTCGAAGAGAAAACGAATGGTCCTTCTCATCCTGTCAAACCTAAACCATCCTTTTCGAGCGAGATGTTTACAAGTCTGCACAATGTCAGCATACCGTCCCCTCGGAACTCATGACGGGTACTGGGACTCACCCTCGCAGTAGTCGGCGGTGGTGGTGACGGTGATGGTGGGGCGGGGAGCAGTGCTGGTGACGGCGGTGATGCCCCAGCAAGAGCAGGCGGAGGAGTACTCGGCAGCGTCGTCGCAAGAGGAGGCGTAGGCGGGAATGACGGTAGGGTAGGCGGTAACCTGGCGGTTGACGATCTCACCGTTGCGGCGGAGGCGGGCAGGGGCAGTGACGGTGACGGTGACGGTGCTGTTAGCTCCGTGTCAGTCTTCGCAACAACTCCGGTCTGAGGGATGTCATAGAACATACGTAGGGGAGGGGGTGACGGTGGCCTGCATGAAGGAAGAGCAGTCGGCCTTGCGGGAGGTGATGGGGAGGAGACCGTCGCGGGTGCCGGTGACCTGGCGGTTGCAGTTGTTGCCGGAGCACTCGCGCTTCTCAATGGCCGAGCCGAAGGCAAGGGCGGCGAGGGAGAGGATGACGGCGGCCTTCATTTTGACGGTGGGTTCAGACGATCGACTGAGGTCCTAAGAGATTTGTGGATGGGGTGATTGGATGGAAATCTGGTAGGAAGTCGGTGATGGAGAGGAAGGGGGAAAGGGAGGGACAGAAATGGGTTACATGGAGGCGAAGGCACCGTGATATATACCATCAGCCCCCAGTCCTCTCAAGATGGGGGTGGGCTGGGGCCGAGGGGGTGGATGTTGGTGGCCATGCTGTGCCTTGGACTGCCTACACTACGTGCGGATAGATAGACATGCAGACTAAGGTGAAGGTGAGTGAACCAGAAGCAAGCACCTACGGTACGGTATGCAGCAGTCAATACGAACCGCAGCAACCAGACGGAAGAAGAGTGGAAGCGGAGCCCATCCGCCCATCTGGGCGGAAGCGATGGGAAAGGCGGGTCATTGACCGGGCCTCTGGACAAACGGACAAGGGGGGGTGGTGGATGGCAGGCGAGAAACAACATCGTGGGTGAGGATAAAGGATAAACACATATTGACGAAGCTAGGCTCCCCGGTGCGGTAACACCCTGTACCTGAGCGTGGGCAAGGGTGCCAGGGGTTGAAGAGGGGAAGAGCAGCGAGGGACGACGAACGCCTTGGTTCCAACCCGTTCAGCTCATCTTTTGCGTGGTGTGGCATTTCCCACCTATCAGCGGGCGCAGCATCCGCATGAGGCAGGTTGGGAGAGCATGTGGGCGACGGCGGCGAACCGCAGGAACAAGTTGACGCAGCTCAGCGCAAGCGTATCCGAAGGATGACTTTGGGGTTGGGTTTGGTCCGAGACAGAGAGATGGGGAGGAGAAGGTACCGTTTGGCTGCCTGGCGCGGCCGGGGGTGACATTGTCTTCCCTGGTCTTCTCTGCCCTGACATTCCAACGTGCGTCCCTTCTCTGGTTCTCAACCCTGGGCTGTCGAGGGAAGGCCAAGGATTGGTTTTCCATGCTAGCCAACGCTATCACGGCGGGGGAGGTCGTCCAATACGGCCTAGCCTTGAATCGGAAGTCGGGGTTTCACAAATGGCCTTACCCGGGGTCACCGTTGTTTGCTGGTTGTAATAAGAGACATTCTGGTTCAGCAGTGGAAGAAGCTGGATGCAAGGGAGGCACGGAGAGCAAACATTGGCAACGGTGCCTTCATGGCTACCATATTAATCACTATTGAAATCTGCGTAACGCGCCGCTTGACTGGTGGCTTCTTTCCGTGTTACACATGGAAAAAGCAATTGAAGAGTCTTTGGCGTCATTGAGTTCCGCGTGTTGTCATGGACTCTGTCTTTCGTGTCTTCGATTCGGGTAACGGAGCTGTCAGGTGCGAAGGCGATTGGCAGAGAGACGCCAAGGCGCAACGGCACGGAAAGGCCATCCGTTGGAGGCGCGAGCTTTACTATGGACTGGATAAACAAAGAGAACCACGGGCAAGGATGACATTGAGGCTAGGCTGGCTGCCAGCATGGATGAAGATGGGAGGATAAGAACGGTGAGGGGGACTTGATAGCCCGGATATCTGGGTCTGTGGAAGAAACTCGGCTCCAAGCACACTCATGCTGTGATGTGTAGATCCGAGATGCCCTCGCCTTCCGAACCAGCTCGAATTCTCCGTAGGATCTGAAGAGAAGTCTCGGCTGAACATCCAAATAGCTGCCGGCGACTTGCCGCACATTACCTTCTCCTCAGTCGATCGGGCGGACTGTCATGGTCGCGATATTTCCACCGACGGACGCCAGCGTCACATCGCGAGAGCCGCGGGGGAGCCTGGCCTGCGTAAGGAAATGAGGAGAAGCGAAATTCAGACAGGCGGGCTTGCTGCGGGCAGGGACATGGGAGAAGCAGCAGCTCGCCGGTCGGTGATGAAAAGGCACAAAAGGTTCGAAATCGAAGAGGCGAAGAAGAAAAGCCTGAATGAGAATAGGAATCATTAGTGTGAGGGACACCGCCAATGGGGTTGCGTCGCCTAAAGGCCCGCGCCGCCGACCTGCATTGGCCATGATGCTGTCGGCGATGATCCGATGAGCGCTGTGCTGGGCCGTCATAATGCTTTGATTTCATTTTCAGGGGATATACTCATCAATTGAACAGAGACATGTAGGAACCGTCGGTGTTTGCCAGTCAAAGCGTGTGTTTCTCACTCAACTCATCTCATGACGCTGTAATCTCTTTCTATCTTTCAACATCAAAGATGAAAGCAAACACAAGGCCCCTGGTCCCTATCAACGCACAGGACAAACTCTGACAGGACTGGAGCCCGCCGGAGATCGCTCTCGTCAAGCTAAGCGACCAGCCTAGATCTCCTCCTGATCCGCCCTGCGACAATCAGTCCACTCACAGCTGGGGCCCTTTATGAACCTAAGCTTTTATGCTTATGAATTCTCGCTGCACTGCGACCCCAAACCTGCTCTCGGGCGGGCCAACTCGGCGAGTCGGCGCTGTGGGATTTCAGCTATTGAAAGCAACAGCGTTGCAAGCCGGGGCGCCCATGACACGAACACCCACCACCAAAGCTCCGCCGAATGTTTGCGCTCTCCAGGCTGTCGGGGGCCGCCTGGGATATTTGACACGAGGTGCCAGGCTGCCAATTGCAACCCTCAGCGTGCTGTCGCCCGTCAGCGCAAATTGCGTCCCTCCGGCGTTGGCTTGTTATTGGAAAGGTTTGGATTGTGGTGCACTATGATGAGCCAGTCTGTGCCCATCGCGCCCGTCTCCGGCTCAAATCTCTTCGCTATCAAGACCGATCTTTTGCCAACGGTCAACGCCACCCGCGATCCCATCGGCGGTCGCCGTTGAGGAAGGTCCTTGGGCAAAACTCTCTAGAAAATCGATAGAGGAAGAGAAAGACTGGCGGCGGGGACGGAAGGCTAACCAGTCAAGTCTAGGCCTCGGATGCGCCACGGCCATGCCAGGAGCCGCTTCGCCGAAAGAGGCAGCTCGAGAGTGGCATAGCGCCCGATGACTGGTAGTCGTCTGTGGCCGAACCTTTCTTGGACTAAGATCAAGTCAGTCAATCTTCGATAATGACATCAAATCTCGCCAGGGGAACCATTGTTTGGGAGAAGCTTCTGCTTTTTGTTCTGCACGTGGCCGCTCAGCTTTAGAACTCTCACCAAGCTCATAGACTCTTAATATCAAGCTGTCAATCCCGTCTGTTCGAATTCGCCATGTTCCAAAATGACCCTTATCCCCCGAGCTATGCCCACTCTCCCGACCCTGCCGAGTGCCCACTCCAGTCCACGTTTTTCTCAGGCCCTGGACCATATCCCCCCATCATTAAGGCTAGCGTCCCGTCGGAGCACCCACCCCGTTTAAGCCTAAGAGCAGAGCTGAGAGCCCACTGTCGAGTCTTTAATTCCGGGCGGGCGCTGGCAGACCATCGGCGGAATCAATAAACAGCTCGGGTTCCAGGGATTCAAAAGCCCTGGAAGGACATGTTTGAACGAAGCTTACCCCCGCCGTTGATCAGACCGGGAGCACGTGTAGCTCTGGAGACGGACGTTTGTCCTGGGTCTTTCGGTGAAGGCGTTGGGAAAGAAGTCCACCACTTGGCGAGCAAGAGCACGTTGTCGTTGGGAAGAAGCTCACTGATGGGTTGACCGTTGATCCACGTTCGTCACTCCCTTCAGGCTTGAGGATAACCGTTGGTACCTTCAGCGTCCGTGGCTCACACAAGAGTGCGGTCATACCCGTGCTCTTTGAGCTTCAGAACAAACATTGAGATCTTGTAGAATTCATATGCTCAATTTCCAAAGGTCACCAGGCATGAGTCTAGAAAGCTGCCAGTTTTACTTCCATTAGCGCACCTTGCCCAAGTCACGGTCAAATGGTTCGTACCGGCCATCGTACTATCCTAGCTCAACAGAATACTCTCCATCATGACCAAGAATACTTTCGTCACAGTCGAGCTCTCGCTCGCCCCAGAAACCCAATTTACCCGGAAATTCCTCAGTCCCAGCCTCTCAATCATCAAGATCTCCCCAACTCACATCTTCCCCTCGCGAAAGATGAGCCGGGGTACAAATCTCCGCGAAGCATTTCCGCCCAATTATCCCATCCCTTTACCGCTCTCCCCAGCCTCAAGACAGCGCATGTTCTGCGCCTCCCCCGCAGCGACTTACACACGCACATCCACGCTATCCTCTGTCAAGAACACACGCGTAGTCCATGCTCAGAGACGATTCGAGCCGGACTAAACCACGGAGCAGCATTTCCCGAGATCCTCCAATGAGACTTGCTTGCGTTCCCTTCCCGAGCAGCCGGCACTGCGAGCCTACGGAATAACTCCCATCCCCCCATTGCAGGAAGGGGGGTTTTTCCTCATGATTTACCGATGAGCATGCTCTTGCGGATCTTCCTCCCGTCAAGGTCTGCGTTCCCTAGAGACTCAGGAACAACCGGTGTCGAGAGGTATCCCGCAATGAAACCGTCCCCCCGAGCCGCATTTCCCGTCCATCGCTAAGACATGCAGAGGAACCTCCTACCGGCCTGGATCGTGACATTTGGCCCCCCCCCCCAGCCTGCGGAACCAAGCGAGGTGTGGGGTTGTGTCTCGTTTCCCGTGCAGCTGTTTTTCTCCATGATCTCCACGAAGCGAAAACCCACTCTCGCGAGGATATCCCCCGAGGGTGAGGGACGTCGATCAAGGGCGAGGTGCGCGGAGAAGGCCAAGGTCTCCACAACCTTACACCCGACAGAATCTGGATGCCCCTCGGAGTTGTGAATGACGTGCGTGCGGTGAAGCCTTCTACAGGCGCTTCGCTGTATCTTAAAAAGCCCGTGGAATCTGCCAGGCTCGTTCAAGGATTCCCCTCGATCCTGTCTCATCAGCATTACTCTTGCAGAACCCAGGTCGGACTCTCGCATATCTACGCAGAGGCCTCCCAGTCGTGAGACGGAACCTGCCATATCAAATTTCAAATTCAGGAGTTCAACCTAATGTGAGATCATCGGCCTCGCAAATCAGTCTCTATATTCAAGCCAGGTTTCTCATTTATATAGCATCACGCCTATCTAAGCTTGCCGGTAAGCCAAACAATGCATTCGAGAAAAATTGTGATTGAACGGTTGCATGAGTGTCCCCACCAGAGCTGTTGCTCGCACCCTTTGTCAGAGAGTATCACTTAGGGCGATGATGCCGTGAGAGTGTCTCCTCCACTGGGTATTTAGATGGAATAATTTCCAAAAAAAGGGTGTGTGATATTGATGATGAGTCGTGGAGCGTAGTCGAAAGGCTTCTCTTGCCCGTGGTTAGACGGACGACTCAAGCTGTAGTTGTTAACCCTAAGTTTTCTCGGGGCGTCTTGCGTTGACGTTGAGTATTGCATCCAACGGCCGAGAACCTCAAATGAGCATCACAATCCTTAACACTAGATGCGCAGATTATACGTATTGCTAAACAGGTATCAATATATTGTAGCCGGCCTAAAGAAAAGACCTGAACGCCTATCAACCAGAAAAGCACCTTCGCCTTTTGGCGGTAAGGGTCGGTGAGCCTCATGGCATCCAAAGAGACCTGACGCCGTTGCGCCCTCGAGGTGTATCCGAGGCCCGCGCAAGCCTCCCAGATGATATACCCAGTGCCCTCCACTGTTCCGGTTTCCTTCCCGTGTATCCTTCCATCTACCGGCATAAAATGTGCCTGCGCGGCACGACTCGTCGCCTAACCTCTCCGCCCAAATTTTGGACACATGAAGAAACCAACTCCAAGTTCGTTAATACAAGTTGGCCGAGAAGATGTAGCCATACTAGAGAGCAGATGGCTGCCAACATCACCTTCCAGAGTCCGTCTGGCCTGTCCCGCGATCAGAAGGCCCGTAGTGCCCAATGACCTCGGTATCCTCGCTCACGACGCCCAGCCCGCCGCCGGCCGCTGCGCTGTCACTCCTGCTCCTTGCACCGCTGCCGCCGCCCTCGCTACTCCGCCGACGCTGGTGTACGGCCGGAGGCCGACTCATCCCCGAAAGGCCGCTGGATGATCGCCTACGACCGTCCGGTACTGGTGTGGCCGCCAGTTCAGGGACGTAAGGCGTCGCGTCAAGCTCCTGCATGCCGTCGCTGCTCGCCTCGCTCGCGTTACTATAATGGCGGAGATGAGCGTATGTGCCCTGCGAATCCGTGCTTTGGCGGTGCACGCCGATCCAGGCACTCGATCCCTGGCTGACGCGCTGACTACGATCCGGCGCCATGTCGAAGTAGCCCCCGTTGTACGTGGAGTCGTAACTTGCGTGCCGGTCTGATCCCGAGCCCTGGGGGACGGCTTGATAGTCGCCGATCGTGCTAGGCGTGCCTCGGTAGGGCGGTGTAAAATCCGGGCTTCCAAGACCATGAGTGTGGGCCGTCGTGTCGGAATCGTGTCTGCGGTGGGATGGCCGCGGGGACATCATAAGGGGGTCGACGCTCATGTCATCCACCTCGGATGGCGTCGGCTTGAACTGGTACATCGATGGTCGTGACTTGGTTCCTGTCGATGTGCCCCTGTTGCTGGTCTCGACTGCTTTGACGACCTTGTTGAGATGGCGAATGATGATCCAGGCAGCCACGAGAACGATGATGAGCAAGCCAACGCCTCCCGCCACGATGCCGGCGATTTGGCCCGTAGTCAGACCGTCACTGCCACCATCGTCGCTGCTTATCGGCTGTTCCTTCGGGACGGAGCTCGGGTAGTACTTGATGACTATCTGGTCTGGGTCGTCGCCCTTCATCGTCGCCTCGGCAGTCGGGGCTGTGGTTGGCCTTGAGGGCGTAATTACTGTAGTTGCAGTGACGGTTGTCGTCAATACTTGAGTCGCATCGTTTGTGGTCGTCATCGTCGTCGTTTGTGTGTATGTTGAGGGATCTGTTGAGTAACAGGCGCTCACGGCGCAGCCCATGCCGTTCCTGCAGCAGCCATAGCTGAGACTTGCGGGACACAGATAGTAGCTGGCGGGACACGACTGAGAGTATGACACCCCGGCCGCCGCAACGCAGTTGCTTCCTCTTTCACATCGGTATCCTTCGGGACAGCAGCCACCTGGGCGACATTGTTAGTCCTCTCAAACCACGACACAAACCCGAGTGAAATCGACTTACCTCCCATGACTGGGTCGCAGGCGAAGTATCCGACCTGACCCGCGCAGGTCCGGGGAGCGCTTGTCGTCGCATAACATGAGTCCGTCGCGCACTCGTATCCCGACTGGCAGCAACCTCCGCCCAAGCTGGCCGGGCAAGCCGCATAGCCCGTCGAACACACCGTGGCTCTCCGCCCCAACTCGGCAACAGCCGTAACATGGGCCTTTTCTAACCTGTGTACCCCATCGCGTCGCTTGAACTCTGCCGCCGATACTCTCGCGCCGAATAGATCAAGCCCCAAACCAAGCGCACAGAGTGAGCAAGAAAAGCCTTTCATTTTGGCGAATAACCAATGAATAAGCACGAGTGTCGCGCGGGAACCCGGGGCCCGCCGATCATTCAAAGATGGTGGGATCAGCAAGAACGCAGTCGTCGAGTAATCGTACACGGGGAGCGCAGAAATTCGCAGGAATTCACAGAAAGGTATGATATACTCTGCGTGATCGGCACCGTAGGGGTTGGGAAAAGCTTTGAAAGGTCGATTTCAAGACAAAGGTACTGTTGGCGGGGTCGGCCGGGTTATGAAGTTGGCAAGTTGCGCTGGTGCCTTCGGTTGGGAGGAGGATCGAGATAGCCCAACTGCATGTGTGTCTGGGGGCTGAGCCGTGGTACAGCGCAGCACCGCAGCACCGCAGTCACACCCCACGAGGTCGTAATCGGCGATGGGGGGCACAGCAATAGGGCTGAAGAGTTGGCAACAAGACTCGATGATGGAATAAGTCTCGTATTTGCCAGTTTGCCGTGCAACTTGGACCAACACGCGAAGCCTGGCTCTCTTGTCGTGTTTCTTCGATTCTTTCGTTTCTTCCCGTCACGTATGATCGACCCGACAGCGGGTGGTTGCAGCTGAAGATGGGAGAGGGGGAGGGGCGATCATGGACTGTTTGGGAGGGCGCCGAAGAGATTGTAAAGGTAGAGAGCGTACATATGTGACGGGAGGGCCATGCCTCGCAGCAGACCCTGGCGGGGCATGGGTGCAATCTTTGGGACTACAGGACTATGGGATTTTGGGAGGTGGCTTGTCTTGTCAGACCGTCAGCTTTCACCATGCCTGGCTTGCCCTCTTTGGGAAGTGAGCGAGAAGCGGCTCTGCTTGCGAGACCAATAAGGTGAGGTTTAGCAAGGGCACCAGCCTCTCAGAAGCCACGACAGCGGCGGTGGATGGGCGCCAGCTGGGGGGATTTTTGAAAAATCCATTCGATTTCGATGGTCTCGATTGCCGTGGCTGCTGGGTGCGCTGGACATGTCTGGTGTGAGGCCGAGATAGCGAATCAACGGATGGCAGCTGACGAGTCGGACAGACGATGGCTGCGGTGATGCGGCACGACGAAGGTTGTCTTACCCGTAGATGTGGGCAACATATGGGAGTAGAGCAGAGGGCCACCAATGGGACGGAGGGGTGAGCTGCAAGTCGGCGACAAGGGCCAACAGGAGCGGCAGCTCGTAGGAAGGGCTGGGCAGGCAGCTGCATAACAGCGGCGTGTGGGTGGAGGAGACGGGGATGACAAAATGCGAGAGGGAATCGCATTTGGAGATGAGCAGATTTGGACACCAGAGCGCACCGCACCGTCGTGTTGGGGGCTTTGCCTGCGGTCGGTCGAATGCGACACAGAGTGGCTTCAGCGCGTCGAGAACCAACATGATCGCACGAGGCATCCGCTTGGGTGTCTCTGGATTTGGGGTCCACGTATTTCGCTCCGAGCAAAACCTGTATGATGGATAATGTCGCGCTGGCGGAAGTGAAGATAGAAGGACAAAGCAGGCAAGGCTAGAGGCGTTGTCGTGAGATGGATGTCCGACGGGGCCGGGTGCGGTCGGGGTCAGCCGGTCCCGCCACGGCATCGATGTCGGGCGACACGCATAGTCTGGCTGGGCTGTGGATAGGGCGCCCGATATTCACAGCCAACTCGCCATGCGACACCGCCGGCGAGAAGTTGATCCAGTGTCCATGCTGCACTCGCAGCATTGAATCAAGACAGGGGGCCTTTTGCTCTCCGCGCTGACCAGTCAATGAGCCGGAGAAGAGGCGACGGGGAGGGTGAGCGGTGGAGGACAGACGCAGACGCAGAGGCGTGCAACATCAGGTTGTATTGAAGCAGGCTGGATAGAATCGGAGATCTGTTGGCTCGCAGAAGGAAAAGCATTTGGTGTTTCAGAGTGTGATAGGCGGGCAGGCAGCTGAGATGAACACTTTTCTGCGCGTGGGCTACCGAAGAGGTAGTACAAAGTGCAAGTCTGACGCGGTGCTGTTCGTGGGACTTTGGAGAGATGAGATAAGATCAGGCGAGGTGCGATGTACGGTCTCGGATTTGGCTGAGCCCACGTTAGTCAGACTCAGAACTGGACCAGGCAATCGGAAAAAGATAGCCTGCGGACGCGGGCATGACGGGAGCCCCCAGCTTGTGAACGGTTGAACCCACGCGCGGGAGACCGAGCGCGCGCGGGGAAGCAGAGCGTGGGGGAAAACAGGTGTGTATTCTTTCTTCTCTGTCTATTCATCGTGAGCGCAGGAAGGGCACCAGAAGGAGTCTTCCAGATTACTTACCGATCGATGCTATACTGCACAAGCACAAGGCGGCCAGTGAGTATGAGGGCGGGTGATAGGTATGGAAGGATTTACCCTTTGCAGAAGCGACACCGCAGCAGAATACTGATGCAAGTGGAGGGTCCTTGGCTGCAGACCGTGCAGACAGTCAAAGGCGGCGGAACCTCGAGCATCCATGAGCAGGGAAGATATTAATAAACTGGGATCATCAGGTCGAAGGCAGACACTGGTGGACACAGCAAACCTGGGAGCACTGGACGGGACAGGAAGGAAAGATCGTCTCAGTCGCGCTTTCCTGCCGTTGCATTTTCTGTTGGTTGGGCCCCGTTGGTGCAAGACCTACCTGCCCACTGCCTTGCTGCCGTACCTACCTTCCAACCAACGAAATACTACTCTAGGAAGTAGCAACGACCGACTCAATCGCACCTGCCTCTCATCTTCCTTCAACCACCCAAACCGAGTCTCTCTTGCCTGCCCTGTCCTATCCTATCCTGCCTCGCCTTGCCCCCAGTCTCCTGCTCCAGCCTCAGGCAGGAACACATGATCAGGCACAGCCTTCAAGACGGGCAGTGATGGACAGGCACCCGAACCAGACATCGACGGGGACGCAACTTCCATGGATTGAATTCAGTGTCCTCAGTGGGGTCTGGTCCCTTGACGTTCCCTCATGAAGGACGCTCCCGTCTGCCCGAATCCACGCCTCCCCAGGACATCACCGCTAGACGGCTTGGAACTCCGCTGATCAACCACCAGCCGACTCGATTGGGAGAACTTCCCCGGATTCCTTCCTTTCTTTTCTGCTTCTCCAAGACGCCAAACGCCAACACCCAAACTCTGACCATTGCTCGAGCGCCTGTCCCTGACAGGGTCTCCAATACGAAAACCCAACTCCATTCGTGGCATTGCCGGCATCGCATTGCCGCACTGCCAACCAGACATTGCCTTTTGTCTCGACATTTGCCACTTGCGCGATCCTCCCTCCCCAAAAGATCAGGTACCAGGAGATACCAACAACGACAACGAGAACGAACATACACACAACTGTGCCAGAAACTACGCATTTGGCAGGGAACAGCTGGCAGCCATCATCTTGTACCACCACAGAGCACCACCACGAAGGACTCCCTATGCGTAATCCCCGTTACGTCCGCTCCAGTGTGCCATCGCTTCGATACACCAGAGGATCGCCCTGACCGCTCCCCTCACCAACCGATGCGGTCCGCTGGCCTGCCGCTAGTGGGAGTTGCAACCCGCACACCAAACTCGATGCTCCCTCCTTCATCATTCACTCAGCTTGCCTGCCTGTGCTGTGGCATGTGGTAGCATCGGAGACTCGACGCCCATTAGGCTTGGAAGTGTGCCTGCCAGAGGTCTAGACGCCAGGCCCAACCACGCGTGTATTTGCAGGCACGCTACCGCCGACAAGAGTGCGGGGAAGACATCTTTCCCTCATGGCGGCGTGGCATCTAGGATCATGGGTGTGGTCGACTGGCTGAAGACTGGCTGGCTGCTCGAGTCGTGTCGTCGATTTCGGACTCAATCTTCAAAAGCCAGCAGAAACAAGATGAGGGCATAGAAACCCTCTCATGGACTCTGTCGACCATTCATTTGCGCTAATTGCCGTCATGCACTCGATGGTCAAAAATGACAACCGGTCGTCGAGCCCCTTGTCGCGCAGACCGTCCGATGGGCAGGACAGGCCCGCTCTGGACGAGGTGACAGAAGAAGAAGCAGTCCGCACCCACTCCAACGGGGGACATCTCGGCTCCCGCTGGCACCCTGTCTAGCACAGCACGGCTCGCAGCTTAACAGCTCGGCTCGGTTGGTGCAGACCAGCAGAGTCAAGTGACTCGACTCATTCCCCATTTCAAATTAATCAAAGCAGATGGTGCCCCAGCCTTGGACTTTGCGGCTGGGCGGAGGCAATCAAATCTCCATTTACGGTGCCCTCTGAGGCGGAGCTTGCGTCCGGCACTGTGAGAGTTCCAAACCGTCCGAACGGCTACACCATTTAAACTTTCCTCCGGCGCTGCAGGGTCCATTTCGCAACCAGAGGTGAGGAACGAAGGTGGTCACAGTACCTTGGTAATGGTGTTGGGCTAACGTGCCCTCGACTCGCTGGAAGAAAACAAAACCAGACGGGATGGCCACTCGGATGCGGACAGTAGCCACCTAGAGAGCAGCCATGACGTCTCTGGCTGCCGGCGGAACGAACACGGCAGAGGCCTGCAGAGCCGTTAGCCTGGAGCCAGCAGTAAATTCCGCGCCTTCAGCCACTACCGGAAGCTTAGGACGCCCTAGAAGCAGCAGACGGGCGCCCAGAAAAGGGATACGAAGTGCGCTATGCCACGCCACCTCCTCATTCTGAACGGCTCGCTGCCCCATTCGGGCCCTGTGGTGATTGAAGTTGGCGCGTTCTTGCATCTGCTGTCGGGCCTGTTGCTGTTGTGATTGGGTTCCTGGAGAGTCCGGGGTCGGTGTGCACACGGCACACACATGGCCTTGGGCTAGGCGGCCAGGTTTACGGGTGTTGACAGACACTTGACGAAGGCTGGCTCTTCCTCAAACGCAAGGACAATTAGACGGCATCATCCTCGAGCCCATAACATGAGCACGGCGGCTCTATGCATTCATTGCAGCATTACACGCCGACAACAAGGAAGAACATGGCCATCTCGGGACCATCTTCCAGAGGCATCCCAGTGCCGATGACATTTCTCTACGTACACATTAACAAATAATTAGCTACAAGCATCTACCTGGCCCAACCACCCTTACTCCAACTCGTCCCCATACCTACAGTGCGGTCCGGTGTCTCTGGTAGGCGTCCGCTCACACCTTACTCCTCACTCTCACACCTGGAGGCGGACGCCCAAACACCGACAAAGACGACCGCCGATGCAACTGCCACCACTCAGAACGGGCTAAATCAACAGCTGGAGACAGTCCACCGAGATTGTGACACCCATCTCCGCACCAGATTCGCCGCTGTAACCCCGCAAGTTTCTCCACCTTTCTGCTTCTAGCACAAGTTAGCCCCCAGGATCTCTTGGTCACGATGTGCGTGATGCCCAGCGGCCTTGTCAGCATTGGGAAGGACGCCGTCGCTGGCAGCTAGCCTTGGGCTCGGGCTTGGGGCAGAGGCACTTTTTCTCGCTCTAAGCAATGACTGGGTCCCAGGTCGTACCTGGCGTGTCCCGGGGAGGAGCCAAGGTCAACGCAAGGTCAAGGGCAAGCCATGTTGGTCCTGGATTTGGAGCAGTTGGAGAAATGGCCATCGTTTGGGCCTTTGGCTTTACCTTTCTCGCCGTCTCAATTCTGCTCCATTTTCCCCTTCGTCACTATTTGAAAGGGTCGTTATCCGAGAACTGTATTGACTCGCACGAGACGCTTTTCTGATCCTCTTCTTGTTCCTCCTCTTCCTCCTCATCACCCCCTCCGCCCCGATTCCCCATACAAGATCTCGCCATTCTCCAGAGGCACCACCTCCAGTCTCCAGTCTCCATCCCCCACGCCCCCCTAGTGGACGGACCAACAATACGAATTGGTCTTCACCTCAGCGCATCAACCCCCTGCCCCGGTCCATACCAAGCTCGCGGCCCCGTCGAAAAAAGGCGAGAACAACATCTCGTGGTCCAGAAGAAGGGAGGAGAGGGTTTTCTTTCGCCTCTTCTGAGAAACCTTCGTCTACCCTCGGCATATATCCGATAAGCCGGCTACCGAACTGGCGAGAGACAAGGGCAAGAACAGAGGTCAAAGGATATCCACATCATACGCTGTTCTCGACAGACTCCACGATCTTTCTCTTCACCGCGCCATAGAGAAATCAGCAACCCGGCCTGGCTTATCCACCTCGTCACATCCCTCCCCATTTCCCGCAAACGGGTCCCCCCTCCTTCGCAACCTAACCTTACATTACTTTACTTTTGCCCGCCAACCCGACCAGACACCAGGCCTGACGAGACTCGACCCAGTCACTGCGGGACTCCCCGACATCGTGAAAGCCCGCCTTTACTCACCTTCTAGGCACAGGTAGCCTCGGTCCACACACTCCTGGCCGCCGACTTTCTCCCTTCTTTCCGTGCGGGATGTAGAGAGGGCAAATTCTCTGTCTCGATATACCAGCGCCCTCCACGAGAAAGCTGCTTTCTCTCCCTCGACGACATCCAAAGAAACATTATGTCCATACCTGCTGCTGCAGGCACCGGCTCGTGAGCATCATGTTGCTATATACTAAACTCGCCCCGCCAAAGGCTCCCAAAAGGCGGTCCAGATCTGGTGAGTCTGCGGCCAATCCCTCTCCCCTCATGCCTCCGCCATGTGCTTTTTTCCTGTTGGGTCGTCATTCTTGCGCCGCTATTGCCGCCCGAATAGCTTCGTCGCATTCCCCCAAGCCTCGCTACCTTTTAACCCGTCGTGTCGTGGCGACAGCCATGACTGGTCGTACTGTCGTACTTTGCATTGATTTCTGACGTGAACATATTTCATTCATGCAGGATGTACATATTGGTAAGTGAGCCCCGTCGGACCCCAATGAGAGTTGATTGTCGCAATTCTAACTTTATCGATAGCAAAGAAAAGGTTCGCCCATTTCCACACGATCTCGTTCGATTCCCTTGAACTGGCCCCTGCGTACTTTGTGAAAAGCACTTCTGACATTTTTTTTCACCTACAGAAGAAGAAATGCGATGAAACACGCCCCCAATGCTCTCGCTGCGCCGAGCGCGGGCAAGAATGCGCCTACGAAGCGGTCAAGCCTCGACAACGCAAGAAGCGCGATTCCATCGCCGGCCTAGGCTCCGATACAGCATCCCAAACAAGCGGTAGTGCCATCATCCGCCGATATTCTGCGCCTGATGTCACTCTCCGACGGTGGAAAGAGGAGGCCTTCGACGACGATGAAGAGGGACTCGAGGAGGCTATCATCGAAGAGCCCGAAGATACCGCCGACTCGCTCGGCCCCGCATTTGACATCAAGAAGATGTTTGGCATCCGCAACCCTGATGTCAAGGTGGATGCTCCGCTGATCTCGCCCATCGATGCCGTTTCATTCAACCTGTCCCTCGAGGACGCGGACGAGGAAGTGGTTCGAAGAGACTCTATTCTAACGGACTCGGGGACGGCGCCGCCACACCTCGCCGTAACGCGGGCTCAGCGCCATTCGGATCTTTCCTTGGTTGCACCCGTCTCGGTGGCGTCGCCACGGCTTGAATTCCTCTTTCCAACTTTTTCCGAGTTCTCGGACCGTCCCAATCGTCGCGCGCTGGTCGACCATTTCACCAACGTCATGTCCCACTTGATCGTACTCAGGGAGACCGAAGCTGGAAACCCATTTCAGCAACTCGTGCTGCCACTCTGTCATAGCAGCTCTACTGTAACGAATGCGATATACGCGCTCGCAAGTGCCCATCTGGAGAACAGAGGCTGCGGCTATACAGAAGAGAAGGCGGTGTACTTCCATAATCAGGCGATTCAAGGCTTGGCGCGGCTGATTGAACTCGGAGGGGACGCGAATAAAAATGAGCTCCTGGCGACAATCATGTTGCTTGTTTACTACGAAGTTGTGAGTGCGATACGGAGGAGTTTTTGACACATGCAGCTAACCCGATGACAGCTCGTGCAACAAGGCCGTTCCAACATCGTGGATGGCCATCTCAAAGGTGCCATCGCCATCATGAACGGTAACAATGCTGATCCTAATCCTACCAGCGCTTTCCTCGAACGAGTATGTCCACTGAAGTCATCTTGTGTTCAAACACTAACTTTTTAAGGCTTTCCGTTTCTACGACGTTATCGCCGCTCTCTCTTTCGGTACAGCGCCGCTGTCCACCGCGCCCGCTACAGGCTGCCTTGTTCCGTTTCCGCCCCTCGATGCGCCTTCGACATCGCCCCTCAGCTCCGTGGACACCCTCCTTGGAATGTCCACCACACTGTGGCCCATTATTCATCGCCTCTCTAATCTCCTTGCTCTCAAAACCGAACTCCAGACTGCCATTACCAATGGCCAGCTTACAAAGGTGGCCGTCCTCCGCACCGAGTTCGAAACAACATCCGATGCGATCGAGCACGCCCTCAAGCAATGGCAACCTAGCTACCCACCCGGCTTCTCTCCTGATTCCGTTGACGACATCATGTCAGAGGAGGAGCCTGAGCTGGCTGCTGAGCGTGCGCGCATGCACTCGCTCTTGAACAACGCTCTCGCCTACCGTCACTCGGCGTTTGTCTACCTCTACCGTACCATTTACGGATACACTCGTCGACACCACCTCGTTCAGCATCATACCCATGCGGCGTTGAGCCATTGTGCCGCAACAGTCTCCCACGCTGGCCCCATGGCAGCGCTCCTTTGGCCGCTGTTCGTGGCAGCTTGCGAGGCAGTGAATCCCGCAGACCGGGAAATCGCACGGCAAGCCTTTGTCGCAGTGGAGAGGCGGCAGGGCATGACCAACATCCAGCGTGCTTGGACCATCGCCCAAGAGGTCTGGCGACGGGCGGATATGATTGACGATCATGCGACGTATGACGGATATGACGACCACAGCTCCATGCTCTGCTCAACTCCCAGCAACAGGCTGGGAAAGGGAGGTGACTTGTGGAGGAGAGTCAGCGAAGACATGGGCGTCACGATTGTCTTTGGATGATGATAATGCCACAATGCCCAAGGCTTCTTCTGGCGATCCACCGGCGTTGAATGTTTTGAAGCCGTACATAACTGGAGTCATTTTGGTAACGGGACAACACACATTTTAATGAGTAAAGGGCATTATTTCGGAACAGGGGATGGGGATTGTGGTTTACACAAAAAAGCAAGAATATCCTAGCGGCGACGAATCGGTTTATTTCCATGGAAGGGGGTTCACATGGGATGAAGATAAGCATGAGGAGGGGTCCGGTGTGGCGCAATGGACGTATTGTTTCGAGGAAGATATCATGTAGGCAATGGCCGCAATGGAGCCAGATGTCAGTTCGTTCTTGGGGGATTAGGAGTATGTGAATTCGAGACACTGATATCAATTTGAATTCGGGATTTCAAACGACTCTGTGCTGCTGATTGGTTGCACGTTTAATTATGCACTTTGGCATGCCATGTCAATCCCCAGCCTGCCGTTTCTCGGCCTGAAAACGATGTCGAACATCTCCCCGAGCCATTCTCGACGAATATTTATCGATATCATAGACGTTCCGCTGTCATTTCTCAGTCCACATGGGGACCAGGAGACATACGTCACAGGTGATGGCACTGGATCAGCGGCTTCCCGGTAGCCCTGGTGGGCTGACACGTTTCTTTGGGAATCTGGGGAAAATGCGGGGGGCCCGTTGATGACCGTCTTTGTCACGGGTGGAACGCCTTCAAGCGGGCATGCTTCCCATTGGGAACAACATCAGGCTGGCACTGGCCTCTGGTACTTGTGTCGATTGACTTTGATTGATCGGGCGTCGATGGTTAAGGTTGACGTGGGTGGATGGGATGGCAGGAGTCAGATCGGATGCGGAGTGCATGAAGGTCTTTGCTGATGACAGCGAGCGTGTCTCTGGGGTGACCAATTGTAAGGGCTTGGATTCCACCCGGGACCATGCAGCAGTGAGGTAGGTAATGCATGGTAGGAGAGAGAAGAAGAAGGAAAGGAGATGGGAAATCCGGGGAAGGCAGCTGGCTTCGCTGGGGTGGCCGTATGAGTTATTGGTCCGGGGGGTTCGGAGTATAAGGCTATGTGTAACCATGCAATGTCCGGCGGTGTTGCCATTGTATGTCAGCACGAGGGAGAGAGGAGAGTAATTATGATATCGGTGCGAAGAAGCGTTCATGCGGTGATGGCACTATGAAAAGTGGAAGACATGAAATCTTGGTCTTCGTTTTTTTGGTGGTATATTCATCTCATGGCTCACCGGGAATCGGTGTAGACTAGACGGTGGGAGGCCGAGGTCACCCTTTCCTGACCGAGAAAGTGAAACCACGCGGGTCAGCCTGTCAGATATCGCCGGCAGTGACTCTGATGCAAATGAACCCGAGAGACTGGCTGGGAGATGGGCGTGATTGGCCGGGTTAAATGCGCGGGATCAGCAGCAGCAGGATGGTGGTGGCCGTTTGGGAGGGAGGACGCGTGTGTGTTTTCTTTTCTTCTCTCTTCCCCTCTGGACAGGGCTGTCTTGGAGTCTATTTGATGATTCGGTCAGTGACAGCGAGGAGTATCGTATGTCTTTGGGGTCCTCTCATCTCATCTCATGAATGTTGACGATCCCCCTCCGTCACTTACAGTATTCATCCGTAAATTGAATGGGCCTTGCTCCGTAAAAGATAGGCCCCGGTTTTCCGCGCCGTGCCCGCGGAAGTGGACACTTGCCTCGGGCTGCACAGTGGGCATTTTAGCGTCCTTCTTAGCGGCACCGGTGGCATTGATGGGTTCCATGATGGGTTGTTGATGGGATTCTCGGGATGCTTCCTCCATGTTTTTGGTGGCCAGTGGTCCCCAACCCCCATGTCGCACTTGGGCCTGTTCCTTTCCCACCCCGAATTCCCCCCAATCGCCCAAGGCCCTTCGCTCCCGTTCTGCCGTCCGTCTCCCCCCTCCCGTCCCCATCTTTAAGTAAAATCCCCTAAAAAAAACACAGACGAACCGGGCCACTCCCCCCGATTCCTGCTCCCCCCTCCCACCTACCTCGATGGCAATCTAAGACAAGACGAGACAAGTCAGGACGGGAACGACGAGACAGACAGCACAGCGAGACAGAAACAAGACAAGACAGGGACGGCACAGGAAGAAGAAGAACAGACAGGAGAAAGGAAGACACACGAAACGAAACCCAACGTCTATTACGCCTAGCCGACGCCCACCTTGACGCCAAAGCCAACGCCAACGTCAACGGCCGGCGTGCCATCGTCTGCGCCTTTCCCGTTCGTCAGTCCAGTCCGTTCCGTCACCTCCCTCGGCCTCCTCCTCGCCCACCTATCCTATCGACGGGACTCTCGTCATCCATCTCTCGCAGCTCCTCACTTCTGGGCTGCTTTTTTGCGCCTCCCCCTCTCTCGCCTACCCAAGCCAGTCCAGCTCGGCTCGCAGATCTTCCCGGTCCTCTCGCCTCGCCTCGCCTTCGCCTTTGCCTTCGCCTCCTCTTTGTACCATCGCATCCCCCTCCTCTCGACCGTTGGGCCGTTCTGTTCCATCCTTTTCTCATACACACCTACTTCGCACACACACACTCTTCTGGATTATTCCTCCCGGCACGGAAATGCCCTGGTTTCATGCCGCAATGTGTCCCACCTTTACCAACTGTCAACCTCACAATTGACCCATCTTACACACTCCATCCATCCATCCATCCGTCAGTCAGCTCCTTGCCTCGACTCAGACTCACCTAGACTCAGCTTGCTGCAAACCGACTGCACTACTCTGCACTCTGCATACGCACAACTACCGCATTGCGCTGCACCTGCTCTTGAGCCCTACCGCTGGACTGGAGCTACAGCAGCCCGGTCTCCACTGAACCCTTCTTTTCCCGCCCGCAGCTGTGAGTGTGCTGCATCCCAAGCTTTCCCCAAGTGGAAGCCAAAAAATAAAATCGAGCCGGAAGCTCTGCTGGTCTCCATCGACTGGGAGCTACACCCCAGCCAAACCACCACCACCACCACCAGCATTACTACCACTACCACCGTCAGCAGCCAGCAGCTCAACCTGCCTGCCGCGAGGTCCCTGGCCGACTGGACCACATCCCCGACCAAGGGCCATCTCAATCAGAGTCAGGACAAGTGCTCTGCTGCGGTGTACGGGTACCAATCTAGTGCAGGGCTGGACAGTGCCTAACTGGAGTCCCGGATACCCAAAGTGCCATTCCCGGTGTGGGTAAACCAGGAACCACCTGCCATCTCCACCAGACCAGACCACACCAGGACCAGACCAGCCCCGGACCTGACCGGGAACCTGAACCGACCCGGAAAGACTCGAGAAAGTTTGGAGAGATTGGAGAAGACCAGCAGGACAGCAGAAAAAAACACTGGAGAAAAGCTGGAGACTGGTCTGAGGTCTGACCCTTTTTCTGGCTTTTGGCTTTTTGCCTGTGGCCTGTTGTTGCTGCTGCTGCTGCCGTTGTTGCTGTTGTTGCTCCCGGCTGCTGGAAGCTCGGCCAAGCAACACACGTCCCGCCGCCGCCAGTCGCCCGCCCTTGACCTCCTCCCGCAGCGCAGCATCATGCTGCGTCGCTGTTGAGGTTCCGTCACCTCACGCGCCATGACCTCCATCGTCAACGGAGCTCCCCCCGCCCCCAAGCAGATTCGTTTCGTCCACAACCAAGGCCAGCCGCCCTCAAAGAGACGAAGGATCAACGCCGCGTGAGTCATGTCGAGCCCTCTCCCGTTCCCTTTTTCCCCTTCAAGCGCCTCTGCCGCTGCTTGGAGCTATGCCGTCCGTCTTGCGCTGCCAAGGCGTCGCCAGAGCTATAGCTTCCCCCTCTGCGCGTTCTAGCTAACTCCCGCTTCCCAGATGCTTGACCTGTCGCAAGCGAAAGACGAGGTGCGCCGGCGAGCGCCCCGTCTGCTCGACCTGCACCAAGAACGGCCACACGTGCTTGGGCTACAATGAAGTGATTGAGAAGAAGACAGCCGGTGGCGCCATCGCCACCAAGGATCCCCACCAAGACGATGACGACGACGACGAAGACCAAGACGACCACCACCACCGCGACGAGGAGGAACATGTCGAAGAGAAGCACAATTGGAAGACGCCGGACAGCGGCCGACGTCCTTCGGTGACGCACAATCCCGCCGGCGATGCTGCCTCGCGGACGAGCTCAGAAGCGGCGACGGGGCAATCGCCTATCTTTGTGAGGCGATCGTCGGAGAATAGCACACGAGACCACGACCGCCGACGGCCGTCCAACCCGCGAACAACCTCCTTCTCCGACGATGCCCGGAGCACGCAGAGCCGGTCGCCTACGTTGCACCATACCGAACGTCATCGAGTCCCATACTTTCGCTATTTCGGGCCGACGGCCATTGTCCCTGGTTACAAGCAGATGGTGGTCTCTGTCCGGGATCGGAGGAGAAGCACGGGAGGCTCTGCCACATCGCCCAGCTCCGGGTCCAGTATGGTCCAATCGCTGGGGATGGCCATGTCTGGAATGGCGCAGCACGACGAGGAAGTCGCCATTGACGAGGAACTGCCGTTCTACGACCCCAACGATGTTGCGCCCGTCCACCCCCTAATTTTGCACTTGGTCAAGGTCTTCTTCCTCCACCTGGGCTGCAACTATCCGTTCTTGAAAGAGGATAGGTTCACGCAAATGGTCAAGGAAAAGCGCGTAGAGCCTATTCTGGTCGACGCCGTGTGCGCTCTGGCCGCCCGTTTTTCCGATTCACCGCAGCTGGCTCACGGCAAGGACGAGGAAGCATCACATGCTGAGCAAGGCCAGTACTATGCTCAGAGGGCCAAAGCTGCCACAGTCGACACCTTTCCTTGCCCCTCAGTCGGCGCCGTCCAGGCCTTGCTGATGATGGCATACGAAGGCTTCGGCGCCGACCAGGACAGCGCCTTATGGATGTACCTTGGCCTGGCCATCCGCATGGCCGTCGACCTCGGTCTGCAGAAGAGAGTCGGCGTGCAATACCAAGGGGAGAAAGACCCTTGGTACACCCGGCAGTGGGGCAGCGATGTGGGAGATGACGAAGAAGTTCAACCCGACGACAACGGCCTCACCCATGAGGAGCAAGCCGAGGTCGAACAAGAGCGCACCGATACGTTCTGGGCGGTCTTCATTCTTGACCGACTCATCTCTTCTGGAACCGGCCGACCAGTGACATTTCGTGACGATGACTTTGAGCTGGCTTTACCTGTCCCGACTCTTGACCCTACATCAGGCTGGCCGGCCCCCTTGCCAATCGTTATCCAAATCGTCCACCTGTACGGCCGCGCATCTGACGTCCTCAACACCCTCCGCAACTCTAGAGACTTGACCCAAGAAAAATGGGCGAACCTTTCGAAGATAGAGCACGAGTTGACCAGGCTTTACCAAAAGCAGGATCCCAGACTGCACTTCAGCGTTGCCAACTTCAAGACCTACCTCAAAGCCGGCCAGGGGACAAATTTCATCCTTCTCCATTTCTGGTTCCATGCGCTCATCATCATTCTCCACCAGCCTACTCTCTTGAGCCCATTTGGCTCCCTGAACCGTAACCACCAGCTCCTCCCCAACAGCCGTGAACTGTCCATGTCCAGTGCAAAGACGATCGCCGACATACTGGCGTTTGCGGAGCTCATCGACCCCAAGAGCTTCGTCGGGAATCCCTTCACATCACAACCGATGTACATTGCCGCATGTGCCTTTCTCATGGAGTCCATTGCCAATGCGTCGAATCCTACGTCGCGAGAAACGTCTCCGCCACCTGATACGAAGACGGAGGGCCACAGGCCGAGGGCTGAGCAGAAGCCGACGACGAAGCACTCTCTGCTTGCATCCGCGGCTAATCAGAACTACTCGCGATGCTATAAATCACTGCAGCAGCTGCACAAATACTGGGGCGGCATCAAATACATCCTGACAGCACTCGACCAAAAGTCCAAGGGCATCTGGGACTGCGAGACGTATACCAACGAGGAATACGAAAGCACCAAGATCCCACGGCGCGGATCCATCAGCGGCCGCTTCCCGACCTCCCCGAATATGCCACCGATTGCGTGGTCACTGACGGGCACAACCAATTCTCCCCCTAGCCTTACGCTCATGTACCAAAACATGCAGGGCGCGTCTGGTCACCAAACTTTTACGCAGTCCCATTCCAACATGCCAAACTCTGCTCCCACGCCGCCCGGGAACATGATTTACGACCCCATCCGCCAAAGTCTTCCCGAACCTCCACCACACTCCATCTTCGCAACGGTGCTGCCGCAAGCCGCAACATCGGCCATGCGCCACACTTCAAGACCCAATAGATCACAACGCCTGTCGAACTCTTCGATGGGCAGCCCACATAGACCGCATATACGTTTCGACAACATGGGCAGAGACATGCCATCGTCACCAGCAACGGCGGGCATGCTCGCAGCGACTTCCGCGCCACAACAAACCTCATACACGCCCACGTCGCAGAATTCGTCAAATTACGAACAGAATGTGATACCCTCCGTCTCGCCGGGCGGTATGCAGCACGACGGCATGCCTTCGCAGCACCACCACATGTCGCAACAGGCCATGTACGATTCAGCGTTTCCCAACGGGACGTATTCGTACTTTGGGCAGGATATGAGACCCATCACGGAGATTGTCACGTTTGACCAGCCGATTGACATTGGGTCGCTGGGCTTGCCGGACGAGATGATGCCGCAGTCGTGGCTGGAGTACTTGCCGGGCGATGTTTTGAGCAGCTTCTTTGAGAATAACGACGTGGACCCGGGGAGCTGAGGGTGATTTACACGGGGATATATACCAAACTCTTATAGGGGCTTTTACATCGTATCGTGTCGCACAGTTCCAGGACATTTATGATACCATTATTCTGGATTTTGTACAGGAAGGGGGTAACTGGTGTTTGGTCGGGTGAGGAAGGTGTTTGGTTGGATGGGGAAAAGGGTAGCTAGTTTGTTTGTTAGTGTGTTATAATTTCACGGCCTATTCATGATGTCAACTTGGAATAAGGTGATGTGTGACGATCTTCCTCGTAATGAAAGTGAAATGGTGAAAGAGGTCGATTTAGGACGTAACACAACGTGTACAGGCCGTAGAGGTTCAAACGGTACGGAATTGACACTGTGAATCTATTGAAACCGAGCTACTTCTCAAACGCAAAGCCTGATCTCGGTGGACTATACGAAACTGGCGAAATCAGGTGAACTACCCTTTCCGGAGTTGCCAAATTCATCTAGTCGGCCAGAACAGTCACATCAGTTTCTGCCGTTCTACAACAGATTTGTGTTGCGAGAGACGATTATCTGTCCTCGAGTTCGCTGTCGTCCGCCGAACGATGGCCCCGCCGAGAAGACCTTATCAATCTGACGGCGTCAAGGAGTTGAGTTCTTGATCGGATAGACCAGGTCGTGGAGAGCATTGAAAATCCGCTCATCATCGGGTCCTTTGACATATCGCCTCCCACAAGCTTGCTCAGCTTCGTGCGTATGGTGGGCACACAGATCGAGCGTGGCCTTAGGTTTGTTTTCCAATGTAACCCATCCCTGAGTGCAAGGCGGATCCTCTCCTTGAGAAACACAGACGAAGATGGTGTCAAATATCTGGAGACAAGTTGGTCTATTGCTTGGACGTGACACGAGCTTGAAGCCGTGGTCTGACGATGCCACCGCAATGCTCCAGTCGCCTGAGATGATGACTCTTTTGAACTCATCGTATGCTTTTCTCCGGTCTCGCTTTGTGACTCCCGGGATGGCAATACAAATGGCTTTCCATCTCAAGTCATGCCGGAGGGACCGGCAGGTACCGATTTCATTCAACAGATCGTAGTCAGACTGACAATCCTCCTTTTCTGCGGCCATTGCAACTTTCGCTTCTTGTGAATAGAATTCAACTGAATTCATGTTGCGATTGCGAAGGGCTCTTTGTAGTTTGCTGCGCCAGCCATCGATTGTATACTCGTGACCACCCACGCAGCTCTCGTGTAGACCAGAGACCCAACGTGCAAACTTGAATGACGATGATCCGCCGATCTCCAGGATGGTGTCGATAATGTCCATGCCATACATAGTATGAACTTCATGAATGCATAGTCTGTCTGAATTGGACCGCGTCTCGTGAGTATCGGATGTTTCTTTTCTTAGCTTAAGGACAGCCATTTTGGCGAAAAGCCGCAACCAAGTTCGATGAGTCGCGGAGTAGCCCGATCCAGAGAGTAATGTTATTAAGTCCTCATATAAAATCTTCTCTGTGTGAGTTATGTTCCACTGGGGTTGCCAGACCTGCCACTCTAGATCTGGTCTTGGTGGCCACATCGGTCCCCCCCACGCAGCGAATTCACTGACGAGGCTCACCAGATCTTCGTGCGGGTTCTCTTCCTGGGTATATCCTTCGTGCTCTATAATAAATCGATGGCAATGTCTAGTTGGAAGAAGTTGCTCTAGGATTTCGGGTCTCAGCTCATGGCCACCGTCTTTCATGGTTGATTTCCGCAGAACGCTTGGTCAACGCTCTCTGAAAATCGCCGAAGTTGAGATAAGTCAAGCAAACTTCTCCCACTTGGTGGTCCCAAGCCTTAAGATCGACGTGAAATGCTGCCAATTCTGATGTCTCTTCTTTAAGCTTCGTACCCAGTAAATGAGTCTTGATCGAGTGGTGGAAAAAGCGGACAGTCTCATCCCCTGCTTCAATATGAACGAGGTTTTCGCACCAACTCGGGAGTCTCTCTGTTCCGTTTATGGTCTGATCCTTGACAGAGGACTCCTGGAGAATTTTCACCCCCAAAGCTTCTCCCAGCTCCCAGCGGGTCACCGGGCGTCGGACGGCTGCCACCCATTTGAAGGTTCTTTGAACGAGATCAACTACTGAAGTCGATTGGGATGAGATAATGCGCCCAAGAGCCCGGTTGAAAGTGTCCGATAACAATCTTGGCAGGATTTCTAGGGCCTTTCGAATGTCGCGATCGGTAGGGCAGCAACAAATGTCCTCTATTGTGAGGAAAACCCATAAGAACCTGCGGGAATTTAATGAAGCCTTCCGGCAAAATAGGGTTCGAGACAACTCGAACTCACATGCCCTCGCCACCAGTCTGGAGTTGATCCACGATTTGATCCATGATACTCTCGTCTCCGAGAACTAGCTGTCCTCTGTCTCGCTTTTGAGTCAGTATCTCCGCAGCATACCGTGCCAGATCAGCATTAGTATCGGCAAGACCTGTTCGCAGGTGGTTGGTGGGCGACAAGGCTCTATCGACTTCTTTTGCCGTGCTCTCTCTGCCTGAGATCAAAATCTTGATACGCCCGCGACCATTGGACATATGCATAAGCTGAGAAAAGCTTTGAAATAAAATGTACTGTTCTTGTGGCGAGCACTGGTCAAGACCATCGATGACCAGGAAGCTCTTGTCGAGCAATGAGATGCTGTGACCAAGCAATAACAGCAGAGAGTTTCGATCAAAACCTGTGGATTCCGACTTTTCTAACATGCTCTTTAAGCTGTCCTGCACTTCACGGCCAGTCAGCGATTGGTATATCAGGCATCGCAGGATCGTATCAGCCAACCGGCTGTTGTCGTCATCGAATCGAATGAAAAGGTATGAAACAGAGGAAGCTGGCTGGGCTTTCTGCAAGAGATGACTGATAACGTTTGCCCTAGTATAGCAAGTCAGATTTTGCCCATATCCCCCGGGGTTTTGTTTTGGTGGCCCTCACGTAAGTAATGTTTTGCCAGAACCAACTAAGATAATGAAGTTTAGCAAAGATTCATCCAGACTGCGGTTTGGGGGTGGCCAACTTTTCCCCGAGATATTGAGGACTCGAGAGTCTATACTCTCGTACCAGTCCTGAAATTCGCTCGTGCTGAAAATCCACTCTGCGGTTTCTCGATGAATTTTGCCACGGGCATGACTGAACGCTAATTCGTAGTCATACGAGGAGAGCTTGAGTAATAACGAGCTCCATTTTCGTTCTAAAGCAATTTTGTCAGTCATACGAGATGCAAGTGCAATCTCAGTATGTGCTTGCCTTTCTCTTGACGCTGAAGCCTGCGGCTATCATCTTGGGCTTTGGCGAGGGCTGCTTGACCCTTGACGAGCTCTGCCCTCTTGCGGATCTCAGCAATACTCGGTCCAATTTCTGACTCGAAAGATCTTGTGATGGCAGCCAACGCTTATTGTGGCCCTAAGGAAGAATCTTAGTATACCTGATACTGGGCCGGGAGGTTTGTCAATTGCTCACACGTGCGTCGTGTTGATGATATGACTTGAGTACAGCAAGAAATAATAGCCGTATGAAAATCATAGATTGAGTCTCTCAGGGAAAGAGAGTCTGGAAACAATATCTGGTACTCCTTGAACTGAGGAGTCAATGCGTCAAACCCATCCAGGAGATCCGAGAACGTCTGGAAGAACGAAGTGAAGTTCGCGAGCACCTGCTGGGTCAGCTACGTCGGAAGTTTCAGTCTACCAGGAAGAGAACAAACAGTAAATGCGAGTCTCACGGACCCCCAGACTAGAGCAGCGATTTCTGGATTTGATGACACGTAGGTGTCCACAACCTGAGAGAACTGCTGTACTGTCTGTAAAATCGAATGCAACCTGGTGGCAATGCTTTTCCCCCTGCGATTTGGATCCATAAGGTCGAGCCCGGCAGTAAAAGCGATGACTTGGCTAGGGTCGCGAGAAATGTTCATCTCTACTTTCAATTTTTCGCATTCGTCAGCGGTCAGAACATCGCGGAAGGCATTCAGGGCATTTTCCAGCCTTGTCGGTCTATCGGAGCGAGCCGACAGGGCGTTTGACAGAGGCGCAAGGCTAAGCTCGCCTTCGTTTCGAGGCGACTGCGTGCGATTGCTTGTAGCCATTCTGGAGGCAGCGAGCGTTACGCACCAACTGGCTTCGTGATGAATCTTGAACTGGTGAATGAAAAGATGTCCTCAAGGCATGAGCGCTACTGCGCAGGAGCTGTAGCATTATGTGAAATATTTCTAGCTGGCGACCCTACACGGCGTTCAATGTTTCAATTGGCTTGTGCGAGTGAAACATTCTATCTACTCCAGCATGTTAGCGCTTACAAGGCCCAGTCCATCGCCAGTGGCCACCTCAGGATGAAGGGCCCAATGCAGCCACCCAGGCGTTTCTTACAGTGACGCCTCTAGACCCTTCAGCCCTTGCCCCTGGTGGTTACAGCCACTTGCTACGCATGCAGACGGAGGGTTTTCTTGCCCGCCACAAAGGCCAGTGTTACATTATTTTCTTGACCCAGGTACCTTACATTACACATGCTGAGGCTCTCGTCGTCCTCGCTTTGACTTTATCCTGCACTTGGTTTAAAGTCTGTATAAGTTTTATCATAAAGAGGAGATGACCTGAACCTTTGTGAATACGCTCCAAGGTCGAGCACACCAAAATCCAGGCGGCTGCTGGTGCAGAGCTTGGGAAGACAAGCCGGAGCATCCAAAAGCCGAGAATTGGTGTTAGTAAAATACCCCTCGTGGCTTCTGACAAAAAGGAAAAACTGTGGTGGCACTCCTTTTTCAAAATGAAGTAAAAAACCGCGAGGACTACACTGAAAAACGACGTTAATACGTGGTCAGTGCCTCATCCCTGGAGGACTTCCGTTGGAGTAAAAAATGGCTTAATTAGTCTAATAAGATAGCAAACAAACAATGATTCCGTTGCTCTGATGCCAAGGAAGATCTCAAAATGCCTCGATCAACTCGAATGAAGTCCGTTTCGGAGCCGGATCAATTTCATCCGTTTGCGATAGCCACTGTCAAGGTTCCTCGTCGAAGGGAAGCACCCGATGGCGATTTCGAGTCATGATGGAGGGCAGCTCTGACGCGATTGCCGAGTTGGCCTCTGTTGCGAAAGACGGCAAGTTTGTTTCAGGGACGTAAGATATTGCAAGTCAAGTCCTTCAACTTTGCAACGAAAGGCCAGCGACTACCGGATGAATGATCAAGTTGAACAACAGCAACTTGGCGTATGTAGAGGATTAGGTAATTAGCAAAAAGTGAATTGGTTTTTAGACTCTAAAGTGGCCATCCCATGTCCCGGTGACGACACTGGAGGACAAACACATGGGCGAATGGAGCCCGCTAAGTGGACAGTGGGTCCGGTCGATTGAGGTTTTGTGTGTGAAAAACTTGGACCTTGACTGGACTGCGCGGAAAGCCCGCGCGGGTGAACCTTGGCCGACCAATAATCAGCCACGCAGAGATTTTTCCGAGAGGCCGAACGCCCAGAGCTCCCCCCTGTATTTTCTTAGCAGAGAGACAGCCTTGGGGGAAGACAGCACAGAGCAGCCAACCAGAGGATGGCTCGTGCGCCGCTGGTCCTTGCGCAATCGCAATCGCGGGTACCCGAGTAATCCCGAGCCAATCTTTTCCGCTCCAAAGGACAAGTTCCCAGTTTGGCGGGCGGTTGTTCCAGCCGCGGCGCCGCTACCTCTAAAAAAAGGCCTCACAAAAATTTCCCCGTTCCTCCCAGACAACAACACAAAAGTTCTTCTCTTTCCCACCCCTCCAAAAAAAACACCACCTCACGATCCCGTTGCGCGGCACTTCGTGATCTCTTCTCCCCACTCAATCCTTTTGTCCATTTCTCTTTGGTCCAATTCCTCACCACACATTCACAATGGCTTCCGCTAAGGTTGACGCTGTCGTCGAGAAGGCCAAGGCCAACGCCCCCGGCCAGCTTTCCGGCGTTGCCCTCTACTCCAGATTCGCCCTTGCCGGCGCTGTCTGCTGCTCCGTCACCCACGGTGCCCTCACCCCCGTCGATGTGTAGGTTCAATCCTTCTTCCCAGTCCGCCATATCGAATCCCGTCCGGCGGTCTGCGAGGTTTCACAAGGCAATCCGACGCAAGAAAATTTCGCACGCCATTGCCGAGGGAGCTCCGTCGACACCGCGCCAATGGATACGGACATGGGCAACCACGGCTCTATGCCAATTGGCACGCAGAGGCTGACATTTGGAACAGCGTCAAGACCAGAATCCAGCTTGACCCCGCCACCTACAACCGCGGTCTGATCGGTGGCTTCCGCCAGGTTATCCAGCAGGAGGGTGCCGGCGCCCTGCTTACCGGTGTCGGCCCGACCTTCGCTGGTTACTTCCTCCAGGGTGCTCTGAAGTTCGGTGGATACGAGTTCTTCAAGCAGCAGTCCATCAACCTCATCGGCTACGAGAACGCCTCCAACTACCGTACCGGTGTTTACCTGGCTTCCTCCGCCGCCGCCGAGTTCTTCGCTGATATCGCCCTCTGCCCCCTCGAGGCCACCCGTATCCGTCTCGTCTCTGAGCCCACCTATGCTTCCGGTCTCGTCTCCGGCTTCAGCAAGATGCTCTCCAACGAGGGTGTCGGTGCCTTCTACGCTGGATTCGGCCCCATTCTGTTCAAGCAGTAAGTTCTTCCTTCCCATGTCCGAGCAGCCAGAGGCAAGCTCCGACTATGCTATATATAGTGTAGGCGACAGAAGAGCTGACATGTGAACCCCGCAGGATCCCTTACACTATGTCCAAGTTCGTCGTCTACGAGAAGGTCGCCGAGGCCATCTACAGCGCGTACCCCAAGAAGGACATGTCCGACGGTGCCCAGACCTTTGTCAACCTTGGCTCTGGTCTAATTGCCGGTTTCGCCGCCGCCATCGTCTCCCAGCCCGCCGACACCATGCTTTCCAAGATCAACAAGACCAAGGGTGAGCCCGGTGAGGGCACCACCTCCCGTCTCATCAAGATCGGAAAGGAGCTCGGTATCCGCGGCTCCTACGCCGGTATCGGTGCCCGTCTCTTCATGGTCGGTACCCTCACTGCCTTCCAGTTCGGTATCTACGGTGACCTGAAGAAGGCCCTCGGTGCCACCGGCGGTGTCGAGATCTCTGCCGCCAAATAAATTGGTCGAGCTCGATAACGTGGGGGGAAGACTGGGGTAGGGTTGTGTGTCGGGGAAGAGTAGAGAAACAGAGAAAGAAGGGCGCTGGTTTTCTGGATGAGGACTAATGATTGTTTCCTCCTCCCCATGAACCCTGGGAAAAGTTTGGGTTTTTTCTTTTGTCCAGGGCCACGGTAATGGCGGGAAAGACGATGCAACATGATATCCTCGGCCCGAACACACCACCAGCACACAACATCAACAACTCGCGCAATAGACTCCATTGGGGGCCGATCCGAAGCGCGCAACATCGCATTGGCCCGCAAAACCTCTTGTTTTATCCGTCAACAAGAACTCCTTTGGGTGGGAAATGGGAAATCTTTTCAAAACACACCGACACCAATTGCCTATCATAGAAAGCATAGAGCATGATACATGAAAAGATGGGCTGAGGCCCCGCCAAAGGGTTGTATAATAGTCGCTTTGTAGCTTGCAATCATAGACCGGGAGTTTGGACCTCTCATGATGTGTTCGTATTGCAGTGACGTGATGTTTCTCGGGACAGAGCCATGAAAGTCTAGGCCAGTACGAATCCATCAACAGCCCAGCTTGAGAAGAACACGGCACTATCGAATGGTCTACGGATATGAGGGGTCCGCAATTGACTTCGCCGTCAAAGCGGCCCGGCAACGGCTCATGCAGCATGGACGTTGAAGCGCCCCTCCATATTCCTTATCGGACGAGGGGCGGTCACCGACATTTGACCCCCTGGAGACAGCGTCCGGGCGAGCAGACGGCGGGAGCCCGGGATGACGTCAAACGACGCCATCATCGAGGGTTGAGATCAAGTGTCAAGACCCTGAGAATACCAGAAAACTGTTTTCACGAGGGAAAATTGAGAAAATATTCTATTCAAAGAACATCTCAATGATACTTTTTGTGAATAGAAAAACCAAAAGGAACACTGGGGTCGTCTGCATGCCTGCAAGTCGTCGTGGTCATTTTTCGTTACCCCAGAAGTTGCCCAATTGGGCGCCAACCAGAAACAGGCGTGGTTGGTTGGGCGGGGACGCTTGCAGCTCCACCGGCCGCTTCACCCGGGCAACGCGGTGTAAACAAAAGAGCTCCGACCAGCCACTCCCGCAGCTGCCAATGCTGCAGGAACTCCAATCCAACCGTTTCCTGTGCAGTTAGCCCACCTGGCAGAGGCGAGAGAAGAGCTTGACCAACCACCGCGGGACAGCGCAGCACATATATGCAACCCCCGAAGGATTAAGTCAACAAAGGACACACATACCACACGCACCACGCACCAGACTCATATCACTCACTCGCATATACACTACCTCCACATACGCATACCATTGCCCAGAGGCAGGCAAGCTCCTTGTTCTGTTTCTCTTCTCTGGCATTTTGTGATATTCTCAGCGCTGGCTACGAACGATTTACGAAAAAAAAACCCTGAAGATCCTCTCCCATTAGCGAGACAGGACACCGGTTGCTCCCTCGACCCCACGCTGCCCGTCCCGAGCCGGCATAAACAGACAAGACTCTTGACCGCTCTTCACACTCGCACAAAACAAGAGACACACACCTCCCACCCGACTGCGTTCTTCCCGGCAACCCTTGAGGGAACGCAGAAAACCCGCTTTTAATCTTTCCGCATTTCTCGCTCCTCGTGTGTCGTGCAGCATCTAGCATAGCAGTTAGATGCCACGACCCGGGCCAAAACCCGAAGATTTGGAGTTTGAGATCCATGTTGATCCGTCTTACTTGAGCGAACATCCGATGGCCGCCGACGACGAGGTCCCCACCAAGGTCGAGGAAGAGAAGAAGGCCGACGAGGTCAAGACGGAAGATACCGAGGTGAAGGAGGATACACCAGCTGCTGAGGCCACGAAGGAGGCTGAAGAGAAGGAGGAGACGGCTGCTGAGGCTGCTACGGAGAAGCCGTCAGAAGCTCCCGTCGAGGAGCCCAAGAAAGAGACCGTCAAGGCAGAGACACAAGCAGAGCCTGCTGCTGAAGAGACTCCTACCTCCAGCGAAGATACGACAACGGAAGACGACAAGCCTGAGGCTGAGGAGAGCGTCGAGGCTACTGCGCAAGACGAGCCCGAGCAACCAGACGCCAAATCGGAGGAAGATCTCGCGGAAGAAGTTGCCGCGGAGCTAGCGGCGTCGGAAGGGGCCCAACCGGAGGAGTCTGAGCCCACGCCTGAGCCTCAAGCCGAGGAGGAGAAGCCCGCTCAAGAAGAATCCGAAGCCGAGCCGGTAGCAGCGGCTGAAGCTGACAAGGCGGCTACCCCTGAGCCTGAAATCACGTCCGACGAGCTGGCAAAGGAAGTGGAGGAGGAATTGGCGGCTGCGGCGGCTGAATCCACCCCGGCTGTCGTTGTCGAAGAGGTCGAGGACGACAACACGGAGCCTGCTGCGGTACGCGAAGCAAGCCGCTCTTCGTCTTCGATGCGCCGTGCTTCCGGCCAGACTGAAGCTCTCATTCAAGCGGCCGCAAAGGAGGTTCTCGAAAGACTGGAGGCCCAGACCATGGAGACCATTCGCAACCGGTCACACTCTCCCCGCGATTCCATGGGATCGACAAATAACGGCACTGAAATCCACTACGACACAAGATCTGACACAACCCGGGGTGAATCACACGACAGAAGGTCAGACGTCACCCATCGTGATTCTTGGGCTTCCCGGTCTCAAGCCAGCTATCACGATAGTCCCCGTGAAAGCCGCCGTGAATCCCGCCAGAGCCGGCGGGGAAGACACAGCCGACGCGACAGCGACGTCCGGCCTGCGCCGATGCACGTCGAGGACGGCGGCGATAGCTCCTCCCAGCACGGTGGTGACTCTGATGTGTTCAGTGATCGCAGCGCTCGCAGCTCGATGGGTTCGTTCGACGGTGGTCACATGGATCACCACCACAAGGACATGGAATGGCGCTCGTCGAAGCGGTCTTCGGCCATGTCCGATATCTCCATGTCTGACATCTCCCACTACGACCGTGAGGAGTTCGTGCCCACCATCCGCGGCTCTCAGAGGATGCCCTTCCGCACGCCTTCTGATGTGAAGGCCATGCAGTACTCTTCACCAGCCCCCTCCATCGTTGGATCACCCCGCTCGGCCAAGCGTGGCCAGCTGCCGACTATTTCTCGGCTTGGAAGCCCGACGGTGTCCGCTCAGTATTCTCCAAAGGGCCGCACGACGCCGACACGCCTCAAGGTCAAGAAGGAGCCTGCTCCCCTTGTCTTGCTGCATGTGACTCTTCTCCCTCTCCGCTGGCAGTGGGCTGAGATTCTCGAAAATACACCTTCCGACAACCTTACGGCAGAAGCCAAGAACCTACGTGAGGCCTGGCACCACCTCCATGACCGTGTTGCCGAGACAGTCTGCGAGCGTGGTATCCTGCTGTCCCATCCCCAAGATGACTATGAAATCCTCGAGGAGAGGCTGCTGGAAGCTCTCGACCTCCCCCTCCGCCGCAGGGCACGCGTCCTCGAATGCGGCCACTACATCGGACCCTCCAACGAGTCAACTATGACCGAGGAGATCGACAGCGACGAAGAGGAGTACGACGAGGAGATCCGGAGGCGGAACGCCCTGGCCAAGACCCACTGGTGCCCTACCTGCCGCCACGATATCCGCTACGAGTCCCTCGGCCCCGGCAAGATCTTCCGCATCAAGGTGTACGCCAGCAACGGCCTTATGAGGACCGGCGCCTGGGCCGCCTGCTGGAAGGAGATGGAGCGCGTCGACGTCGAGATCGAGCCCATCGTGACATCCGGCGTTCTTGACGAGCTCGAGCGTCTGGTTATCGCCCAGTCGCAGCAGATGGTCAAGCATGAGAACCCCACGATCATCGAGTCGACCGAGACCGACCACGACGACATGTCCGCGTTTGAGCACGACATGGACGACCACCACCTCGACCGCAGCATGCCCGCGTTGGAGGAGCCGCCCCAGGAGCCCTCCATCATTGGGGAGTCCAACATGATCGAGCCCAACTATGAGGATGAGTCGCATATCCCTGCGTCGTCACCTGCCCCGGCCATGGAGGAGCACCGATCGCCTTCTCCTGAGCCGATGCACCGCCACCATGAGAGTGAAGAGCGCCGTCTTCGTGACGAGGCTCGCATGCGTGAAATCTACGGAGACAGCGCTCCCCCGTCCGCTGAGCCAGAGCACGAGCCCGTTCCAGAGCCGGAGCCGCAAGCTGAGGAGTACAGCCAGAAAGACTACACCCAGACGCCGCCGCCTCAGCAGTCCCGCGAACAACCCCACGAGCACTACCACCAAGAGCAAGAACAACAACACCACCAGTCCCCGCCGCCTCCGTCCAGCCACGGCTTCGACCAGCAACAGAGCCAGCAACGCACCTTCCAGAACGCCGGCTTCGGCGAGCTGCTCCTCGAGGCTGCGCGTGTGTTCATGCAGGACAAGAAGAACCTCGCTATCGTGGTTATGGGCTTGCTGATGCTGTTCATGGTGGTGAAGCCGGCGCCGCGGGAGGTCAAGGAGTGGGACGGCAAGTTTGTCGAGCAGATTAGGCCCGAGGTCCGTATGGATGAGGGGTCGAAGGCTGCTGGTGAGCCGCCCATTATGGAGACGGTTCAGTCCGTGGTTGAGTCGGTTACTGAGTCGATTGTTTCTGCCGAGACGCCTGTTGACATTGTCGTGGAGCCTAGTCAGGCTGTTACTGAGGTTGACGAGAAAGCCGAGGCCGCTGAGCCTAGCCAGGATATGCCCGTTTCCGAGCCAACTGCTACGGTAGAGGAGGATACCTCTGAGACCTCTTCTGCGTCCTCTGACGAGCCCTCTCCTTCTGTAGTTGAGGGTTTAGAGGAGTCTGAGCAGGAGGTCGAGGAGGGTGCTGAGGAGCCGACGCCCTCGCCTGAGCCTACTCCTTCGCCGCTTGACGAGTCTGAAAGCCAGTCGCACGTCGCCGTGCACCAGACCATCACCACCAGGGAGGTTGTCCGGATCATGGAGACCGTCACCGAGACTATCAAGGCGTTTGTCACTGAGACGGAGGTTGTCAAGACGGAGCCTACGGCCAGTGTTGCGCCTGAGGCCGAGAGCGAGGAGGGAGATGAGGCTCAGGTTGAGGAGGAGGAAGAGGAGCCTGTTGAGGGCGCCGCTGCCGAGGAGACTATCGTTGAGGACGAGATGTCTGCACAGGCTACCAAGACCGAAGAGGAGCAGGCCGCTGAGACCGTTGCCCCTACCGAAGAGCTTGTTGACGAGGCGGTTGTCGAGGAAGAGCCTGCTTCTGAGGAGGCCGAACAGGATGTTGAGCAAGAACAGGAGTCTGAGACGGCGGAGCACGATGAGCTCTGATTTCATACTCTCATGGGCAACAACGAGAATGACGAAGGGCAAGTGGTACATGTGAATGAACAGGAAAGAGATCAATAACTACTGTAAGAGATATGAAGGATGGCTTTTACGAGGAACAGACGTCCCGGCAAACACGTTTTCGAGGGAGACCTTTCTGTTGTCTTTTTTTTGATGATGCAGCACCATAGCGCAGCACAGCACAGCACAGCGAACCTGCGAAAAGAAGACTTGCTTTTTAATGTTGCTTTGGTTTTAGTGTTGGAAATGTAGATAGATGGTTACATGTTACAGATGGGCCGGCTTTTGGGTTGTGTCTATGATGAATTGAATGTTATTAATTAATGTGCTTAACTTCCGTTCCTTGTGTGTTTGTCATGCCGTTTCCCTCTGTATTGATAAACTAGGCTTTTCCCCATTCAGCACCGGGGCTTTCCATCCTTCTCCCAGTCGCAATAAGAGATCCAGACCTGGACAGCCGCAAGTGCCGTTGCTAATGTTCCAGATATGGCGGCTACCATGAGAGCAGCGACGGCACATTTGTATATGTTTGCCTCAGATAGGTTGCGTTTGACATGTGTACCCCACCAGTTCACAGGCGTCGGGTCTCTGACCTCCTCTAACAGCTGAGAGAGCTGCGGGGCCCAGTACGGGTACCGCTGATATAGCTCACGGATTCGTTTCGGAGGGTCATCGTATCCCAGTGTAGACCATTGCCGGGAAGGTTTGAGGAGGCTCTTTCTGTGTTCTTCTGGCGCATGGCGATGAACCCAGCGTTTCGAAAACCTGTGAGACCTGGGATCGTTCACTGACGGAAACAGCAAGTTCAAGGTTGCCAATGTCTCCATGATGAGTAGTGGTGGTAGGTAGCCGCTAATTGTGTCAGTTGATTATTGCTTACGCTCGTATGAAAACTTACCGGCTCAAGGCTTCAGTTGGGGAATGAGTAGGGGTCTGGTTCGAGACAGAGAGGCCGCTGAGACTGTCCTCAAGAAAGCCCCGATCTGAAAATAGATACAATATTTTGAACCTTTTTCCGATGTGAAGGTACAGATGGTCCGACAGGATATTGGTAGACCGAATCTTGATGCTTGCACGCTTCCTCAATACCTTGGCTCGGACGTTGTTGATGTCGATAGGTTGAACAGAACCGGACTCGGGCGACGGCTTGTAAACGCGCTCGACAAACTCCGCAAGCGTTTCTTGGTTGCGCCATTGGAATGGAATGCAGCTTTCGACCTCTTCGGGGAGTTCACATCCTATCCTGAGCTTCTTGTATACAGCCGAATCAAGAGCCTCCAATGTTGTTATGTCATGATGCTGGTGGATTACTTCCTCTCTTCGAGAAGTCGGCTGGGCCTTTAGTATATTGAAGGCTACTCGCTCTTCCTCTGACCAGAGTGTTGAAAACTTTTCGTCCATGATGACACCGTTGATGTCTTGATCACCGTTTACGTGGAGCTGATTGTCGCACGAGATGTTACTCTGTCCCATCACCGAGCGTTGGAAAAACGAAGATGTAAAATGCATAATAAGTGAGCAATGGACAATTTCTTCCGTCAATAAGGCAGGGGCAAAAGAGCTTGAACTTTGAAACGGCAGCCCGACACCGTAAGGCTTTTCCCAGCCACCACGCCCGCAAGGCTCCCCTCAGTGATGGGGGGCTGGCTACATTTGCAGGCGAAGAATCATTCCAACGCACTTCAATTGGAACTGGTCTGACGCGTCAGCATGTGCCACCCAGTCCGAAGACTTAGCAGCTGAACCTCCCTTACATAGCATACCCACGATCTTTTTGCCAATCAGCGCCCAACATCACCACAGTCTAGGTGCAAATTTCGTCATTCGTCTATGAGACGTTTCACGACATAGCCCCTTTTATCCTACGAAATTCTCCTAATAGGAATAAGGAATTTGAGCCATCTGAATGATAATAAGGTAAGTAGCAACCCATCGGATTTGGTGTGGGCCCTGATGAACGACAAGACGAAGACTTGGTCGCCAATGCTCGAAGCTCAAGAGCTTCTTCTCGTTGCTCATATGTTACACTTCGTTATCAGCGTCATGAATTTGGTTATTATTTGTTTCATAATCATAGTCGTGAAAAAGGTGGCCTCTGGTCATGAGCATGTCCCAAATGGCAATGAACTGCCTGACGGAGAGGCCCCGGGCGACACTCCTCCGCAAAGCGGTGGCTGGGGAGGGGATGTGGCGACGTCTGCGGCCTCCGACAATACTCGCAGACATGAGGAGCAAGCTGATTTCCCACAGAGGGTAAATGAAAGCAGCAGCAATACCGACACCAATCTTGCAGTCGCAGCCTTGGAACAGGTCTCTGAACCTAGCAACAGTCTCCCAGACCAAGGACATTCCAGGTATGAATTATCAACGAGAGTCGCTGGGGTAGCGAGCTGACATCTTGTTCACAGTGGGCTTGGTCCACTTGAGACAAATCGAATAAGACAAAGAGTTATCAATGTCGAGGCTCCGCGAGCTGGCAGGCAGCCGCTAGTAGACATTCTCTGGACGCCCGATTTAGTGGACGTGAATCTGGACTGTTTCTTCAGCGATGAAGAAAAGCAATCTCGAGACACCTTCACAAAGCTGATCCGAAAATATCAACACGACATTCTGACCAGTCGTACGGGCAAATTACCCCATATCACGGTGAAATTGGCCCACATACAATCTAGGGCAAAAGCCTTGGAGGGTTTGGATGTACACGGAGAAGTCCGCATCCTCATAGTCGGGCTGCGAACGAAGAAAAGTAGACGACAGTTCCATACGTTCTGGATGCGGCCAGAGAACAAGCATTATGTCCCTTTCAAACTCTGCTATGCTCCGGAGACAGGGGCTATATTCCCAGCGGCAGTAGCGACATGCGCCCTTAAGGAGATCAGAGACACAACTCTGTGTGGTAGATTGATCGTCATCAGAAGCTCGAATTTGGGTCCCCGGACGTCGACAGTTGGAGGTCTTTTGAAGATAGAGGACCAATTCTTCGCCCTTACCACCAGCCACATGCCTGAGGACAGCGACCAGATGCTTGAGAATGACAACAAGAGGATGACTGAGAAGCACAGTGGCACGGTACTAGTGTTTGACGACGAGGCTTTCGAGCGCGATTGGAACGACCTAGACGAGGCGCTGCTCAGTAACTCTGACGACGAGGTAGATGATTCAGACACACAAGCGGGTGATCCCCACGTTTTGGACGACGATGGTGACGAACGAGAGGAAGTCGGTCGAGATTCGAGTCATGACATGACCATAGATGGAGACTACGTCATGTTTCAAGTCAGCGAGGAACGAATGCGAGCCGGAGAAGATTGGCAGCTGGTCCCCGTGGACCTTGAGTATCTTCTCCCCAACAAAATACCTGAGAGGGGCCATATGGGACCATCCTGGGAAAATCCCTATATAGAAGACTTCTGCAATGAGCTAAGTGGCCTATTCAAGAATAATCTACCCAGGAAGGTCTGGGTCATATCGGGAATGGGCGACTTCAGGAGTTGTTGGATGTGCCCAAACTCTTCTCAGATGATTTCGCCCGACGGGACCGAACGTGAGGTTTGGACACTTGAATTCGATCAACAAGGTATGGAAACCTATATATCGTCATATTTAGATTCATGCGAAGCTAACATGGAATCTCAGATCTCAAGGCAGGTGACTCTGGTTCTTGGGTTGTCGACCACACTCATAGACAACTTCTTGGCATCGTCGTCGCACGTTCACTCGGTGTCGGTTACATTGTTTCATTCGCAAGTGTGCGACAGGATATCGAGAAAAGAATGCGCTTGAAAGTGAAAGCGGTGGAATTGCCGGACAGATTTGAGTCACGAATCCGTCTCAATCCATCTAACACCAACACAGGGAGGGGTTCAAGACGTTCTGTTCAGGTCGATGTTCCCAGAGAAAGGTATAATGTCGAGAACTTGAACGTGGCCAACGCCAGAGTTCATTCTGGACAGTATCTCCACTACGTCATTCCGATAGCTGTGTGCTACATGGCCTTTGTTCTTTCGATGAATTTCGGCCGAGAATATAGTCCGCGCAGCCAACTTTTTGGGCAGGTGCTAGCCTTGCCAATTTTGGAATCGGGGCTCTGGGTCATTTCCGAGGTTTACTTCTACTCCAGAACAATGACTCCTGAGCGCCAGAATATTCGAGAACACTTCCGCCAGGCTTTCTACGATTCTTTCCTAGTCGTTGTCATCGCAGCTTGTCTTGGTGCTTCCGGCGCGCACCTTGCTCGGAGCTATTTCCCATCAGTCATTTTACGTATCCCCGAGACGCCGGACATCACGCGAGTGCTTCGAGCAGTCCGGAAGATGATACACGACATCATTAAGGCTATGAAAACGATCGACACGTTGACGAAGGAAATCGACCGGGCTGTCAAGAATGCGAAGAGCATCCTGCCATCTGGGTACGACATCCATGACTGGTACCAAAGACTCCTACACAGAATCGAGGAAGTTTTATATGGAATCCGTCAGAGAATTTACCGGTATTTGAATATTTTCAACATTGTTTGAGCAGTGAACAACATTGGCAATGCCATAACCTGGCTGGGAATTAACGTTGGTTTCTTCAACACCCGACGGAATAGTGCACGTGTACATGGACCAATTAATATGGAGTATTGCTATATTGAGTTTAACAGTTGACTTTTCGTTAAAAACGTTTAGTAATGTTCATGCATACTACCCGCCCGGATAGCAAAACTCATGTGGATTGTGATTATTGCTAGGCCTATCTGCCTGTGTGGACCATTGAGAGAACTTGAAGATGCTTACTGACGGACGCTTTGTAAACCGGTCTGAATCTAATACAAGCAAGGAAGCCAAAGTTTATCAAGCGCCATTTTCATAGAACCTCACTATTACACCGCCTGAATGCCCTGGCCTCGCGGTAGAAAAGTAGTCTTTCTGTTCTGAGGTACTCTCTCAAGATACACATACACACAAGCTGGCGTTCGTCCTATGCTAATCATACGTGTAACACAGATGGCCACCTGACGTGCTCAGGTAGTCTTCGACTTTTCCATCGCTGACGAGACCACCCATTGGAAGGACATCTTTGGAATGAGACTCCATATTCTGATGATGCTCCCCAAGAAAGTTTTCCGAAGGTCCGAAATACTCTCTTAAGCGGCCCTTGGGGTCGTGGTCCTGCCACAACCACCATAGTCGGTCAGCCTGTGCATGGTGCAAAAAGAATACCGGGTCTATTAACATCATGTTAGATAACAACGACGATTGTCGAGGACTTTCGCAATGAGCCATTGATTACAAGAAACAGACGTACCATTGGTCGCTGTGAAGTTGAGCCATTCGCCCCTGATGAACATTGGGATAGCGTTGTGGGCGCCAGCCTCAAACTTTTTGAAGAAAGAGCTGTAATCAGCTGCGTTCAAGGTCTCATTCACATACTCAGGCGAGATACGATCGTAGATCTTGAGAAATAAAACCTCGTCCTCGGCATCTTCCAAAGAATGGCGATCTCTGAACCACCGAGATAGGCAGTGCGGCTCCATTTCCGCAATTCCCTTTTCAGGAAGGTGTCTCCAGGCATATCTTCTACCTGCAAATGGTCCCTTTTCAACGCAGTGATCTCCCTCAGAGCCACCATCCAGTCCAAAGCCGAGTTCAGAATCCCATACAGGAGACTGGCTTAGGTCTCTTGAGTCCAACACCCAATTCCAGTAAGGTTGAGCACCTCCATATTGGCACTTCTGGCGCAACGTTTGCTCGTAGGTATGCACGAACATTCTATGCCACGGTAAGAAGGCGGCTGCGTAGTGCGATGAACCACCTGCCGTAATGTGGGCGTATGTGAAGTCGTCAAAATGCGATGTTTGGCTGTCAAAGATGGATGGCAGGTCCATAAGACACTTCACCGCCAAGATGTAAGATTTCTTGTCGGCAGCGCTGAGAGTCCTCCACTCTCGGCGGACGGATGGCGTTAGACAACGAGTTTCGGAATGCCCCAAAAACTCGAATCCCATCCAACAACTCAGCGCGATGAAAAGAGACAGGATGATCAGCGTCAATAGAGACTTGACGTAGACCTTCTCAAGCAGCGTGCCGCGCAAGCTCCACCGGGTGTTTCGTCTACACTCAGTCAGCCAGATATTCACAGCACTAGACGCACCGCACAACGTGAATCAAGTTCATCTTTGGAATCTGACCTCATGGACTGAAGTAATCTGGCCTCTTCATTGTCGCCTTCTTGCACCTGTTGTGGCACCGGGTGATACCACGGTCCAGCGATCTGCAATCGATCACGAATGTGTGTTAACTTCAACAACACCATTGATGCTGATGTGGGAAAAAGACAATCAGGGAATGGTAATGGCTCTCATTCGTGATCCAAAAGACACAGAGAAAAGGGCATCGGATCGAACTTGCGAGCTAGGCTATTTGGTGCTCATCCTTCTATCCGAGCGAGACGTGATTTCGATGCCGTATGCCTTATGCAATAATCCTTGTCTGTACGGATACTTCGGTCAACTATGCCAAGAAAGTCCGCATCTCTGCGTCTATCATACCTTCCTCTTGAGTTGCTAATACCACGTTGAGTTGTCAATTTGACTGATTTACCGGTCATAAACAATGCTCGTGACCTCCGAAACCGAGACCGACGCTGCGGAGATTGACACTAGCTATCTGCAAAGAGTTGGAGTTGCCATTGGCATCAGTCACCATGGTTTGATCGTGAATCTATGATTTATGGCTTCTTGAATGTGACTTTGATCGGAATTGCCAAAAAGTCCCGCGATGCTCGTTTGTGAAGCTACCTGTTGACTTAAAAGGCTCTCTCATTTCTTCTGTTTTGTTTCACCTAAGTCTCCACAACCATCCACCATTCCAGTCATTTGAAGTTTTGTTCTTGTCCAAAATGACACCCCTTAGCCCTAAAGCCCTTTGCCTTGGTCTGTTGCTGGCCCTTCCAGTCTTCGCAATTCCGGGTGAGTTCTTTTACTCCTAGTTGTCACGAGGCAATCTCCGAGGATCACCTGCCGCTGACCATGTGACGGTGATAGTTCAGCAGAGTGACTTGGGAGTTGCAGAAGCTGCAAAGACCAAGAGGCTTCTGGGATACACCTATCAAGCCCTAGATGGCGACGCTACTGAGAAAGATGCCGCGGCCAACGACAAGATTAAGCGGCTTCTAGGATACACTTACCAAGCTCTGGATGGGGAAGATACCCAGACCGATGAAGCAACCAGTGAAAAGGCTAAGCGGCTTCTGGGGTACACTTACCAGGCCCTTGATGGAGAAGAGTCTCAGGCGGATGCAGCAACCAAAGAGAACGTTAAGCGTCTTTTAGGGTACACCTACCACGCTCTTGATGGCGAAGACACTGAGAAAGAGACCGCAACCAAGAACGAGGCTAAACGGCTTCTGGGATATACTTACCAGGCGCTGGATGGCGACGCAAACGAGGCCGACTCGGCGAAGAAGGTCGAGACCGACTGAGACGCGTGAGGAACACAGTTGATTATGCGTCAGTGATAAAGCACTCGGAAGTACTCGCCGGCAAGAAGGTGGTAAATGTTAGCCAGCTTAGACGAGAATTGATAGCCTTTACCTATCCAATCTGCCCCGCCACCGCCAGTCTTTATAATTCTAACGTGCTTGGTAACAGGAGTGTGTTGATACAAGCTTGATTGATTTACGCGACGCCAGTATTTCTTGAAACAGCGTAAATAAGCGAGGAGGTAGGCAAGGCATACGTTGGGTGAGTCGAGTTTGTATTTCGTGGCAGGAGTTTCAGTCACTATTGCATTCTGAATGGGTTACTGCTTGCCACCCATTGCGAATCACTTATCTTGTGAGAGTGCTGTCCAAAGAGTGATGGAGTCGGGCGATTCACAGGTATCCTAGGTCGGAGGATGAATTCCGCCAGCAGCAAAACATCTGCCATTACGGCAGGAAGTGAAAGACGGATGAGTCCGGAAACACAAGAGGGGAAGCAGTCTAAGAAAATAAAGTTAGTTAGGTTCGCTTTCGGTTTTACGGGGGTTAAAAACTGCATAAACCCGTTCAGTCTATCCTTAATTGGCTCTCAGACCCGTTATTTAAGCACAAGACTTGCAACTTGGCAGCATCTCAGTTCCACAATTATCAGTCCTCTTTTGCGGGTAGCTCCTGCGGGATTACACCTTACAAAGCCAAGCATTCAGTAAGCAAAGCGAGAATCATCGATATGAGGCGCAAATGTTTGACGTGGATAGTTGCGCCTTTCACGAGAGACGAGGAGTTGTGCACGATAAGAGCTACGATATCTACATGTAGATCACACCCCCGCATGATCAACCAATGAGACTAAGTGCTGCCGGGTGGTTGATCAAATCTTGGAACTCTCCTTTCCGAGGCGAACTGACGAATCTTCTCAAAGTCCCGACACGTATGCTGCGTCATGAAGTCAGGCTCCGGGAGTGTGCTTGGGTCGTTCGGATCCGGAATAACATGATCATTGCCAGGCCTGATGTTGCCCGTCAAGGGCGTCACATCCGCCCTGCACATGATGGACAACCTGAAAGATTCTATGCAGTGATCTATCCCGGCGTGAGCTTCTGAGGAAGACCGAAACGCAAGTTGTGGTTTATCAAGGCTTACCTATGTGCTCCCGGTAGTAAACATGCCTCCATGCAGCATCATCCTCGTGACCAGGAGGGGCGAGTTCGTAATGATCAGGCCAAGTGTACTTTCGAAAGATGTTCTATGTTTATCGTGTGATGTCAATCTAGAGTTCAGATCAGAATGAATAGGATTGTATTTCTTACCAAACAGTGAAGTTGATGGAAAACCTCGAATATGTATTTGACACCGTTTGGATCCTGGTCGTAACTGTAGCCCCAGGCTGTGTCCATAACTTCAGACTTGTTGATCCGACGAAGGTCTTCTCGGTCCATTCGCATCAAGTATAAGTCCTGGTCGGAAATCAGATCCCAAGCGTCGTCTAGCTCTTGGCTTGGAGGCGCACGGTAGGGAGACGGCGCTCTGAAGTCGGAGGGAAACATGGTCCGGTAGTAATTGACGGCTTCTAAGCCAGGTGCTACCGGGCTGTTTAGCAAACATTGCCCTGGTTCTCATCATATGCAGTTGAAGCACACAAATCAGGAGAAATTACACTTACACCATGGAGAAAGGCGCTTTCCACAGTCCTCCAAACTCATGGAAGCTCGCCCAACAAAGAAGGCCGCAACTCCAACCAACAGAAAAGACAAAAGCGTCAACACAAGCATTCCTCGGCGCTGAAAACCTTCCGCCAATTGGCGAAAAGTCGATTGTGACTCTATAGGCAAACGGCCGCCGAGCAAGCCTGCATTTTCCTCGAGAGATCCAGCATCTGACGTGAGTGGGGTGTAATCACAATCTTTGTGCTTTTCCATCGTTTCGAATATATCGCAAGCTGCACACACAAAAATGATCAAGAGAGGCTGCTGGATGTAGGAAGGGATGAAGAACAGTTTTACAAAATGACAGGATGACAGATTCGTCCCAGCTACACAAAAGTGAGAGGCGCAACCGTTTCTGCATCTCCATCCATGTAGAAGACCTCTTCCCTGGTAGAGTCGAAGCCACCGTTGAAGATGATCGTTGGTCTTGACGTGTCGCTTTTGTCCGGTTGCATGATCGTTGTCGGCAGTGTCGTTCCTTCATACGGTATCTTGACCTTCTCCGTCCGGTATGGCATGAGTTCTGTAGCGGAGTAAAATGCCTCGGCACTCAATTTCATGAGCTCTTTGGACAACTTGTCCTCAAATACATTGTCTCGTCGGTAGAACTCTGCCGTTCTGTAATAGTTCGAAGCGCGTAGAAACGCAGACTGTGCACCGCGTCGGTTGTCCTTGGCCAGGCTCGTCTTTGCAGTCTCAACAGCGCGGTCGCCGGCTAGCTTCCATTCTCGCAGCCAGCTGTCTTCGTCTTTTGATGGAATGCGAGAGCAAATGGAAATAACTTCAGCCAGCTCTGCGCCACCGCAGTAGGCATAGCTGGCAGCTCGAAGAGCTTCATAGGCGAAGGACTCGTTGTCAGGGAAGAAGTATTTGTGTAGAGGTGCCATGATAAAAAATGATAAAATTCGCTCAGTGTGAAGAGTATTCCTTGATTTAATTCATCAGCCACTCACACATTTTGCCCTTTTTATGGTGTTTGGTGCGAACTTACAAGAAGCTGCTCTTGGGACTGGCAGGGGGTGATGTCCGCTCCATCTCCGTCCCCATTCCCGCCCTTACCTCCGTCTCCGTCTCCGCTTTAGCGCCCTCTCTTGCCGGCCGTCGCATCCGAACAACGATCTGCGTCAAGGATTGCATACCTGAACATGGCTTAGTAATTCTACGTCGTGACTGGCGCGGAAATATGCCCCGGAGCAACGGAAAACTGCGCGAATGCTCGTCATAATTAATTCAAGGAAATCGAAACCCGACAACTTCGCGATTGAGTCATATTGTGCCCCAAACCATGCAAACAATGCAACTGAGATGAGTCGAATTAACACTTTTTGCGAATTCTAAACACAGTTACTGTACTAGATGTTTCAACAGCGTTACTTCACCAAGTCACATAAGCCAATATGTCACCAGAAGAAGGCCACTTTCTGGTCGATTGGGACGACGGCGATAACGACCCATTATGTCCAAGAAGTTACGGCAAGCTAAGAAAATGGTTGATCACCGTGGTAGTTTCGGTTATGGGGCTTTGCGTGTAAGATCTACAATGAGCGTGTCCCATGGCTCTGCGTCGCTGCTGACATTGAAAAGCACTTGTGCGAGTTCTATATACACTTCAACATACGCCAACTTGGAAGCCGAGTTTCACAACTCTAGAATCGTATCGACTTTAGGCTTGTCAACGTTCGTCCTCGGCCTTGCGTTAGGGCCGATGATGTTCAGTCCCCTGAGCGAGTTCTACGGGCGAAGGCCAATCTATCTCGTCTCGTCGACGTGCCACCTTCTCTTCCTGATCCCTCAAGCTACAGCGAAAGACATCATCACACTGGTCGTTCTCCGCTTCTTGGACGGTTTTTCGGGGAGTGCGTTCCAGGCCGTGTCTGCTGGGACGGTCCGCGATTTGTTTTCAGACGATGAACTGCAGGCGCCTATGCTTTTGTTTTCGATCTGTCCGTTCATCGGACCCAGCCTGGGGCCGTTGGTCGGCGGGTTCGTCAACTACTACACTGGGTGGCGCTGGACGTTTTACGTGCTGATAATCTGGTCCTTCGTGCTAGAGTTGGGCATCGTGTTTCTGGTTCCAGAGACGTACCGTAAGATTGACTTTCGCTCTTGAAAGCGGCCCAACTGACATATGCGCGATAGATCCCATTCTCTTGAGAAACAAGGCTCGCAAGCTTCGTAAAGAAACCGGGGATGGCCGCTGGAGAGCAGCTTCAGAGACGCATTCCAAATCCGTGCTTCGGGCAGTCGGACTCTCACTCTTGCGACCCATTCAGCTTCTGGTATTTGAGCCAATGTGTCTGTCTCTGTGCCTCTTCTCGGCATTGCTCCTTGGCATACTCTACCTCTTCTTCGGGGCTTTCCCCCTCGTATTTAGGGAGACATACGGCTTCAATCTGTACCAGATAGGGCTCAGCTTTTTGGGTATCCTGGTTGGTATGTTGCTTGGCCTTTCCACTGATCCGGTGTGGTCTAGAGTCAGGGTACGACTCATCTTGAAGAACAAGGGCCAAAGTGAAAATGCGGACAGCAGCGAGCCCGAGTTCCGACTTCCTCCCGCAATGTTTGGCTCTGTCCTAGTGCCTGCGGGTATTTTCATGTTTGGTTGGTCGATGTATCCTTGGGTGCACTGGATTGTTCCGATCATTGGGACAGCACTGTTTGGAGCGGGGTGAGTACATCGTCGCATGTGTGTGCATCCTAATGAGTAGTCTGGCCTAATGAGTTGCTCTGTGATAGGAACATTCTTCTCTTCACTGGAATCTGGACCTTCCTCGTGAGTAGCACAACATAAGAGGAGCCACAACATGAACAAAAGCGATTAACCGCTTCTAATAGGTGGAGGCATATCCTAGGTATGCTGCCAGCGCGCTCGCTGCCAATTCTTTCGTCCGCTGCACTGCGGCTGGTACGTCTCCCCTCAAAAGGTTCAAAGCTTGGAAATACGGCGAACTGAGATCTTGATAGCTGCATTCCCGCTCTTTGGAAACCAAATGTATGTGGCCCTCGGGTTCCAATGGGCATCATCACTCCTTGGCTTCTTGGCTACGGGAATGATGGTGTTTCCTTATTTGTTCTTCAGATATGGAAAGGCGATCAGGAGAAGGAGCAAGTTCGCTGATGCCTCAAGCCCATTTTGAAGCATTTCCATGCATCATCGCGGTATGAAGATCAAGTCGCAAGCAAGATTAGACGGACGGGTTACACATATGACTCATATGAGAACAACCTATACATGTGGAGAGGCGGATGAGGTCATGAGACTTTGAGAAGGCATTGCAAGGGGCAGCTTATGTCTCAGGATTTAAAGATAGAGAGACCAAAGGGCCGGAGTCGATTTCACTAGAACTCGTCAGGACGTAATAGAGATAATTTTGACTATTCCTGGAACGTCTATAAATACAGCCCTCTCTTTGCATTCGCCATCGATTACCGGGAACTCCAGCCCAAACTGGGCTGGGCTTCCGCTTGGTTTCTCTGCATGCTGGGTACTTGGATCGCAAACTGACATGCGTCATCAGTTAATAAAAGAATCCCGAAGGCCGATGCATGGTTTCAGACGTGATTCTATTCCCCCGACTATCAGAGCCAGAATACCGTAAGAATGACAGAAACAGCCTCCAACAATTTAGCTTCGCTATCGACAGATGGCCTACGAAACCGAAATCATCTCGAGTTTCAACCTGGCCACGACAGGCTGCGTAGCAAAGTTCAAAGCGTGAAGAGTGATTGGCTTGCTACATCAGAGACGCCTCTGATGGCACCAATATATGTTTATCTCTGCACGATAAAAGATTAAAGAACCTAAACCAGAGTGATCTTTGATGCCTCGACTATCCTACACGTCCAAGGCCTAACTTCCGAAACCAATGTTGAGTGGTTCTGTGGCACGGCACCTCTCCCGCGGGGCATTTAATCCACTTTGCGCGAGCAGTGCAGTCACTTCAGCGACGATTTCGAAGCCTCCGGGTCGTCATTCTGCAATCTCAGGTTTTAGAAGACAGGGTTTTGTGTCAAGCCGACTCTGGAACGCAGTGTGGATGGTGTACATCACCTACCGGTCTTCCACTACCTTGAGAAATCATGCTGTCTCCCTTCCGTGCCGTTAGCAGAGTATTCAATTCAAATACCAGGAAACGAGACGCAATCATCGAGCGAAACATGACTTCGGGCTCATCGAACTACGCAGGAGTTGAACACTTTACGGCTGTTGATGTCCATCCAGCTAGGTTCCGACAAACCGAAGACATAATCAAACCCGCTGATCTTTGCTGCAAGATTACGGGAAGGTCGAAACTTGTTCCTTATATACAGGAAGACCTTGGTAAATCTGTTTCTCCACGGTTCTGAACATCATTGTAGACATTGACGAAACCAGCCTAAAGGCTCACGCCGGCTCAACGGATATAGATTAGAAAACCTCGGGCTCCCATGACAGTTCAGGCGAAGAGAATCTCTGGTCGTATCCACACCGTTGATATTGTCACGCGCCATCAAGGTCTTCCTAGCCCATCCGCCGTGCTCAGAAGCAAGACGACAAGTGGCAAAAGCTCCATCAACGGACAGCAACATAGCTTGTTAGCACCTGCCAGCTGAGACTTCGAGGTGGTTTACAATTGCAATCTACAAACATGCCCCATGGCCTAGCACAAAGACATCAACGTGGTGACCCGGACGTGACCCGACTGGCCCGTCTTGGGATCACACACGTGGCGCGACAATGAGCCCAGATGCCTGCCGCCGAGACCGAAAATCGTAAAACATAATTGCTTTTTGTCTCGGTCACAGTCCAGGACCAGGTCCTCCCGAGGGTTCCTCAACCTTGAGCAATGCCTGCGATGAATGTTTAGAGGCCCCCGGGATTGGGAGTAGCTATATCAAAAGAGACCAAATCTAATTCAAGTTACATGGCATTCGAGATGTCACCGACCCAGCTCGCCTAGGTTCAAGGATCCCGCGCCCGGCGAGCTGGTTCCTGGGAATGAGACGTACAGAATGGAAAACGAGGCGGCGGTGTGGGCTCCGAAGCGCGACCACATGGCGGATCCCCGGCTTCTCCTTGGATGATCCAAAGAGGTCAATGCAGCCCTGTGCGGCCCCTCCGAGTCGAGTGATCGTCCTGTGTGGAACGGGGCAAGGGGAAAAGGAGGCAAGTCGAGTCTTCGGTTGCCGGCACATGTGATCGTATAATTGGGATGGAGAGTTCCACGACATGACGCCTTCGTCACCGAGAGCATGGATTCGGCAAAGGCTCAATTTGACGTTCTTGCGGTGAGTGCAAGGTGTGCCCCCAGGTTTCAGAACGATCGCCAGGGGCAGTGAAATTCAGGAACGGTGGCGGCATTGAATCAGCTCCGCCATGCCGGCAGTCCGGGGAAGGAGACACGGTTTCCGGCAGAGCCTCCAAGCTAGTAGACTAGGTTTTGTTTCCCAACTCGTGAGCCCTGTTGAATATTGCGAATGTCTATCCAGGAACGAATGAGGCCTGCACGATGCAGGGGTTGAGCAAGCTCGGAACACATGGGTTTGAACCTACGGGAGAAAAGCAATGCAGCCTTTGAAATGTGATTAGCTGTCAGTAAAACAAAAAGAAAGAGTCCACGACACGGGGAGACTCGAGGTAAAAGTCGATAAGAGGGATATGAACCGGCCCGGGCGATGCTGTGACGCCCTGGGGTGGCTTTCGCGGCTCAGCTTGTCAAGACGCCAGAAGCACGCCATATTGTCAAGAATCAAGGGCGAGTCGGCGGGTGGTAGATTTAGAGACGATACATCGGACTGAGTGAGCCGTCGTTGTGGATAGTCTGCGGAGGGATCTTGTGCCCGGGCCATTCGACCGATGACACAGATTCGCGCGGGTCCCAGAGATGTAGCACACTGCATCGCATGCAGACGCATCCAACAAGTCTTGGTCAGTGACTTTCGCAGCCCACGGGCAGAAGAAGCAACAGCCATGAGGGGCCGCTGGGGTTGACTGAGTTGCTGCTGGCCTTGGATTGAAGATAAGATCAAGTCAGATGTGGCCGAGTGGGATGTCGTCTGTGGATTGGGCCGCTCTGAGGCGCTCTGGGGAGCACGTTGTTGGATGATTGGCGACGGCGGGCCCGTGGAAGTTCTGATGAACGGATTGAGCCAGGGGCTTGGCGCAAGCTTGTTGCTGCCAGGTATTGCAGCGGACGGGCAGACGGGACCTGGAGCCTCTCGGAGTCTGCAATGATTAGCATATGGGATAGACAATTTTTGAGACGTGTCAGAAAAGCGACTTGCGTCTGGCTTAGACCGTGGATAGACGCTCCGTCCCGTCTCGACTGCCTTTGGCGGGGAAACTATTCCGCAGACCGACGAAACAGGGAGGGAGGGTGTTGATTCGAGGCGAGCGACGGGGGGTTTGGGATGTGGATGTGAACCTTGCTGATTTGACCCAGGATTGATAGATTAGAAGAGAAGACCAATGGCGCCGACGGGGCTGGTAGCGGCCTCATTTTCAGCGTTGAGCCGTTGACCGGTTCTGACGACGACGTCTGTGTCACTGTGCGATCTGATGCCGTGGAACAATGGCGACAGTCGTGGGTTCGACAGTTCGTTATCGAGACGACAGCTGTATGGCCAGCAAAAAGGGGCGACGTGGTGATGAGGTGGTCATGCGAGCTTGCAGCTGTCTGTCTAACCGAGCCAACTTGTCTATTGTTTGATCGTGACAGTTGGCGTTGCGTGGTAGTTTGGTTGCTCGTTTGCCGGCTTGCTCGACATGGCTCGAAGATGGCACCATCTGTCATCTGGAGAGAACGAATGGATGGAACGGTCTGGCGAGTGGGTGTGTTGCACCGGCACGCTTCTCGGAGGTGCACCGTTGGCATATCTGGGAGCCCACCCGCCAGAGAGTGGGCGTAGGGTTGGGCCGCTCCGAGGAGTTGCACCGGTGTATTTCTTGGGAGACATCAGGGGGTTCGGCAAGAAGAACGGTCAAGGACGCGCTCGAAGAGCGACCATTCCGAGGCCTCCTTTGCAGGAGAGACGGGCGAATGAGAGGCGACTTGGATGACCGGCCGAACAGGCCGACATTCGCGGTGGCCGTCCAAGGTCGTTTTCGGTTCGCCCAGTGGCATTTTGCCAATGGAATTCCCATCTGATAGATGGCAATCCAATGGTCAAGACATGGGGGTCTTTGGTATTTGGGACGAGCCTGTAAAATGGACAGAAGGAACAACGTGCCGGGGCAAGAGTTTCGGAATCAACGGGCGGACGCTTTGTCGCGTCGGCTCAGAGACATTGCTGGAATGGAATGGAGTGTCTGTCTGGGTGAGTCCGTTTCTCGGGGTGCACGTATTTTGCGGTCTGAGTCGGGGGTCGAGCTAGAGAGCTAGATACCGGGGAAGGGGACGGCGAGCATCCGCAGCAGCGCCATGACGATGCTTACATCATGGCGGAAAGTATGGGTAACTCGAGTGCCGTCGCGATGCGGTGCAAGCTTGGAGCCAAGGGGCGTGGTGATGATCTGGGGCCGGGAATTAGGTAATGCGGTGCCTCGTGACCTGCGGGTTGGCTGTACGCACCCAACAAACGAAGAGGCTACGTACGTCGGACAGGCAAGATGCAGGCAAGCAGAGGTCAGCCGGATAAGATTCCCAATGGCTGAGGGATGGGTTCTGGGTTCTCCAACGGTTTGGTGCGGGCGAGGGGTTGGAGGGGTCGAGCCAAGGCCCAAGACCCAAGACGCAAGGCGCGACAACCTTGAGGGAAGCCGGAAAGAGACTGCAGGCTAGGAGTGCCCTGACATTGGCGAATGAATCCAGGGCAAATGGGGCGAGTTGGAGCAAATTTGGGGCGATATCGAAGCTCCGGGAGCCAAGTTAGCAGTCCCGTGGCCGGCGTGAGACGGTACCAGCGGGGTTTGGACGAAAGGGCTGCCGGGATGGTAGCACGCCGTGGTTTTTGGTGGTGGGAGGAGCTGGGATTGCGCAGGGGCGTCCGCAGCGATGGGAGCCCGGGAAACGGGGGCGGTCCATGTTTCGACGTCCAGTGCCTTCTTTGCAGGTGCTGCTAAACGTCTGTTGCTGTATCGTCGAGGATAGGATCGGCTGTCGCTCTCGAGCGTGTGCGCGCGCTTATTCGTATTGGTGGTGGCCGGGCAGTGCCTGGACGAAGGCGCCTAGGTTGGTGGTGGAAGCAATCAGTCCATAACGTGCGGTTGAATGTGAAAGTGGTTGAGAATTGATGGTATCGATGGTTGGAGTAGTGCCCATGAGGGTTGTAGTAGGTACCTTACCCTTACCTGTGTAGGTAACTGCCATGAATCAGAAATTGGGTTGGTAGCCGGTGCCGGCGAGGGTGGACCGGAATCTTACCTTCCATTGGGTGCTCAACTCAACGTAAACTTGCCTAGCAGCTACCTTAGGCGACTGACGGTGAGGAGGAAGATTCAATGAGACAGGAAACGTAATTGCACAGACGGTGAGGGCGAATGGCGCTGACTGCAGCAATGGAAGCGACCGGGCAGAGCGGGTGAAGTGTTGTTTTCCATCTATCTACCTGATCCAGTGTGCGCCTTCCTGATGATTCCAATGTCATTGTTTCCTCCCCGCAGGTCTCCAGATGCCACTGCTTCCTACACGTGGGAGGGGGCCAAAGAGGTATGGTCATAGGGCGCACAAAGTATCTCTCGCGCAGATGGAGCTGGAGAGGTACTTTGAGCCGGTGTGTCGGCGATTGCAACTGACCCCTCAAGCAGGTGCAGCGGTATCTCTTGCCTGGGCATGGTCATATGCCCACCCCACCCCACTTCAATATCTTGTGGTGAGGAAAGGAAAGCACGAAGCAGCAACTTAGCGCGCCCTCTGCCTTCCAGATGTGGCCCCAAAAGATTCCACCCGTTTTCGATGATAAGTGCACCTGCAACACCTGAGATAAAGTCAAAGGTACTCCCACATAGAAATTTGGCAGTGAGGCTACTTGTCAGCTGAAATTGGCTCCCTTGCTGCACACAGATCTGCCCCTCTATCGCGCTTGCTCAGTCGCACATTTCTCGACTCAAGATTAGCACTGCGGATCCATCATCGACAGCAAGATCCATCATCCAGCAGCACCTCTGTGCTTTTCTGCGGTCATTACCGCAACCCGGCACCAGCATCAGCACCAGCACCTGCGCTGCACTGCACCTGCACTGCATCTGTACCTGTTGGTGGTCTTCTATCCATACACGCCTCCCGTCCCCTTCATCCTCCTCCTCCTCCGCCGTCTCCAAGGAACTCTACGCAGTACAGATCACAGATACAGAGTAACTCACAGTCAGTCCTTGTCCTGTCCCCGTTCGTGGTGGTTCCCCCCGTTCCCCGTCCGTCGCACCGCACACCTCCCGCAGTGCAGTGTGAGGCACACCAACACTCGAACCGAGCCTAACCTAATCCCAGGGCAGACAGACCAGGGTACGGCGTACTGCGTACCCCGTCCCGCCCGTGCTGCTTGCCCGCTACCTAGGTACCTACCGTACCCGGTGGAGTGGAGGCCCCCTATCGCTTCCCTCTTTCTTTCCTCGCCTTCTGTCGCCTTACCTCACCCAACTCGCTTTTCCCACCTACCTTCTCACCACCTTCGTCTACCTTACCTAGGTATTCCGCCTACGGATAGTATTCGCCTGCTTGTCACTCACTCCCATTACCACCACCCACTGGCGGGAACTGTGACGTTTCTTTCTCTCATTCTCGCACCTTGCTCTCGCCTCCCACACTTTCTTCCCCCCCTCCTCTACCTCCCGCACGCCGCTCTCTATCCCTACGATTCCCCTTTCACGCCCCAAATCAACCGGCGACCAATCCTCCATCACGAATCGACTACTGCCAGATGTTTTCCTCATGTCCAGCCCGCCTCGCAACCCCGAAAATGCCGCACCCGCGACCCTGGTGAGCCCCGCGCATTCGTCTTCATCTCCCGTGCCCGCCACAGAGCCCGACGCCGCCCTCGACGTCCTGAACACCAAGACACCCGCCGCGACTCCCAGTCAACCCCCCAGTCTTAATCTACCCCAGTCTGGCCCTGTCCCCGATCCTGCTCATGCTCATGCTCCTCCTCTGCCTCCTGCTCCCGCTCCCGCTGCCGCCGCAGATCCTGAAGCCCAGCTTGTCACCGCCGCCGCTGCTGGTGTTGTAGCAGCCCAACAAGAAGCACAACAACAACATCAAGCCCCGGCTCAAGCCCTTCCTCTTCTTCAAGACACACCCCCAGCCCAGCCTGCAGATCCACCCCCTGCCACGGCCGCTGTCACCCAGCACTCGCAGGATGTCTCGAGCCATGTCGACCCGAATATTAAAAAGCCCCGAGGCCCTGCCGCCCTCCCGAGGCAGTCCGGTCCGTCCTTGCTAACCCAAGCCCTTGCCTCAGCCCGTGGCATTCCTTCGAGAACCCATTCCCATAACGACCAGCCCTCGTCTCAACTCTCGACTCGCTCCCTTCCCTCTCCCACCGCCGACTCTGCTCCTCCTTCCAACCCAGCTTCATCATCTGCTGGCCTGGATCCCCTCGCCCTCGACAACCGCCATGTTCTCTCCCACAACGGCCAGGGCGCTTCTGTAGCTCCGAGAAGTGCTCCCCAGCCCGGCTTCGTCGCCCCTGTCGCCGCCGCCGCCCCTGCTCCCATCACCACCGACTCTACCCCCGCCGCCGCCGACATGGAGATCATGACATCCCCCACCTACGACATGGCTAGCTTCCAGGGCATCAGAGCTATGCTCTTGGACCACCGCGACTTTCTGAGGAGCACGCGATCGCGGGGCCGAGGGACGTCTTTGGAAAGGGTTGACAGGGACTCCAGGGTACACCAAGGACTGCGAAAAAATCGGGCACACTCGCACTCCACTAGCCCGGAAGGCTCGCTCACAACATCCGTTGCCCAGCTGGATCAGAGATTGCACGAAAACTCCGACACCGACACCCGACCCAAGAAGCTAGAGCAGCGCTTCTCCATGGGCCCCGAAAAGATATGGTCCATTGGTTCGAGCGAGGCTATCGACGGCCAGGAGGATGGCCAGGTGGAGAAGTCGGTCCACGAGGCCATGATTGGCGCCGAACCCAATGCTCGCAGTCGCAAGGCGAGTTATAGCTTGCGTTTTTTTAGAGAGGGGCTGCCGAAGGAGGAGAAGACGCGTAGGAAAGACACGCGCCAGGCCCCACCGCGAGACAAGATATCCCCGAGCCAGGAGGCTCAACCGCTCTCAGCCGACATTGCTGTTGAAGACTTTGCTGCCAAGTCGGTCAGCACGAACCCTACACCTTCGCCCAGGATCCTCGAGAAGAAGGATTGGCTCCCCAAGCAGTTGGAACGGGTCAAAACCTTCCCTCTACAGTCGCCTCAAGCGGGCGAAACTCCTATCCTGACCGACTCGCCCACACAGGATTACTTTGGTCTGCGAAAGGTCAACGGCGACATCTTCCACAAGGTAGACTCGGACGGTTCTCTTCAGGTGACACTGGAGGAAAGCAACTTGCATGAGGAATTGTCCCCCACAGATGTTCCAGAGCCGCGTCAGACCGAAGATCGTCGTCCATCCGACAGTAGCGAACACGGAGAAAGTCACGAGGAGGGTGATGAGTCCAGTGAGGAGAAGATCTCTTCTGCTGTCTTTGTGCCCCATCCAGGCCTCGAGGAAGCTGCGGAGCGCGAGAGGGACATCTCCAAGCCCAAGACACCAGGGAACCGTACCGCCTCCAGGGCAGAGGACTTCCACCCATGGCTGGTGAAGGCCGACGAGCCTGAACCGGAAGAGGAATCATCCCCCGACCAACCTCCCGACACTCCGACCCACAAGCCCAAGCCCAAGCGCTTGCCCGGAGCGCCAAACGTCGCCCTTCGCGAGGTACAGCCCGGAAACGTCGAAGACATCGCAGTTGACGACGAGCCGGAGCCTCCCACTCCGAAGCAACTACCCACGAACTTTGAGGACCATGCCCATCACCATCAGGAGGAGGACAAGGAGCCTCTCGAGGCGATTGAACTTATTCCCTACAAACACCAAGTCGGCGGCCACACAACGCTCTGGCGCTTCTCCAAGAGAGCCGTGTGCAAGCAGCTCAACAACAGGGAGAACGAGTTTTACGAAAAGGTTGAGCAGCACCACCGTGACTTGCTGACCTTCCTGCCTCGGTATGATTTGGTGCCCAAATTTATAACCCCAAGCCGCTAACAAGTCCACAGATACATCGGTGTATTGAATGTTACGTTCCACAAGCAGCCCAGGCGCAAATCCACACACAAGCGCGAGGACATTGGTTTGCTACAGCGCAAGCCTACGGGCCTCAGCGAGAGCAGCGCAGTTGTTGCTACCGAGCAGTCCAAGTCCAATGGCTCCAGCGGTGCCGCCTCTGCAACTGCGAACGGCACTGCGCAAAGCAACCCCGAGCACCGCCGTATCATCAGTCAATCACTGGCCTCTGCACCAGTGCCCATCCCGACAGTCACGTTCGATGACAATTGGCACATCTTACCGCGGAATCTCTTCCAGCCTACGCCGCCTCCGACGACTATGCCGGCGCGCGGTCGTAGCACGTCATCTTCTGGCCTCCCGGACAACTATGAGCAGAGCACAATGGCTTCCCCGACGAGACCTAGTTTGGACGACCGCCACGCCAACAGCTGGGGAGCTACCACTGTTAACAAGCGTCTGCGGAACGAGGTGTTCAACGACGCATTTCTGAAACAGCCAATCCCAATTCACAAGCACCGCCGTCCCCATCAAAAGTCAATGGCTTTCCGGAAGCAACCCACCCTGAGGCCTACCAACTCTGTTCCTGATCTGGTTCGGAGACAGGAACCCATGGCCTCAGAGGGCCACGCACCTCACAACTCTAGCCCGCTACGCCCCAGTAGCTCCTCGCCCCCGAGTTCAAGCATTGCAATCGAGCACCCCGCCCATTTGGAGCCTACGGAGGCCGAGGACAGCGACGTGAAGGACGTGACTGGCACGAGTGCGCCGGAGCCGGAGACGCTGGCGGACAAGGTCATTGCTCAGAAGAAAAAGCGTCGTTACTCTGGAACTGGGCTTCGCCGGAAACCACGGACTGTCACGGAATCTAGAGGAAACCTGAAATACTGGGAAGAGGCAGATGACGCTGGCTACAGAGGCGAAGACGAAGGACAATCTGGATCCGTCACCAATTCCCAAGTGAATTCGCCGATGATTGAACCTCCGACGCCGAATGGTGCGAACTCGGTTGATCCTGCCAAGGAAATGAGTCTTCCCGCAGCCGCGGAAAGACCCCAGTCCGAGGTTCCGATCGAGGCGGAGCATTCGACGTACGCATCGACCGTACCGTCAGAAGTGCCGAGTCCGACGCAAGAGTTCCGCAAGATTCCGCGGCCCGTGAACCCCAAAGAAGCACAGACCCAGCGAAACTCTCGTGTTGAATACTTCCTCCTATTGGAGGACCTCACTGCGGGCATGAAACGGCCCTGCATCATGGATCTCAAGATGGGCACCCGGCAGTACGGTGTCGAGGCCACGCCCAAGAAGAAGAAATCACAGCAGGGCAAATGTGCCAGGACCACCTCGCGTGAACTTGGAGTGCGCGTGTGTGGCCTCCAGGTCTGGGATGTCAAGAGCCAGAGCTATGTCTTCAAAGACAAGTACTTTGGGCGCGACCTCAAGGCCGGACAGGAGTTCCAAGACGCACTGACGCGGTTCCTGTACGACGGCGTGGATTACTCTAGCATTCTCCGGCACATCCCCACAATCCTGCACAAGCTCGACAAGCTCGAGTCTATTGTGCGGAACCTGGACGGCTATCGTTTCTACGCCGCCAGTCTCCTCATGTTCTACGACGGGGACACAACAGAAGGAAACGAATACGATACGGTGGTTGACGATTCTACCACCGACTTTGCGACTGATACGGAGGAGACATCGGCCATGCGCGAGAAGCGCAAGCGCAAGAACAAGCGCGAGATCGACTTCAAGATTGCCGACTTTGCCAACAGCCTGACCAAGGGCGACCTGGCAGAAGGCAAGCCGTGTCCGCCGCAGCACCCCAACGAGCCCGACCGCGGCTTCCTCCGGGGTTTGCGTACGTTGAAGAAGTACTTCCTCAAAATCCAGCGAGACATCCGGGCCGACATGGGCCTGGATCACATGGGACGGAACAACAGAATGGATGTCGACATGGATATCGACATGGACCTCGACCACATCTCTGACGAGGAGGGGTCTGTCAGCGAGTAAATGAATGAACAGTGCGTGTCTTCTTTCATGTTGATAGCTATGGGTTTTTGTGTGGACGATGGGCTCATGTTTTGCGCGGAGGAACGGCACGGCACGATGGAGTAAGGAATGGCATTTCGACAACATACCCGGCATAGGTTTGGCGTCACGTTACAGACTTCAAGGCAACTGATGTGTTTTCTTCGCTTCTCTTTCGCTCCTTGAGGCATTGATGGGCTGTTGCATGTGCTCTTGAATGATGATGAAATGGGCCTGCGAGGTGCCTGGTCGTTCAGTTTTTATGCTGCTGCTTCAGATGGGGTGTCATTTAGATGTTAGACAAAATGGAAGATGAGTTGTTCTAGAAAGCCTGCCCTCTACCGTGGATAAACTTTATTGGGGATGCGTTTGGATCCCCTCTGGCGTGCCGGAACCCGAAAGACGCGCCACGTTATGTAAGCCTGCACGGGGAATTTGAAGTATATCTCGGTAGCACACCCACGACGACCCCCCTTGCTTTCCCCAGATCGTGTCACAGCTTTCCTTTTTCATCTCATGTTTATTTGACGAACTTGATCAGTGCTTCTTCGCCCTTCATCCACAACGCCAAGACATTTTGTTTGCGGGGATAGTCAGGTATAATTGGCGACATATCACAGAAAGCGAGAAGCGAGAAACTACGACAATGGGCACCGTCCTCTCGGCCCTGCGGTCCGTCGCAAAAGGCGCCACCGCCGTGGTGAAGCTCCTCGCGGACCTGAACAGACAGTACCAAGCGCTCCTTACGCGCGTCAACGCGCCGCCGGGGTTGCCGTACGAGAAGCCCAGCGCGCCGTACTGGCTGGACGATCCGCCGTTTCCGGAGCTTGTGGATGTGCGGAGCGAGGTGATGCCTGGCGAGGCGGACGTGGTGGTCATTGGCAGCGGGATCACGGCTGCGGCTGTCGTGTGGGGGCTGCTTTTTGGCGGCGGCAAGGAGGAGGAGGGGAAGAAGGTGCCGAGGGTTGTGGTGTTGGAGGCGCGGGAGCTGTGCGCCGGCGCGACGGGGCGGAATGGCGGACATGTGAAGGCGAGCCCGCACGAGCTGTTCCCGCGGCTGGCAAGGGTGTTTGGGAAGGAGAGGGCGCGGGAGTTGGTTAGGTTCACGTTGCGGACGGCGGGGCTTGTGGGGGAGGTTGGCACGGGAAGGGAGGTGGCGGAGTATAGAGACGTCGAGACGGTGGATTTCTTCCTGGACGAGGCGTCGTTTGAGGGCGCGAAGAAGGAGGTTGTTGAGTTGAAGGTGGCGGTTCCGGAGTTTGCGATACGGGTTGTGGAGAGGGAGGATGCGAGGACGGAGTTTGGGGTGGAAGGGGGCCATGTGTTTGGGGCGCTGGTGTATGAGGCGGGCGCGCTGTGGCCGTACCGGATGGTAGCGAGCTGTTGGCGGGAGATGCTTGATACGGCCGGGGGGAGGGTGAGCATCGAGACGCGGACGGCGGTGGAGGGGATCGAGATGGAGGGCGGCACGGAGAGGAGGCCGTATGTGGTCCGGACGGGGCGCGGGGATGTGCGGGCGCGGCATGTGGTGCACGCGACGAACGCGCACGCGTCGCAGTTCCTGCCCGGGCTGAGGGGGAAGATGGCGGGCGTGAAGGCGCACATGTCGGCGCAGAAGCCCGGGGGCAGGTTCGCGTGGCGGGACGGGAGGAGGTCGTGGAGCGTGTTATATGGAAGTGGCATGTTTGACTACGTCACGCAGCGGCCGAACGGGGACGTGATGCTGGGCGGGGGATTTGCGCGCAGTCTGGGGCAGGGGGTGGATATGGTGGGCGTGTACGAGGACGGGAGCACGGAGGGGCTGACGGTTGCGCATGTCGGGGGCGTGATGGGGGCTGTGTTTGGGGATGCGTGGGATGGGAGGGTGGAGAGGGTCTGGAGCGGGATTATTGGGGTGACGGGGGATATGGCGCCGTTTGTTGGGCGGGTGCCGGAGGGGATCTCGGGGAGGAAGAAGAGGGGGAAGGGGATGATGGCGAAGAAGCCCGTGAAGGAGGTTGAGGAGGAGGACGGGGGCTGGATGGGAGCGGAGGCCGGGGAGTGGGTGAGCGCCGGGTATAGCGGCGACGGCATGGTGTGGGCCTGGGGGTGCGGCACGGCGCTCGGGGTGATGATCTCGGGGCGGGAGGGGGAGAGTCTCGAGAAGGGACCTGGGTTTGCTGGAGGTCGGCTGGAGGAGTGGTTCCCGAGGGATTTGGTCATTACCGAGGCGAGGGTCCGCAAGGCTGATTTGAGCAACTTATTAGATGAGTTGATGTGAAGAGTTGTATATGAATAAAATATGAAGGCTTGAAGTTAGTAGTCTGGAGATTGTGCAGACTAGATTGCGGGCAAGATGCAAGAGTTGCTGAAGACTATCAATATCGTCTATGACACAGAACGTTCTATCAAATGAAATTTCCAACAACCCTCTCCTGCCATCGCAACTCAGCCTTGATTTCCTGACGTTATGAACGACATTGCCTTCGTCGAAACTGCACCAGACTAAATGACATCCCGCCTCTCCATCTGCTGCATAAATGCACCTATCAACATGCTCAATCTGCCGCGTCGAAACACGTGCCGAATTCCCCTTACCCACGCAACCGCGCAAAAAAAACAAAACCAAAAAAGATCGTCGTACCCGCTGCAAGCATCCCACACAGGGGTCTTCCAACAGGGGTTCGTCAGCGGAAGTATCTTTGTACCCCTCCTCCCATCGTGGAGCTCCTCCCTTCCGCTTCCCACTGAGCTGAAAGGCGCCCGCTGCGGGGTAGCTAAACGCGATGACGTCCCAGTAAGCTTTCCCTCTTTCTGTTTCTTCACAGCACCTACCAAGCAACCCACTTCCGTGTAAGAGTTTCTATCGGCGACCGACCCGAGCTCTTTTTTTTTTTACTTAGGTAGCTACGGATACTGCGCATGCCCACCGGCGTTTGAATCACCTCACACACCTTGTCCTTCTTGAGCTCCATTGCGGGTCGATACGTCCAACTAATCACTCACACTTCTTCAGCCGCAGTTTTTTCAAATCCCTAGTGCCCGCGGGAAACTCCTCTTGGCGATACCCTTGATAAACGGTCTCATTGTCTCCTCTTATCGTGTCACCAGCGCCCTTTCCCCACGCCTTAAAACCCGAAGCAAGCCGCCGCCGCCCATCACGCCATCATCGTGAACCCGTGATAATTATACCCAAACCCAACATCCGTCCGTCCCGTCCCCTGAATCCAGGAACAACGACTAGACTAGCTCCAACCCATCCCCCAAACCACCACAAATCTCGATACTAGTCGCATCCCCCCATTAACCACCACAACCACAATGCCTCAAATCCGCCTCGCGACCTCCTCCCCCGCCACCGCCCCCACGACCCCGCTCACCCTCGCCCTCATCGACCGCCTCGCCCGCCGCGCCTCCTCCCACGGCGCCGACCTCCTCCTCCTCCCCGAGGCCTTCATCGGCGGCTACCCCCGCGGCGCAGACTTCGGCTGCAAAATCGGCTCCCGCCTGCCCTCCGGCCGCGACGCCTTCCTCGACTACTTCGCCAACGCCGCCGACCTCGGCGACACCGTCGGCGACAGCGGCGCCGGCGCCGGCACCGCCTGGCTCAACAAGACCCTCCCCGCGCAGTTCCCCGACCCCGAAAGCAAGGGCTACACCCGCGGCGACGGCTCGCGCGAGGAGCTCGAGCGCATCGCCGCCCAGACGGGCGTCTTCCTCGTCGTCGGCCTGATCGAGAAGGCCGGCGGCAGCCTCTACTGCGCCGTCGTCTACGTCTGCCCGCGCAGCGGCATGCTCGGCAAGCGGCGCAAGGTGATGCCCACCGCGACGGAGCGCCTCATCTGGTCGCAGGGCTCGCCCGCCACGCTCAAGGCCGTCTCGACCGTCATCAAGGGCGTGCGCCTCAACCTCGCCGCCGCCATCTGCTGGGAGAGCTACATGCCGCTGCTGCGCCAGGCGCTCTACGCGCAGAACGTCAACCTCTACCTCGCGCCGACCGCCGACGGCCGCGACACGTGGCTGCCGCTGATGCGCACCGTCGCGTGCGAGGGGCGGTGCTTCGTCGTGTCGTCGAATATGGCCGTGCGGCCCCCGCCCGCTTCGTCGACGGAAGCTGCGGTGGAGGATGCCGAGGTGAGGGATGCGGAGGTGTACCCCGCGCGCGCGAGGCGGAACTCGTGCCTGACGGAGGACGGCAACGAGATCGCCCTGCCTGCTGATGGCACGACCGCCGCGAAGAGCACCACCTCGACGGCCACGAGCCCCTCCCGCCGGCGGAGGAAGAGCGTCATCGTCGAGGACGGCAACGAGATCGTGCTCAGCTGCGACGCCGAGGACAACAACGCCAACGCCACCAACGGCGCCGGCACGACGACGACCAACGGCACGACGGCCAAGAAGCAGCAGCAGCAGGCGGCGCTGAAGAGCGAGGATTGGATCTCGCGCGGCGGATCGTGCATCGTAGGGCCGTTCGGCGACGTGCTCGCGGGCCCGCAGTGGGAGGACGACGAGGGCATCATCTACTCCGACGTCGACTTTGAGGACTGCATCCGCGGGCGGCTGGATATCGACACCGCGGGCAGCTACTCGCGCAATGATTCCTTCAAGTTTTCCGTCGAGGGGCTGGATCTCGATCCTTTGCCATACTAAGAAAAACACAAATCAGGCAGGTGTTCCCCCTTTCGGATACGACTTGTGAGCGACATGAGCAAAGTAGTCAAAAGTATGAACTGTTTCACTCGTAATGCATGTATTCTTGATGCGCAGGTCCACGGCTAGACTGCGTGTGAGCCCCCGTGGTAGTGATATATCCATGATCCCGTCCATAAACCGATGCCTCCGTTCCACCCAATGATGGCTGCCGCCCAGATATCCCCGGTCCAATTTCATTAGTGCAAAATTTGTTCGTCAAGAGTGCCTCGATCGTGTCGCCTCACCGATCCTCGCCTGCCTTTGGCCGGCTCGTTCCCTCTTCTCTGTCGTCTGTGTCGCCGATCTCGGAGGCTTCCCGCGGGCTCGTCAAGGGGCTGGCCACGCCGCCAATGCTCCCACTGATGCTGTCCGACCTGCCGTGGCCCAACAGGCCGCTCCGCACGCTCGCTCCGTCGCCGGCGCCGCTCTGCTTCGCATAAAAACTGTTGCGCTCGCCGGGCAAGGCGGGGGCAATGCCCGTGGCCGAGTAGATGCTGGTGCGCTCGGCGTTAGCGATACGTGAGCTGCTCTGGTGGATGCCTGGGGTGGTCGGCATGCCCGCACCCTCCCCGATGTTGGCGCTGAGGATGCTCAAAGGCAAGCTTTCGCGGCTGCCGCCCCATAATGACGAAGGCGCCAGGGCGCGGACGGAGGCATCAGTATCGAGCGAACGACGGCGACGGCGCTTCGACGACGAGGCCAAGGTGATGATGGATGCATTATCGGTAAGGAGGTTGTTGGCCGTGGCTGTGGTGTACGTCGCTGGGTGGCCCGGACCCTGGTTTGATGGCGCCAAGTGGGCTGGAATGGCGGAAGCGGGCGATGCAGTCGGGAAGGGCTGGTTGAAGTGTATCGAATGGGTATGGCCCTGGTGAGAGGTGTGGTTGGTGTTGGTGGTCGGGTTTGTAGGCACGTGGGTGCCGCCGTTTGCTGGCATGGATTGTATGGTGGTGAGAGTGGTCGTCAGGGATCGCACTGACGGAGCCGGTGACGAGAAGGTGCTGTCGCCTCCCCTGCGTGACTCTACGCCCCCAACCGTCCGACTTGTTCCCGCAACCGAGGGGGCGTGGTGAGATGGGGCGACGACAGAATGCGCGCCATCGTAGTCTGTCGAAATCGTGGGGGCCATGGATCGGCCGCCAGCGGTGGGCGGGGCGCCGCTGTTATCGGATGATACGCGCGACTCTCGCTCGACTGATGTTGCGCTGCCGCTGAGGGCTGTGGAAAAGGAGTAGGAGCTGGTCTCGACATCGACATCGGCATGGCTGGTCGAGGCTACGCGGCCTGACTGGGGGTATGGATTGTTGTTCTTGGGGGCGCGGCGGAACTTTGCCTGTTGGCGCTTGGAGCTGGGTAGACGAACACCACCGCCATCGCTTGACGAAGAGCTCTTGAAGTTGGTGAGTTTCTTGACCCAGGTGGAAAAGGGACGGCGGCGACCCGCACGATCGGCACGATCTAGCATGGTGTCAGTTTCTGGATAGCCAGAGCGATTGGCGATGCGGCGCAAGTGAGAAAGTCGGCGAGGCATTGGACCGTGGGCAAATGGTTGCGGCGGCGAGAAGCGTAGGGAAAGGTGCTTAGTTACCGTGGGGTGGCAGCACAGCCTCAGTCGTAGCCATTCGGAAGCGTGTGACTTTTTTTCTTGGTGTTGTCGAGCCGGTGGTTGTGAAAAGAGTGGTTTGCAAGAAAAGCACTATCAGCGGTGACTCGCTCGTATCGCAGTCGTCGCAGGAGGGGGAAATGGCGAGGCGAAGCGTGAAAGTTCGGATGTCGTCGAGAGAAAGGAGTCGAGCGAATGTCGAGAGCGAAGGCGGCAACGATGGTCGGTGAAGAGTCGGGTTCGGAGATGAAGAAGCGACCGTGGTGGAGGACGGGGAATGGTGTGTAGGAGAGGAATGTGGTCGTCGGGCTAGATTTCGCGGGCAATGTGGACAACGGAAATGGAGCAGGAGCAAAGAATGGGAATGGGGAAGGAGGAGGACAGAAATGGGATGGGAAAGGCGAAAAAGGCTTGGCAGAATTGTTGGAAGGCAAAGGCGAGCGGAGCGGTCGATTGCCTGGGTTGGAAGCGAATTGGGACGACTGCACGCTGGACACCGTGGAAGGGCTGGGCTGGACGGGGCGGGGACACTGCCCTGGAGCGTGGCCGCGGTGCAGCGCCCTGTCCCCAGCAGTCTCCACTACGATCCACGGCGGCCCCGGCCAGTGCCCGTTCGACAGTCATGGACTGCCCGAGGTGGTGTTGCTGCCCGTCCAACCAGGCGTCTACCACTGTTAGGTACCTCCTGCCTTAGGTAAGCCCAAGGCATCTTGGGCATGGAATGGAAGCCAGCCCAGTGTGTTTTATTTCAGGCACCCTTAGCTGCAACAGAAGCCGGGAAGCGCCCAACTGACCTCTGAAACTGGTGTGCGCCGGTCGGGTGTGGTGCCTACTTTACGTGTGGTGGTCCAGTGCGAGCGTCTCCCTCCACTGTCAGTGGGCTGGCATCACTCCACTGCAAGGTCCCCCAGGACGTGGACCCCTACTGCCAGCACTCCATCCACCTGTGCGAACCGTCACTGGCTGTGCTGCGCGAGGTCAATATCCAGCGCAATCAGGCTGCATTATGTCATCACTGCTTGCTGCTGCCGTGCTCTCATCCGAAGTGTGATGTCACCGTCCTCAAACGATTCAATCCTACCTGCCCGGGGTAGGTAGGTTTGTCCTTCCCAGCATCGTTGACTGTGCGATATCCTGGTGCAGCCATGACAGCTGCGTATCCGGACGCACACAGCGGAATACGAGATGGTGTAAGAGATAAGATAGACAGTCATTCGTGCGAATACGTACTGAATCCCCTAACCCATCCAATGCACAACGGATACGGATACAGGCATCACATGTAAGACATTGGATGGCCATGTCAGCCACAGTACTCAACATCAGACGGCAGGTTGAGGCACCAACAGCGGATTACAACCTCTCGTCGTCTTTCTTCGTGTCGTTACCACCAAGGCACCCTACCCAAACCTTACTGGCCTTAAGTTGTCCTGCCTCAAATAGGTTTCCAGCCTTCCGAGACTGCTAGACTCCAACTGGTACGCTACAATCTGCTAGCTTCACCTTGCCCTCCAGTTTACCTGCTGGCGCGATCGAATGGTCAAAGCTCTCAGCTCAGTTCTCAGACACCTGCAACACCTAGTTACCACTTTCGAACTCTCAGACTCGCATGGCGTTGATTTGAGCGACTAGCTGAACTGTAAGAAAGTAGGTACGGAGGCAGAGTGGCAGTGGCATGTCGCCCGCTTACCTGAGCATCTGGTAGGCCTTTCAGATTGACTGACTGTGCTGCCTGGCCAGCAGAAGTTGCTGCCCTGTGAGTGGCTCATTCTCGTTCAGCCCAGCCACACCTGAAGTGCCGTGGCTGGGCCATTGGGCAGCTGGCACCCGCTCTTATCGTTATCGCCTTCCGTCGAATTGTGACGTCTCACTTACAATCTCGCCCAGCAGCGACATCCACCGGCCCTTTTTGGATGAAGGAGCAAACCAACACTTCCAAACGTACCCAACAACCAACTCCCACGTGCATCGCGGTGAGCTTGCTCGATCCAAGGCACTTCGTCATGGCGCCTCGAGCCCACAGCCGCCATCATGTCCATTAAGCCGCTGCCTGAGGACGTCATCCGCCGCATCAGTTCCTCAGCAACCATCACCTCTCTCGACGCTGTTGTCTGCGGCCTTATCAAGAACTCATTCGATGCAGGCGCAACCAGGATCAACATCACCGTCGACTACTCTCGGGGCAACTGCACAGTCGAAGATGATGGGCTTGGAATCCTGCCAATCGAATTTCGGGAGGCTGGCGGACTAGGCAAACTGTACCGTAAGTCTTGCCGCACTGACGCTCCCGTTCAATCTTCGTTTGACGCATTTTTAGACACATCTAGACACTCCCCTGAGAGCGAGGCCCACGGCGCCAGCGGCAACTTCCTCGCCTCGCTTGCCGCCTTGTCTCTGCTTTCCATCACCTCTCATCACCATTTGCACAACTCGCAAAACTCTCTGACGCTTCATAACGCCAAAGTCTTGGCACGCAACGTCCCTGCCTTACCGGAACAGCGCCTCCTTGCCTTTGCCCATGGAACTCAAGTCATCGTTAGGGACCTTTTCGGTTCTATGGCCGTCAGAGTCAAGCAGAGAGCCGTGGCCGCTGAGAAAGCTGCCGTCGACAAGAAATGGTCCCGCCTGGTTCACGACCTCGCCGCTCTCCTGCTGGCATGGCCGTCGCCTGTTGCCCTCTATGCCCGAGACACACTCCACAATAATGAGATACGCTTCAAGCCCACCTCAACGTCAATTAAAACGGCAAAATTCAATCTCCTTGGCCACTCATCATTGATTTTGGCCCAGTCAGGCCTTTCCGGTGGCTTGGATCATGTCTCATGGATCCCAATCGGGGCCACAAGAGGGAAGCTAACCATTGATGGGTGTATCTCGTTGAGTCCAGTGGCAACTCGCAGAGCCCAGTTTATCAGCTTTGGTGTTCACCCCGTGGCTAACGAACACGGCACCAATGTCTTGTATACCGAAGTCAATCGCGTCTTTGTCAACTCCGGTTTTGCGATTGAAGAAGACGTAGACATGTCACTGGACCAGGACGAACTACTGGTGAGCCTCAAAGGTCTCGCTGACAGGAACGTTCGACCGAAGAGGGGCTTGGATCGTTGGCCCATGTTCCACTTCCGAATCTCTTCGTCATCGGGAGTGCGGCCTCTTTTGACTTCCTCTTTCGAAGACCTCCTAGAGGAACGCAACCGGACACTATCAGACATGATTGGCTTGCTCAAGCTGGTTTGTCACGAGTTCCTGAAGAAATATCACTTCCGCCCTCATAAGTTCAATGATTCTTTGCGACGACCGGGTTATGAAGGAAAGGACGAAGTTGCTCAATCATCTGGCAGGCCCGGTAAACGGTCGAGGCCTGTGTCAATGGCATCAATCCGCTCAAATTCCGCCACTCCTACCTCAAGACCAGACTCACCGTTTGATCTCTGGCAACGAGTCAAAGCAGGGCAAGCATCGGCGGCCACTTCCAAGTCCGGGCGATCCACACCGATATCGTCTACAGCAAGTCCACTAGCGACAGCAGTGTCGTCCGTAAACGAGGAAGAGGAGCAAGACTTACAACCAAGCTTGCGCTTTCTCGATGATTCAGGCAACGTTTTGCGCAGACCTTTCGAAGATGTGCCTTTTCTCGCTTCACCAAAAAAGGCCGCGCTTCCGGACTTTAAAGGGGTGCTGTCAAAATGGGAGAACCCTGTCTTCGAGCCGGTTCAATCTGCCGTCCCTCGCGTTGATGATAAATCTCTGGGCGGACGCGATGAAGATGTTGGGTCGACACAGGCGACTGATGCTGGATGCTGCCACCACACATCCATGTCCAACATCAAACTGACTGGACGCATCTCCAAGGCTGCCCTAGTTCGGGCTGAGGTTTTGTCGCAGGTTGACGCAAAGTTTATCCTTGTAAAACTACACCGAGAACAGGTATCTGGTAGAGCACGGCCGGAACTTCAACAGAACTCAGTTCTGGTACTTGTTGATCAGCATGCCGCAGATGAGAGATGTCGACTCGAGGCACTGATGCAAAACTACTTTGAGAAGGCGGATGGGTCCGACGAGGTGGTTGCACGGACGCAGGCTCTTGAGAAGCCCCTTCAGTTAGAGTTTTCCAACAAGGAGCATCTTTTGCTGCGAAGATATGCTCATCATCTGCGTCGATGGGGCATCTTCTACATGCTGGGGGATCAAGAAACAAATGAGTGGCGGCACAAGAGCAGGCAATTACCCAAGTTTGAGGTGCTGAGTCTCCCACCAAGCATCTATGAGAGATGCAAGACGGATCCGAAGCTGCTTGCGGAGGTCTTGCGGAATGAGATATGGAAGCTCGAGGAGGAGGGCAGACCGACTACTCGGCCCTTTACTGCTGCCAAGGGTATCGCTGGTGGTGACATCGACTGGGTATCCAATTTCCACGGTTGTCCTCAAGGAATCCTCGACTTGTTACACTCGAGGTCTTGTCGAAGTGAGTATTCCATGATGAGTCCTTCGAGCATATTCTGACTTGGCAGGCGCCATCATGTTTAACGACGTTCTGTCAAAAGATGAGTGCAAAGATCTTGTGCGACGGCTGGGTCAGTGCGCATTTCCGTTCCAATGCGCCCACGGAAGACCCTCGATGGTCCCCTTGGTTGACATGAGAAACTTGAATATTCACAATGAGACCTCTCCAGTAAGTTTTGGTGCTGAACTCAGGAGGTCAGGGTTCATGAAATAGGATAGTACGAAGCTCTTATGGCGTTGTTGCACTTGGAATTTTATGATACCCAGTACTAGACACCCTCGTGGGAGGAGTAAATCTATGGATAAAGTTCAAATTGATTTGTCTCGTCAAACGTAAGCATCCTCCAAACACAAGTCATGTCAGTGACATGCTGGGGTAAATATGTGGCTGGTGCTTGTTGTTGCGCCTTATGTGGCTGAGTGCATGCAGACGTCTGAGACCCACATTCGTTGGACTGCAGCACTCCCGTGCTGTAGCACCAGCGAGAGCAACAGCTCCGAAGCTCCCCACAGCGGCGTCATTGGAGCGCGAGGCACCGACATCGACCGACACCCAGCGTCGCCCACAACACAACTCCCACCGCCGCCCCTCCGACGAGCCTTTGACGCCGAGAGATGTAGCCATGGCCTTTCAGGTAAATGCGCGATCCCAGGTACTGCCCTGCCCCATGTCCGACACCGACTGACAGACTCCAACGGTGCAGTGGAAGGCATTCGACTTCTTCGACGTCAACCAGGTCCGACTCGCCGACGACGAGACCCGCGCCTTCTTCGAGAGCAACGAGATCGCTAGTGTGTGCTCCGGCTCCGACAGCCTCTTCCTCGGGAGCTACGATGGATTCGTGCGGATCGTCGGCTCGAGCTGGAAGATCGTCAAGAGCTTCCAGGCTCACGATGTCGGGACGATCACACACATGCGCCAGATCGAGGGGACCAGCTTGCTGGTGACGGTCGCTGTAGGTGGACCTTTGAATGACAAACGAAAGGGTAATCTTGGCTGAAATATCGCAGGAGGACCTGAGCAGCGAGCCGGTGCTGAAGATCTGGGCTTTGGACAAGTTGGTCAAGAAGACCAACATGCCGACTTGCCTGAGCACCCTGAACATTACGAACAACAAGAAGCAGTTTCCGGTAGGTGTTGAGCATGACGAAATTCTGTCCATCAATCGCTGACATTCGCGCCCGCAGATATCGGCCATCGACCTCCTCGACAACTTGACGCAAGTAGCGGTCGGCTTCGCCAATGGTGCCGTGACGCTGATCCGAGGCGATCTCATCAACGACCTGGGCGCCAAACAGCGGACCGTACACGAGTCGGAGGAGCCCGTCACGGGCATCGAGCTGATGACTGATGTCCAGGGTGTGACAACTCTCTTCATCTCCACAACAGCTCGCATCCTGAAGCTGGCCATCTCTCGACGAGGCCACAGCTCACCGCCCAAGACGGTGGAGGACCTGGGCTGCAACGTGGATTGCATGACCGTCGACAAGAAAACGGGCGACGTTGTCGTGGCTAGGGAGGATGCCATCTACACGTACACGCTGGAGGGCAGGGGAGCGCCGCGGGCGTACGAGTCGCCCAAGCGGTTGGTGTCCATCTACCAAGACTACGTCGCGTTGATCTGCCCCCCGTCATCTCCGACCACCGATAAGCCCTCGGACACCATGCGGCGGCGCTTTGGCGGCGGAGCTGCCGATGCCCTCTTCAATGCGTCGACTTTTGTCCTCTTGGAACCGGACCTGAGGGTGATTGGACACACGCAGTCCCTGATCTCGCCGTTCAAGGCCATCTTCCAGATCTGGGGCGACCTCTTTGTCCTTACCCAGGACGGCAAAGTGAACCGCTTCCATGAAAGGACTCTGCAGCAGCGCTTGGAGATGCTCTATCAGCGCAACATGTTCCCCTTGGCCATCGAGCTGGCGCAGAAGTCGAAGATGGACGCAACGCAGCAGAGTGGCATTTTCCGAAGGTTCGGCGACCATCTGTACCAGAAGGCCGACTATGACGGCGCGATGGTCCAGTACATCAAGGCTATTGACACGACGGAACCGTCACAGGTCATCAGAAAAGTAAGTCGGCTACAATTCTCCTAGAGACAGGTACTAATGCATGCAGTTCCTTGACACTCAAAGGATACACAACCTTATCCAGTACCTCGAGCAACTACACGAGCATCGCAAAGCGACGGCAGACCACACAACGCTGTTGCTCAATTGCTATGCCAAGCTCAAAGACATTGACAAGCTCGAAGCCTTTATCAAATCTCCGGGTGATCTGAAGTTTGATCTCGAGACCGCCATATCGATGTGCAGGCAAGGAGGCTACTATGAACAAGCGGCGTACCTTGCTAAGAAACACGGTGAAACCGACCTGGTCGTGGACATCCTCATTGAGGATTCGAAGAAATACGCAGACGCGCTGGACTTTATCTGGCGCCAGGATCCGGAGGTGGTAAGTGGTGTACTTGCCCTGTCAAAGCCGATGTCTGACACCTTTATAGGCATATCCCTGTCTCAAGAAATACGCTCGGGTCCTCATAGAGAACTGCCCGAAAGACGCAACTACTCTCTTCATCGACTACTACACAGGCAAATACCGTCCCAGGATACACATCATCCCCATTGAAGACAATGAAGAGAGTGTAGCAGCTGGAGGCTATGTTGCAGGCGCCGCGAATGCCGTCCAGAACCTTTCCAACTTCCTTCCTTTGCCGTACATGAACACATCCTCCATCGCCAGTCCTTCAACACCAGGAAACCAGACGAAGCCGATCAATGGCGACGCCTCTCTCATCATGAATCCCGAAGATATTCCAGCACCAAAGTACTCGCCACCGCGGCCACGAACGGCCTTCTCATCATTCATCGACCACCCCGATGAGTTCATCGTTTTCCTGGAAGCCTGCCTCAAGGAGCCAGCTCTGGAGGAGAACGACCGAACAGATTTATACACGACATTATTCGAGATGTACCTCCACAAGTCCAACGAGAAGAAGGGGGATCAGCACAAGGAAGAATGGGAGAATAAAGCCAAGACGCTCATCGAGGGCCAAGACATACCGATGGAGAGCTCGAATGTCCTTCTTCTCTCCCACCTCTCAGACTTCAAAGACGGCACAACGCTCGTCAAGGAGCAATCAGGCCTCCTCTTTGACATCTTCCGCTCCTACACGTCAGCAAAGGACACCCGCGGCGCCATCAAAGCCCTCCGCAAGTACGGCCCAGAGGAACCCCAGCTCTACCCAGCAGCCCTGGCCTACCTGACCTCGGACCCCCGCATCCTCGAAGAGGCCGGCCCCGTCGAGCTCTCCAACGTGCTCGGCAAGATCGACCGGGACGGCCTCATGGCCCCGCTGCAGGTCATCCAAACGCTCGTCGGTCAAAACGGGTCCTCGGCAGGAGGCGGCGTCGCGACGATGGGCATGATCAAGCCCTACCTGCACGAGACGATCGACCGCGAGCGCAAGGAGATCGCTGCCAACCGCCGTCGCATCACGGCCTTCCGCAGCGAGACGGAGCATAAGCGCGCCGAGCTCGCCGAGCTCGGCTCTAAGCCCGCCGTCTTCCAGTCCTCCCGCTGCTCCGTCTGCACCGCGCAGCTCGACCTGCCGGCGGTCCACTTCCTCTGCAAGCACAGCTTCCATCAGCGCTGCCTGCGCGTCGAGGGCGAGTGCCCGCAGTGCGCCACCGACAACGCCACCATCCGCGCCCTACGCAAGACGCAGATCGAGACGGCCGGCAAGCACGAGCTGTTCAAGGCCGAGCTGGAGAGGAGCGAGGACCGCTTCGGCACCGTCGCCGAGTGGTTCGGCCGCGGGGTCATGGGGGCGCCTAATGCTGATACCACGTAGTTCCATTGAGGATGGTGGGAGGGATAAGCCGCACAAATGTACGGATTTTGTTGTTGGCCCAGTAGGGTTTTTGGGTGAAGGGTGTGGTGGCGTAGCGTGAGGTGGCAGTTTTTCATCGCGTAATGTAGAGCGGAGGGAAGAATGACAGAGTTCAATACCATGTTGTTTCCACCCGATGAAGACGTACTTTCCCCAGTGGTGGGTGTTGGGGAGACAGGAATGCAGTAGTTTCTCCAGGCGATGACCAACTAGTTTCCATCTGCAAACATTGTTGAATTGCTGTCGCCACCATTCCTCTTCTACTTAGCCTTCCAGAGTTCGGAACCACAGTTACGTCACAGATTCACGAAAATTTGATGCAATGGAGAGAGGTCATAGGTGATAGTGGACAAAAGGGAAATATGTCCCAAGTCTTATTTGCTCAAATTTGTGATAGAAGTAGAAAGAAGAAGAAGAAGTAGAGGGGTTATTGTGGGTGTTTACATGCCGACATCATCCAACCATTACAGCGGGAGAAAAACTAGAAAAAACAGTTGTTCCTCCCGGAAAACCTGAACGCTCTTGAAAATGCTTTGCATGCATGCTGTCAAGGAAAAAGGACCTAGACGACGTCTGGGGATAGAAATAAAAACCAGTGGCTGAGGCCACAAACCGAGACCGCCTCCCCTCCATTACACTCCCTTTCCCAGGAGACAAAAGAAAGCAAAAAGTGTGTGTGTGTGTGTGTGTGTGTGTGTGTGTGTGTGTGTGAATGTTGAAGATTGTTGATGGGTAAAAACAGAAGTCTATTGGCAGGACGCCCCTCGCCTGGCTCCTTTGTGCACCCGAGCATATTCATCCCATCCTCCGAGTCCTCCTCCCCTTCGTCGTCCCGTCACTTTTCTCGTGTCCACGTTTAATCGTCACAGTCTGCTCTGAGATACCTCCACCCGTCCCATACAGCGCCGCCAGAGAACTATGTGTGCAAGAAGAAAGTTGGAGTGAACAGCAGTCAGCTCCGTCCCAGTCGACCAGATGCAGCCCTCCTCTATATGATGGTGAAGCACATCCAGTCCTGGAATCCGCCAACGTTCTGTTGGGGCCGAGGCAATGACGCCAGAGAAAGAAAAATGTGCAATCTGATTGCATGCTGTTCTTCGAGTATGCTGTAAATAGGAAATGGTGCCAACGCCCAACTTATGGATTTTGCTGGTGAAATTCAAAAATCCGCCAGCCGCATATCGATGCTTGGCTAGGATGTGCCTGGAGACAGTGTACAGATAGTTTGGTGCTAATGGTGGCTTCTTCAGTCCCAAGAAGTATGGACCTCGTCGCCATGCACGATGACCTTCTTGGCTGTCTCGGTGCTGGCGATGCTGATGTTGGTGTCTCTCCGTCTCGCGCCGTAGTGAACCCGCTCATTGGTGCTAGCTGTGGGGGTCGGATTCATAGACTTCTTCTTCTTGGTTTTGGCCATCGTAAGTCCCTCATCGCTGTCGCTGTCATCGTCCTCGTCGTCCTGGGGTCGCAGCTCAGGTGTGTACTGAGGCGGGGCCAAGCTCCGGTTGACAGGGCTTGGGTTTACTCGCAGAATGTCCAGCCCGGAGTGCTCTCCGAATGAAGGATGCTCAAAATGCTCTAGAGGGAAGCCCGCAATCGGTTCCTTCATAAACGCTGGAGGAGTAAGGGAATCAGTCGTCTCCAAGAGCGCCGGCCTGGGGTGAATCACTCCGGGTTCGGCCAGTGGCTCTACATCCAAGTCCGCAGAAACAGAGCTAGAGCCGCTCAGTAACGCCGGTAGGGACGGGTCAGACTGGAAGGCAAGCATTTCCTCCTTTGACGGGTGATTGGTTGATGAGACGGGGCTCGTGATTTCACTCGGGCTCGTCAAGGGAGAAGCTAGGCCCGCATTTGATGTTGAACGGGATGACTGCCGGGTCTCCATGGTATCCTCCCTCGATGGTGGAGGCGGCGTGCCAAAGAGCTCATCGTCAGGGGATATCGGACAAGGCATCTCGGTGGGGTCAACATTAAATGTAGTGCCATCGGCGTCATTTTGCAGCTGCGCAAGCCTTTGCTGATAGTCTTCAATGTACTTCCGGTGTTGTTCATCTTGGGCGCGTGCAAAAGACTCGGGGGTTGAGGTGTTGTACTTTCGAGGCGGCGGTGTCCTGGCCTCTGGTAGGTTGCGAACAGTTTCGACCCTGTGGGCCGTCTGTGGTCGCTCCTCTAGATCCGCGTTCGCCCGTTGGTTTTCGTAAATGTTGGAGTCTGATTGAGGCTGGCCGTGCTGGTAACCAGTGACAGATCGGGACGAGAAGAACAAAGGCGACGCTAGGCCGCTGCTGCCTTGCTTTGCCTTGCCAAGATCGACTGATCGGACTGGGCGTGGACGGCTCGGCATTCGGTGCAGAGTGCCGGGAGCGACAGCGGTGCTGACACCAACATGTGCAGGGGCGCGCTTGTCGTTGCTAGCAAAAAGACCGCGATCTACAGACCGAGATCGTAAAGCTTCCTCGGTGAGTGCCTCTATGCCTCGAGCCTTGCGGAATTCCTTCATTGGGTCGTCGGTGGTGCCATCATATGGAGTAGGTGGCAGTGTCTTGACCTCAGGAACTCCGGCGGTCAAAGTGAGGTAGCTATTGCCGTTGGAAGGGCTCTGAGAGTACTGGTGGTAAGGTCTGTAAGTCGATGCAGTACCTGCCATTGTAGATTGGTCCGAGGGCGAGGCTGTCCCGCTATTTGTCCGAGAGTTGTTGTGACTATTGTGAAAGGTGTTTTGAAGAACGTGGAGAAGGGCGGCTCCCTGGCCGATCGCAGGCTGGGCGATGGCAGTTGCGAGAGGGTCATAGGGTGACTCGTACGGCGTGGCTGCTTGGCTGTGAACTAAAGGATGCTCGCTGCCTACGGCGAAGTCTTTGACGTTAGAAAAGTAGTCCTCACTTTTGAGGCTTTTGCGACGCGAATCTCGCGAGTGAGGGGTTGGCGGTACGTTGTACATGCTATCCCCAGCCGAGCTGGCAGCGCTACTGGCGGCTCTCCGGCGAGACTTGCTATCGCTTCGATCCCCTAAAGGGTGCATCAACTTTCCAACGGTCTTCTTGATCGTAGACCGCGCACGCTCCAGGAAGGCAATGGGCACGACGGCGTGCGCAGTCTCCTTGTCGTTGACCTGGACACGTCTTCCCTGAGATGGCCGTGCAGGATCGGTGTCATCAATCCAAGTAATGGGGTTCGGGATGCCCTGGACGACCCACGGGTGCCTCTTGATATCTCTCAGGCGGATCCGCTTCTCGGGATTTTTCGTAAACATCTGTCGTAGGAGGTCGTACAGAAGGTTGTCGATATCTTCGTAGGCGAGCTCATTGTCATCTCTGTATGGCGGTACATTGTGTCGCTTGAAAAGGGATTCAGAGTTGGGAGGCGTGGATGGATCGACAGGCTTAAGGCGTTTGCGAGGGATGAAGACATCTTCGGTCGCGATCTTCTTGAACATTTGCCATTCGTCCTCAGCCTGGAAAGGAATTCTCGCGTAGATGAGGCAGTACAGCGTGACACCAAGGGACCAGATGTCGATCATCTCGGAGATTTTGGGCTGTTCCATACGATCCAGATCTGTGTAGCACAGTTCGGGTGCAAAGAACGCAGGCGTGCCGACCGTCTTGGCCAGCTCGAGATCGTCGTCAAAATCTTGTGCTTCAGATTCCGAGACAGTCTCATCGTCGGGCTCTCCATCTCGAATGGGACGACCAAAGTAGGAAACGCCAAAATCGGAAATCTTGACGCGATGGTCCCTGGTCCACAATAGGTTGGCGGGCTTGATATCCCTGTGCACGACGCCCTGGTAGTGCAGGTATTCCAGTCCCAAGACAGTGTCTCGGAAGGTCGACCTGGCTTGTTCAAGCGTAAAACAAGGAACGTAGGAAAAGTCTTCAGCAAAGGGATCGTGCATCCGAGAATTCCAGTCCACCGAGGACATGTGAGAGATGATGGAGTCAGCCATGCTTGGTGAGCGACCCCGCAGAGCAGCCTCCTCAATGTAGGGCCCATACATTGTTCCGTCAAGAGCCGTGGCAGAGCCTGGGTTGCTAGATCGAAGGGGGCCCGGTGTTTCCATATCGTCCTCGATAGCGAAGGACTCTTGGTCAAATGCGGGATTGTTCTTCATGGAGTTGACCGACTGCGATCGTGACGGGGCTCTTGAAGTAGTACGAGACGCCTGTAGGGAGTTTGGCAGAGAACCATCGGCCCCGATTCTTTCCAGCGTCGTGAAATCGTCTTTGGATGCAACACGAGACCGGGAGCTGTAACTCGCATCATCGGAAATCCCGTGTTCAATGCTCCAGAAATCATGGACACCCATATTGGCCTGTGTCATCTTGGCTCGCTTCAACTCCTTGAGGGCGAAGCGTCTTTCCATCAAGAGATCGTACTGTTCTTCCTCCGGCGTGGCTGGTTCGCCGCGGGCTTCTCGTTCGATTCGACGTCGCTCGTAGAGGCAGATGTGAGGCAAACCCTTCTTTCTCCAGACAACTTCGCCCAACTCGACATGCTCCAAAATCAGGTAGATCTTCTTAAGTTCTGGGTCGTCGATAATCTCAAGCAATGATACGACGTTGGGGTGTCTCATCTTCTTGAGGATGGCGATCTCTCGCATCGTCTTTTCCTGTGGGGACATGGCCATGACCTTGCCAAGACGGCGTTTCTTCGAGTATCGTGGAATGATTTTGATGGCCACGTTGTCGCCAGTTTCGAGATTCCGCGCCAGCTTGACCTTGCCGTGCATCCCCCTACCGATCTCTTCGATAACTTCATACTGATTGATGAGTTTTCGGCCGGTAATGCTGTCGGAGTCGATCAAAGCTTTGTGCGTCCTGAGGTTTCACAAGATTAGCTCATCATATTATCCTCCCTGATCGCGGGGTTCCGCGATAGTCCCCGCCAGTGTAGGCTGACGACTTGACTGAGGCGTTGCGCCTCGACCAGCCATAAGTCTCAATACCAGGAGCGATCGCGCGGGGACATAGCTATTCTACAGGAAGACCAAGACATACTCTCTGACTTTGTGATGTTGCAGCGGATGTAGGTATGGGCTGCTCGTCTCGGCGTTCGGGGTGTTGGAATCGGAGGAGGACTGGGTCGGGTAGCTCGACTTCGGATGCGGGTTCGAAGGGCTGAAGAGGCCCGGAGAGGTCATGGGCGTGCTAGCGGCAGACCTGAAGGGCAGCATGTTGGATGCAGGTGGAATGAGGGCCTGCAGTTGAGGATGATGAGAGTTCCTCGAGTGGGGAGGGTGCTGTGGTTCCATGTTGTGCGTGGGAGTAGTGAAATTGAACTGGTCGGGGAAGTATCAATCGGCGACTCGACATAATGAGGGGCGTAGGAGTACGTGCAACGAGGCTCGCACGGCGGCCGAAGAAGAGAAACGCTGCGACGGTCGGGCTTCAGTTGGCCATGATCGTTCCGGTCGGGGCGATCGTGGGTTGCAGTTCAAAGTTGCAGTCGTGGGTTTGGTGTCGAGCGAGAAAAGAGGCGCAAAGACGACGTAAGAGTCGGAGTGAAGGTTCCGGCGAGAGCGAGATGCGGTCGTTCAGAGGAGTGTGCTGGGTCACTTGCTGGCTCGATATGGTCGTCGGCGATAGCGTCCTGGAAAGGAAGAAAGAATCCTAAAGGGTTGACAGGATACAAGAGGCAGATAGCGGTTTGCGAGGCGAGTTGAGAGTTGAAGTCAAAAAAGGACGGCAAGGTGGGAGACGGGACGCAGTAGGTTGAAGGTTGGTTGGGTTGGCGAAAAGGTACGTTCCGGGGAGGACGGGACTCAAAGACGAGGGGGGAACAAGACCAGGGTCCTTGGTCCTTTTTTTTCTTCCTCTCCCCGTTTGGGTGTCTGGTGTCGGGTGCAGGAGGGAGGCCAAGCAAGGCGAGCCCAGGCAAAAGGTAATAGTGCGCAGTGTGTCGGTACCTAGCGCGGGCAGCCACAGAGGCAGAGCGATGGGCGAGTGGTGAGTGCAGTGCGTGCGTGAGAAAAAAGAGAGATTTGGGCGGGAGAGTGTGAGTGAGAGAGCGGACAGCCAGACAGCAGAGTCCGGGGTCGGGGGTCGGGTCGGGGGGTGTTGACGAAAGTGTGAGTGTTCCTGCTTGCTGCTGGGTGTGGATGATGGAGGGTAGCGGTGGTCGGTGGTGGTGGTGGTGGTGTGTGAGTGAATTGGGGATTTTGGATGGGGCCTGGTTCAGCTTTTTTTGGGAGTGGGCAACAAAATGGTGGTGGTGGTGGTGGTGGGCAAGGAGAGTGGACATCATTCACACATTCATCAGTCTTGGAGTGGAGGCTCGAGGAGGGAAGCAGGCCAAGACACTGGACGAGGATGATGGATGCACCTCAGATGGGGACTCTTATTTCTTTCTCCGCTGCGCTTCCGTCAGAACCAAGAGGGAAAAGACCACAGAGCGATGGGCACACAGACGCAGAGAGAAGGAGGGGGGAGGCCAGGATGAGGCACGAGGGAAAAAAGACTTCCCAACCTGAAGAGCACCTCACTCTCTCTCTCTGTCTCTCTCTTTCCCTTTCTCAGAGTCCAGTTCAACACCCGGCACTGGCAGCAGCAGTGACGATGAGGGAGGGAAACTGGAGGAGAGGGGGGCAAATCGACAGGGCAGGCGCGGCGCCCGCTGTGGGACCCCAGCCAGCCCGCCAGCCAGCCCAGCCCACCCCACCCCACTCACTCCCAGCTGTGGGCCAGTGCCGATACCGTGTGAAGTCCGGACTTTCCCATCGACTGATTGGCAGCGATGGAGGTGGAGATCGGAAAGATGGATCGAGAGTGGGTCGACGCTGTGTCGGTGTGAGGCGAGTGGATATCCGCACAGGTCAAGCCACCAGATAAGCCTATTCCCAGCGCTGTCGACGAAGATAAGAGGGATCCGCACCGGGTCGGGTACGCTAGACAGATAAACGCACAGCCCAAGGCACGCACAGTGTGGATTTCTGCAGCAGGAGCGCCGCGCCGCACTTTCCGGTACGTACCTGACCTCATCAGCACCAGCACCAGCACCAGCACCTTGCCCGCAGTTTCGCTGCTGACGGCACCCTCCGCAGCAACATCAAGCTGCAGGCGCCATGCAGCAATGTCTCTATCCCGTCAAGTCTGTGTCTCTCGCAACGCCGCCGTCGACTCCTTTTCGACCTTGTCGATGCCATCCAATCCACTGCCTATTGCTGTTGGCCTCTCTCATCAACCACTGTATCACGGGCAATTAATTCGGCTGCTTCTCTGTCACCTCTCACCCGGTCTGGGCTCCCAGGTGCGGCCACCCCGTTCCATTGACCTCAATCAGAAAGAGGCATTTTTAGGTCGTCTTTACCTGACGTCGGCCTGCTAACCACTCTCATCTCCCATGGTACGATTGCCAGGCGGCTCGCCAGAAATCGACATCCAATCCTCCCGTCCCTTTCGCCCAGCTCGACTCGGACACGGACAAGCCATGTCCCGGGCTAAGCGACAGCGGACAGCGTGCGGTGTCGTGCGCATAGCAAGAGAAGCCCATGCCTCGCCAATCTCGAGTGACAGGCAAGTATCGACGGTCTTCTACCTACATGCGTGAGCAAACTGTCAGGCACATGCTCGTGTGCTCCATGTCAATTTACGACATCAATGTTCCTTACGAAATACGACACCAGAATTAAACCTTCAACGCACACGAGCTAATTACAAAGTACATGCTGGAATACGGATCCTACGCGTGTTTTCAGATTCCAACGAGACAACACAACTCGGACTGCAGAACAGGTTGTGAGTCTACGCCAAGCCCAGCAAGAAGCAGAGCAGTGGGCTTGGTGGAGCAAGTCCTACGTCTTGGTCGTGTCTTTTCTGGCGGCGCAGGGGTGGAAGACACTTGACAAGGGTGGCTGCTGTTGGGTCAATGCTGCTGCGGCTGCTGGGGGAAGCTGGCCCCCGCTAGGGATCCCCTTCCCAATGCTTGCCAAAGCCTGACTTCTTACAGCTCAAAGTGTGAGGCACCTCAGCGGCAGCGGCTGCGGCAGCAAGCACGGCAAGGACCAGGGCGAAGGCGAGGGCGCCGGCCAAGCCAAGACAACGAGAGACTTCCGCTCAGGTACCTTGCCTTATCGCGCCATGATCTGCACCTCGTCATTGGCTCGATGGAGCCTCTCACCTTTTTCGTTACATACGGCTACTACGGACCAGGTATCTTTCGCTCTTTTTTGGCCAAAGTATCGCCTCATGCTATGTCCAGCGCCGAGTACCTCGAACGCACTTTTGAGCTCTCGCTGTTGGGCGGACTCTTGTCTCCGCCGACCAAAGACATCACCCATCACAGAAGCAGTTCAGTTCACAGAACATGTCTACAGCTGAGGTCTGACTGAGGGCGGCAAGACACACTGACGTTCGAGACACGGGTTCTCTTGACTCTCTCTCTGACCGATGTTACCGGCGACGTCGACAGCTCTGACAGCCATACGAACAAAGAAGAGCCCTTCTCAGCTCGTCTCTCTCACCTTGACGCGTGCCTCGTCATTTGTCTCGCGCGCGTCTTTCTGGGTGTTTCCCTTCAAACTCCCAGAAAAGAAAGACCCTCCAATTCCATTATTGGGGCAACGGAAGCACGCCCGAGGGTACGGGCCAACAGATACTGGACGACCACTTGTTCAACACTTTCCATCCAGCCATTGCAAACACGTCAGGCCAACGGCCCAACCTAGAAAATTTCCGAGCCGAAATCGGGTGGTATGGGATGGAAGATGAGTGTAATCGTGCCGTGGCAACTCTGTCATCCAGACTCCGGATCTCTCGCTTTGGTTTCCGGCACGGCTGGCCTGGTACTTTGCCCTGACGTTACTTGGCTCGCACGTCCGAGTCTACTTTCGACTGTCGACTCGATGTCAGTAATCCATGCCCACAAGTACACCACACTGCATCGCCACGCTTGGGAGCGCTTCCAGCAAATCTGAACCTGTATCACCTCTACTTTCTCCGCATTAAACCTAGCTGCGGCATACTCGAAAAAGATGGCGGGCGGTGGGCGGCGTCGGCGGCGATGACAAACCATTCACCGAATGCGAGTGCCTACGTAGCGATGACGAGAAGCAGCCGCTAAGGACGACATGGTTTTCACGTACCTTAATCCTCCTACTGTGGATGTGGATGGCGCGGGGGACTCTGCCTACCTACGGATCCAGGTCCAGATCTCTTGACTTTCTGCCGGGGCTGGTTGCTTTGTCTGCCGGCCCAACGCCAACGCCATCACGTCGCGACGCACAAAGAACATGCACATGGAGGGGGCTCGTCCCGTCTTTGGCACCAAACGACACCGACGGGCGGAAAGGGAAGTCTATTGGACAGCCCAACGCCTCGGACTGAGAACAGGCGAACAGACCACAACAATCGCTCTGTGCAGAGGCTCTCACCCGTACGCTGCGCTGCATGGTAGTGGCACGTCTGCAGCCCAGGTATCCGAATAATTAACGTGTCCAGGACGGCAGTCGCCTAGCTCCCAAGCCAAGGCACCATCCACGGATAACCGTCAACCAACTGCAATTGCATCTTCGGTCTACGCAGCACGACCGTCGATACACATGCAATCGCCCGCACCCTCACTCATTCAGCGGGATGGTCATTGGCGCATGCGAATAGCTCCCTGCAACGCCCATTGGACGCCCGGCCTCGGAGCTGCATCTCTCCTGTCTCTGCATTCTTCCTTTTTGGCCCAAATTTGACGCCACGGTCGAGACCCTAATGCACCAACCCCAGCAGCTTTGAATTGGGTTGAGGAAAAGCAAAGATGCGCAATCAGCAGCACGTCGGATGCGTCTTCCTGCCGCGTGTCTCTGGATTCCCATTCTCACAAACTTGCAAATCTCACATGCAACCTGTACATCATGTCTTGAGTCTGCGGCAGGGTACAGTGCTTCGACCCAAGGCTCTGACGCCCCATTCATACAAGCCAAGGATTCGAGATATGTCCAGGCGCGATACAAACTGCAGACGAGTTACTGCCACTAGCAAGGTCCATAGCGATGCACCATTAACCACCCATGGCAGCATGGCCCAGACTTGGCACTGGCCTGACAAGATGTGCCGATGTTCTTGAGTGGCCTGATACCGTACACCGTATACACAATTGGTGTTGTGCCCCTTTGGTCCATGTTTAATCAGCTTCCCTTGGAGAAGCCTCTTGAAAAACATCAGGACCGGCGCCGGGATCTTACACACCGGCTAGCTAAGCCGGTCTTCTCGCTTGATTCCGGACAACTGCCTGACATTCTCTCCTCGTCCTCAGCCCCGGGCTACGACACTGGTTTCGTTCGCATTCTCGGCATTCAATGATCAGACAGTGGATCTTCCGCGGGATAACTCTGCGGCCGCGATGATCGCAAGCTCGGCGGACACGGACGCAGGATAGACTTTTGCAGGCCAGACGAGCCAACCAGTCAGAAGCAGAAACGCAATCAATCCGTTTAGCGGCGGCGTTGACAAGGACGAAGTGATTCATAGCAGACCCTTGCTGCCTCGTACAAGCGCAGAACACTTGTGGCACGTAGAAGACAAGTGCCTGATGTTTCTCGTTCATCCACTACAGTATCTTGGCGAACAACTCGCAAGATATTTGTGCCTAAAATGGGGAATCGGTTGACGGTTATGTCACCAATTCCTCAATTGCTCAGATTATCGAAGTGTCGCTCGCTTCGTTCAGCAACTTGCCGGCGTCTCCGCTGGCGTTGAAACGACCGAAGAGACACATCACAGGTTTAATGTAATTGACTTCGCGAATCCCCTCTCTTGTAGCCCAAGCCTCAATCGTGCCCCTGGTTGACGCCAGATCAGAGATGATCGTCGTTCACCGGCCACCCCCAACCGCCCCCATTCATGCGACTGGGTCGCCAAACCATGATCCCCTCATCCTTGGACGGAACGGCAGGCACAGTGGAGTTGAACTGGAGCCGCCGTCAATGTCGATGGCTTCGAGTGGGAACACGGCGCGAGAGACGCTGCAGGTTTCTTGCTTGGCCCCTTCCTCTGTGGCTCCGACTGTCTTTTCGAAGCCCAAATGGCTCCACTCTTGTTGCAGCTTGCATCAGCCGGAGGGGGGGGCTAGAGCCGTGGATTATGAGCACACTGAGGACGACTTTCGGGACCTCAAGATGCCACGGACACGCATGGCAATGTGTTCCTGAGCTGCCCTGCTCGACATTTCTGTCCGAAGTCGATCTCTGCTTCAGATTTTTTTAGCCGCAAGCCGTTCGCCAGGCAGCCCCTCCCTCGCCAGTTTGCTTCAACATTTTATCATCTCTACGATATGAGCTGCGTCTGTCATACATTGCCAGGCCAAGTCGTAAGCTCAGAACTGCTCTCAGTCGTACTTTTCATCGGCCCGGGCCATCATCGAAAAGTAACGAAAGGAAACACGGGGCCCAGGGCGTTGACGGCAGCAACCTTCCCGGGCGGTGCCCATGCTATGCAACTATTGGACAACATGGTGACATCCAACTAAACTCGCCGAGCGAGCTTTGGAAGGAGGAGAAGTGATCGGACTTGAGAGCTTTTGTTCTGTTAGACTACCCGATCCAGGTTAGCAGCTACCCCCGACCTATTATGCTGGCCTCGGGAAGAGACGGTAACATGGAAACTACGGAGTACGCGCCGTCGGCCGCTCTCAGCACTCTGACTTGGGCAGCTTCAGCACCCCCGACAGCACCATGCAATGGCGTCTCGGCACAACCCATATTTCACGATGGGATCGAGAGCGTTTCGGGCCAGAGGCTCCCATCAGTCGCTCCGATGCCCACCGCATGCCGCTGTCACGTCGGAAACATTACGAAGCGACGACGGCAATGGCCAGTGCGGACCTAGCTAGCACACAAACGGGAGTGCGGCGGCGGCAGCCCGGCCGCCGGTGTACCTCAGTACATGGAATGGACCTCACTGGAAGAGTGGGATTTGAGGCCCATCGTGAACAGGTCCCATTTGTCCGGGTCCTTTTTTCCATCGTCTAGCAGCACTAGGGTCGGTTTTCTCTCCCTTACCAGCACGGATTATCGACGATCACTGCAGACGATGTGGGCTCAATCCTCCAGAGTACCAACGGGTCCACTGGCTGTTGAGAAATTCCAGCAGTATCACTCTCTGTCGATTTGGTGGTCTGTTCAGGTCTCAACTTTGCATGAGATCAGGTACGCATGTGCCTGTACCTCTGCGATACTTCGCCTCCTTGGCACCCCTAGCGGGCGGCTACTGTCATTCGAGAGTCAGGTTGACCACGGACCAACGCTTAATGATGTTCATCAGTACGCCGAGATCTCATCTTTTGCTGAGATCTACACAATCTCAGTGATGAGGTTCTCGTCACATCATCCAACAACATCCATCACCCCAGTACACAATAAAACACCTCCGACTCGAATATTACAACTCACCTGGCTTGCATTACGTCTTAGCCGTCAGCACCGTTGCACGTTTGGCCACAAAAATTTGCGTCCGACGCCACACTGCTGAAAGCGGCCAAAGGCAGCCCCGGGCAGCTGGATCCACGTTGAATTGAGAATGGCTCGTTGCCGGTAATGATGGACTGAACGGGCGGGACGGTTCATTCCTACCGGTGCGGAACAATATAAGGCGCAAAGATCCAGAACGATCCAGGCCACGATGACCTCGTTTCGGCAGAGGGGGTGGAGGATCAAATTTGTACGCCTCCATAGAAGGCTTTGAGACCCACCGCTCGTCTGCCCTCCTCAAGTCAAGCAGACTACATACGGTGATAGTTATTTTCCCCGTCTACGGAGACGGCTAGTGCCCTTCTGCGCCGTCCCTGCGTCGAACCGAAAAGAAGCGAGCGACGTGGCAGCTAGGGGTGGTTGCCGAACGAAACATGTCAGAAAACAATCTCACGATGGCTTCGCTTTTGCATTCCCTTCCCAGGCAGAGTCTTGACCACGGGGCCTCTTCTGCCCCCAAATGGCCGGGTCCAGACTGCCACACCGGCCTCAGATTGCGGAGAAAGAGCCCAGGGTCTTCCATCGTCGACGGCGCTCCCGCACCAGAATCCCCCAATCGCTGACTCTCCCCGAGTTGGGACGATGTCCAGCTCTGCTGTCAACCCCGGCCCAAGGCTGTTTGCGGTGTAGCGCACGATAAAGGACGACAACGCACCCACATCCCTTGGGCGAGGGGGGAAAAAAGTGAGGACATCGTGAACCTGACAGATCCGGACACAATTTACGGGCCGGAGACCCCTAAGGAGAAAGGGGGCTCGGTGATGCAGGCGGGCTGCGCGGTGCTCAGCGCGTCGGATATGGGGTCAACACCCAATGCCGAAATTTGCGGTGGCCGGACGGGCAGGCCCAAATCAGCTGCCCGCGCACGAGGTTATCGTCGATGGCTGCCACACCGTTCCGTACATGCGCGCGACTGAGTCGTGGCTCAACTTGTCTGCCCACGCACCAACGTCGCCTCTTGAGTATCCCGCTCCAAGCGACGCCGGTCTATGGCCGCACAACAGAAAAGAGCGCACCCAGCGACTGGGACGACGCAATAGACGAGCACCATGCATCATCCTGTCTGCAAGGCAACGGGAACTAGAGCAAGCTCGAACGACAAATTTACCTTTTCCAGTTTTGTTGTGCTATGTTTTCGCGCGACGCAAATAGAAAACCTCATCCGTTCAATCCCGTCTACGCAAAACTCCGGCACTGGGTTCTTGAAGCATGGCAAGCATGGTTCACCGTTGAGCGGCGCATGTCGATCGACCCGAACTCTCTGCTTCTTCTCAAAGATAAACCTCGCTCTCTAGTCTCCGGAGGCGACGCTCCTTTCTCTTCTAGGCCTCAACTTCAAACTTGAAAATCAACCCCAAACTACAGCTGATTTCAAGCTTGCGCGATTAGAATTGGGCACACGTGTGGAAACGCAATGCGAGCCCCGAAAGGAACTCTCTCCCTTCATCTGGTGGTCGTCGGGTCGATCGCACCCCTGCTGACACCTTACCCCAGCTTTTTGCGCTCCCTCACGGACACACTCTCTTTGCAGGGTCTCCGGAATGTGACTGCTCACATCGCAGCTTCAGTCTCGACCTCCGTCGTTTCAGCGAACACCGGCTGGCATTTACGTTTCTTGTATGGCGTTGCACTTAATTCCGCCCCCTATCCCCTTTTGCTTTTGTCCCCCGTCACTGTTTTTTTTTTTTTTTCCTTCCCCTAACTGGTCTGACATGTGCTCATCACGTTTACGAAATGTCTCTGTTGGCTACTACCCTCGCGAGCCGTTGGCGTCGACGTTCGCGCCCGTCCGGTAGCCCCCATGGTTCTATCCGGGGTGGCGGGGTTTGCGGCTTGCGCGCCTCTTGGTGTTTTTTCACCCCTCCTCCTCCGACCTTGAACGTTGCCTGTACACCACACACTCTCTTTACTTTCCCACGGATCTGCGCCTAGCAAAGTGTCAAGAATATCAGACGTCTGGGGGAGGCGGGAAAGCCGTTGGACCTTGGTTGGAAGCAGCCGTGAAACCGGCTGCCCTAAAGCATGGGGAAGATGAACATCTTTACTCATCATGGCATCATTGCTCCTTGCACAGCATTGTCTGGATAACCCCCCAGTACACGCACACACCATGTCCTGCACATCAAACACGTACTGTTCAGCCCTCCCGCTTTTCCCCAGACTGTAAGCTGCAGAGCGGGAAAAAAAAAGAAAGGCTCGCTATTCCATGCCACGGCGAGCTGATCGCTGGCGGATGACTGCTCAGGTCGCTCAGCTAGAGCATGGCTTGACTCGCGATGTGATTTCTTGCGCAGGTAAACCCCCGTTGACGACGCCGACGTTGACTGTCTCTCAGCAAGCAAGCAACCCCCCGGCCCGGTCGAGATGCGCGCCCTCGGAAAAAGCAAAAAAAGAGATACGCATTCATCCGGGGTATTATGGAGACGAAAGGGGGCTCGAGAAATGCGGAGGAGGGGGAAAGGGGAGGGGCGGCCGAGATTATTCGCTCGCCGAGGGGGGCAGGGCAGGAGCTGGTTTGCTCCGAAGCGGGCGAGGAATCGCACCGATTTGGCCGGGCGTCTGCCTCCCTTCGTGAACGGCTGCATGTGTTTGCGGTTTTACGCCGGGCCTTCTCTTCCTGTTCCCAAGCATGGCTATGGCTCACTATTCGATGTAGCCGCCACTATCACATCTCAGCTTTTTTCGAGGGGCTGATTGGTCTGACACACCGGGAGACGGAGCGAGCATACACAACGCTGGTGGTGTGTGTAACCATGGAGCTATCCCGCCTCCTCCGCATTTCTCACTCTGGGCTCAAAACACCCGACGCAACCCGCCCCTCTCTCGGCTCTCCAATGTCTCGGGGTTTTGAGAGGGGATTGGTCGAGCAGAACGAGTTGGTCATCTATCACGGATGAGCTCGCAAAAGAAAAGAAAAAAGGATGTGTGTGATGGGGAAGCGAGCGGCGACTAGAAGGGGAAAAGGTGAGGGCGCCGGCGGGGATCCCGGTGTGACACGCGCCTGCCTGGGCGGGCCGGGGGTGACGTTCATTGCTGACCGTGAGATCCAAGGTGAACGAAAAAGCCCCGGCGATGCGTGGTTGCGGCGCAGCTGGGTGTTGGTTTGCTTGGGTCTGACCAACGAGTTTGCATGACTTGCTCTGCTCCTTGGCCTATGTGAAAGTGATGTGTCTCTTTTCTTAGCGTGCTTGCTATTAAGTAACAGTTCCGCGGGGAAATCTGGTTAAGAAGCTGTGAGGTGGGAAGCTTCGGCTCGTGGAGGGGGTTTTTAGTGGGCAAACCCCGGACGGAAACTTGCTGGGTCGTCAGCACAAGCACAGCGCGCCGCTTGGTGTTGGTGTTGGTGTTGGTGTTGTTGGTTTGGTGGTTGGGGTCTGGACTGGACAATAGGTGTTCTGTGCTGCTGCACGTCATCCCAAATTTTGGGGGCGGGGTGCTTGGGGCTGTGTCTGGCTGCCAATCCTCTCCTAAGAACGACTTTTGGGCGGGGGATGGATGGACGATCACATCCCTGCATGTTCGCTAGCTAGTGAATGGTGATCTTCGGTTTCTTCCTGGTGCTGGAGAAATCCTGTGAGGGGTAGGGAGTGTCTGTTCAAGAAGGCGACAACGGCGTCGGGGGAGGAGCAGAGGGATGGATGCGTGTGACGATGGGGGATGAATATCATATCGTAATACGAAAGCCGCACCACACTCACTCACGCTGTCTTTTACGGGCTTGTCGGCTTTGCGCCTCGTCACGTTGTGGTGCTCGTCTTGTTATCCTGACGGCATGTCTCGGTTAAGGGCAAGGCACCTCATCCATCCGCGCGGGAAGAGATGATGGACAGTAACTAATCACTGTGTTCTCGTGTGTAAGTCATCCCACGCGCACCCGGTGGTTTGGGCTTCCCGGTCTGTCACATAAGGGCCTCTAGCACGCGTCACTCTTGATTGCGCCTATCTCGTAGCACGGGAGGCTAGGATGGGAGCTAAGAGATGGATGGTCTACCGATGACGACGGAGGGGATTTAGAAGTTGGAGACGAGGGAAGAAGATGATGATGATGGTGATGCTACGGGTGTGCAGTATGCAGCCACACCTTTTTTCTTCTTCCTTTTCCTCTTCCGCCTTTCTGGTTTACGTTGATGTTCTGGTTTCCGGGCTGGGGGTGACCAGTGACTGGTGCGACGGCCTTCCTTGGTGCAACGTTCGTTCTTTGGGGGAGGGGGGATGTGAATGGCGTGTGGCATGGTATGGTGACCGACCGTTTTGTCTAGGTAGCACGCTGCCTGGGGCTTGATAGAGAATTAGACGGAGCTTGTGGCGAGGCAGAAACAGACCGGTATCTTTCTTCCTTGCTGATGGTCTTTCTTTGCGTCGCTCGTCGTCTGCTGCTCGAAGACAGGAGGGGGAGAGACGATCTGCCTGATTGGAGATGTTTCACGCAGCACACCCGGTCCGGTCCACCTTCCTTTCCACTTCTTCCCTTATCATGGGCCGCGCCATCTCTCGTGATGGGAAAGTTGCGAGAATGGGATGTGTTTTTTGTGAGTGGGTGCGAAGAGGAATGCTACCTCGGAGTGAATGTTGGTGAGTGAGTTCCCGGAGATCGCTTCGGCAGTGGAGCGGAGGAAAAGCAGGGAGGAGATATGTATGTCTTGGAGAATTGTTACCATACTCGGACCTGTTGTCTTTTAACGGCCAGCATTTCGCTGGGTTTGTGTAACCCGTGTCTGGGAAAGGTGGAATTCTTTGATGGGTGTGTAGTGTCTGGATTATCAAATCTGGACTAGTTGTCGCAGTTTCTCTCGAGGTGGTGAGTGAGCGAAAGAAAATGTCTTGGATGTCGGGATGGGAGCAATGCTGTGACACCGACTTCCCGCGCGTGATGTGAGAGTCTCTCTGGAACGTAGAATCGGCGGTTATCGGGGGTGCCATTTAGAAACAGATGAAGATATGTGCCCGATTTGGGGATGCTGAACGGTGGAAGGGGGGGAGGGTGAAGGGAAAGAAGTGGCTTTGGGAAAGTGTTGAGCTGAGTGAGTGTGATGTCTCGGATTGGAACTGGTGATGATACTTACGGGGAAGGTGGTCAGGAAGGGTCCTGTTGCTTGATGTTCCTCTTTCCTCTAGGGGTACGCTTTTGCCTCTTTCTCCGTGAGACAGAGGATTCACATGGTCGGGGTGATTCGAATTCTTTTTTGGAATTGTGATATTGGCGTTGGCTTGTGATGACGATGTTGGTTGGGGGTTTGAGAAACACATGTGTGAATTTGCGTGCGAAGTTGAGGATGAAAAGCGCAGTCGTCTGGAACTGCGTGTCTAGAAGTGCTTAGAAATAACGAAACTCAAATGGCTGACCGTTGGTTCTCTTCAACGTAGCTCATGAAGTAACAGAGGAGCTCATATCGTGATGAATGCCGTTCGCCAACGAGACCGAAGAACTGCGACGAACTTGAGAGACATGTCCGAGCCCGGATAGCCTACCCAATAGAATCAAAATATAACACCCGAGAGTGCTTAATATGTTTAGGAATTGTATTATATGGTATATCGCCAGATCTTACACGTCTATGGGATGATGTCCAGGGATTATCAAATCCACCTAGTTCACGACACACAGTCTAACCGCCCCCGGCTTCTCCGCAAGCTTTATCAGAGATACTGAATGAAGCCTCGACGCAAATTGTATCTGTGTTCTTGTTGAGTTGGACTTGGAGCAACTTCATCTCCGTCGACCCTCACAAGCATTCGGGATCTTTGACCGATCACTGATCTTCCGGGCATCCGCCTCGTCAACTAGGTAGCTAAGTTGGCAGATACGCGTACGGTCGGCAACGAACAGGCCTAAATCTCGGCATGTGTAATGTGAGGCTTGTCGCCTCGCAAGTTCCAGGTGCTCAGCAGGCCTCGAAGCCCGTTGTTCCTACACCTTTCTCTTGCCGAGCAGAGAGTTCAGCCATGGTCCAACGGTTGAAGAATCACCTGCATCTAGGCCGCCATCACGCAGTCGCCGCGTCCAGTCGTCTATTTCCCAGATCTGGGAGTTGATCATGGACTCGGAGAGAGCCTGGGGCTGAGCAGACGAGAGCCCTTCTAGGGCGAACTGTTGAATCAGGCCGTGGCGAGATTCGAATGAGAGTTTGAACTAAATGCTTTCGTTAGCCCCATGAGAGTGATCAACGCCTGTGATGTTGTGAGAGGCGAGGCATATTCCTTACCTTGCCGGGTAGCTCGGGGCGTTCCCTGTCATCTTCTTCTGATGGATGCGTTGAGAAGGTGAAAAGTGGTGTCTGACCGTAGATCCATTCTCGCGACTGCAATGTGAATGCCGTTAGCTGAGGGTTTCGCCGCGATCAAAGCAACATGATGTTGAATTGTCATGATATTCAACTTGCCTCGAGCTCCTTGATCCCCTTTTTCACGCTTTCAACTTGTCCCGCCTCTTCCCCTAGCCGTGCCTCCACGTCGAACGCACCGTACATCTTTCCAAACTCCTCAACCACCGCTTCCTCAAACTTCCTCGTATCATCGACGCCAACATTGCGAATACGCGAGCGTACGCTTTCAACACCGCGAGCCTTGATGAACGGCTCCGCCGGCGAGCGGAGAAAGCTGCCGATGCGTGGCAAGTTCGGGGAGGAAAGGAGACAGGTTCCGTGGTGGAGGGAGCGTAAACGGGTGAGTTTGTACGCCGATCCGGAAATCTTGTACGTATTTTCTGCGTTCGCGAGGGGTTTGCCCGTGCAAGACGACAAGGGGATGGGGGTTGCCGAGGGCGTGGTCATGACGATGTCGTGTCGACAGTTGACGGCCACGTCTGGCACGCCCAGCTTGTGAAGCGCACGGCACACCATCTCGGCGTGTTTGTCGCGGTCGAAGTTGGCGGGAGGGCAGATGACGGAGTAGTTCACGTTTCCCTCGTCGTGGAAGACGGTGCCGCCTCCGCTGCGGCGGCGGACGAGGTCGATGGCATCCCGGCTGCGGTCTAGAGACTGCAGGAGCGGGAGGTTGACTTCGAGCCACGGGTTCTGGTTACGTCCTATGACGATGCTCGGGCGGTTGGTGTAGAGGAAGAGGACGTTGGAGTCGGATGGTGTTGTCTGAAGGAGGTGGTGCTCTATAGAGAGGTTGATGTACGGCGAGCGGGAGTTGGAGATGTAGACTTGGGTTTTTGAGGAGGGGTTTGCGGCGAGGGCTGAGAAGGGGCGGAGGTTTTGTTGGTGTTTGATGTGGCTCAAGGTCCTGAAGACCGGGCGAGCGGCGAACATGGTGACGGTGGTAGGGGATGAGTCCGATGCTTATGACAATGACATTGTGTTTCGGGGCGTGCTGAGCGTTCGGTGAGGGTTGACCGAGGTGGATCGTCTTTGTGGCACAAGCAATTGGATTTTAGCCTGTAACATTCATTAGAATTCCACGGAAATTATGGAGTTGAATGAGTCACTTACCGTGATCTGTGATGAGTCGTCAACACGAGGACGAGTGAGTGTTGAGATGAGGTTGAGGGTTGCATCTATCAGAATTTCTCCCTCATCAACGATATGATCCCTGTAAAGCCAAGCCCCACCTCATTACCGGGGCCATGCGTATAAAGCAAACGAACCCCTCCACCCCGCATCGGACGACTCGAATTCTTTTTGGATTTTTGGCTTGACTCACCGAACATCGGCCCAGATTTTCCCAATCTTCACCACCAAACCTCCAAAATGTCGACGTTCGGCAACTACTTCAAGGTCACGACGTGCGTCGCGTCCGATACAAACCTTTCAATGGCCAATGGACTAACTTAAACCTTTTCGCCAAACAGCTACGGCGAGTCCCACGGCAAGTCCGTCGGCGTCATCGTCGACGGCGTGCCGCCCGGCTTGACCCTCACCGAGTCCGATGTTCAGCCCCAGCTGAACCGCCGCCGCCCCGGCCAGAGCGCCCTCACCACCCCGCGAAACGAGAAGGACCGCGTTGTCATCCAGAGCGGCACCGAGTTCGGCGTCACTTTGGGCACCCCGCTCGGCATGATCGTCCAGAACGAGGACCAGCGTCCCAAAGACTACGGCAACTCCACCATGGACATGTACCCCCGCCCGTCCCATGCCGACTGGACCTACCTCGAGAAGTACGGTGTCAAGGCCAGCTCCGGTGGTGGCCGCTCCTCCGCCCGCGAGACCATCGCCCGCGTCGCCGCCGGCGCCGTCGCCGAGAAGTACCTCCGCGAGGCCTACGGCACAACAATCACCGCCTTTACCACCAGCGTCGGCAACGTCCACCTCTTCCCCCCGACCCCCGAGCACCCGACCCCGTCCACGAACCCCGCCTTCCTCTCCCTCCTCAACACCATCGACCGCAAGACCGTCGACGAGTTCCTCCCCGTCCGCTGCCCCCACGAGGAGACAAACGAGAAGATGATTGACTGCATCAGCGACTTCAAGAAGCGCGAGGACAGCATCGGCGGCACCGTCACCTGCGTCATCCGCAACCCGCCCATCGGCCTCGGCGAGCCCTGCTTCGACAAGCTCGAGGCCGAGCTGGCCCACGCCATGATGAGCATCCCCGCCACCAAGGGCTTCGAGATCGGTTCCGGCTTCGGCGGCTGCGAGATCCCCGGCTCCACGCACAACGACGCCTTCGTCAAGACCCCCGAGAGCGAGATCCAGGCCGAGGGCCAGCGCATGGGCATCCCGCGCTCCAAGCTGACAACCAAGACTAACTACTCCGGCGGCATCCAGGGCGGCATCTCGAACGGCGCGCCCATTTACTTCCGCATCGCCTTCAAGCCCCCCGCCACCATTGGCCAGGACCAGACGACGGCGACCTACGACGGTGAGAGCGAGGGCGTCCTGGCCGCCAAGGGCCGTCACGACCCCTGTGTTGTGCCCCGCGCTATCCCTATCGTCGAGGGTATGGCGGCCATTGTGCTGATGGACGCGCTCATGGCGCAGCACGCGAGACAGCTGACGAGGAGCCTGTTGCCGCCTGTCAAGAAGGAGAACGGAAAGGCGTAAAAGGGATGGGAGCGGAATTCGTTGTAAATACGGGCACTAAAAAAGCAATCATGATAGATTCCCCTTTTGGTCATTGGACCTTTTGAAATACGTCCATTTGTTATGTGACTCGGTTTACAATTCTTCAATCGCTTCCTGCTTCTTGGCTGTTCTCACCAGGTGGAACTCCTCCTGCCGCCCGTATACCCACTGCCAGCCCTTTTCCTCGCCAGCGAAGTAGACGTCCTCTTCCAGAGCGAACCAGAGTGTCTGGTTTCGTTCAGGGACGTAGTGCTCCACGAGCAGCTCGACGCTGAACCACATATTCCTGACTGCAGCCAGCTCGCCGGATGCCGACACATAGTCCTGCATGTTCGTCATGCCTGGCGAGGGTTAGTCAATGCTAGTCAAGTTGAGGCGGCGACTTACCGATTAATGGACCAGCAGAATGGCCCCAGTCTCCAATGGGGTGAGTGTAGACACGTCCCTGGATTCCCTCCTTATGCATTTGATTGAGAGACGTCTTCAGCATCTCATTTCCCGTCTGACCGACTGTGATGGTCTCCCTCACAATATCCTGAAGTCTGTTTCCTTTCTTCAAACCCTCCTTGAGCGATTCTGGGACATCCGTCTCATCCGGCCGCAGCACGTATCCCAGATGTTGCGTATCGGTATTCAACCCCATCGCAGACAGCCCGAAATCGACATGCAACATATCCCCATACTCAATAATCCTCCCACCCGCTCCCTCGCCCACGCCGCGTTCTATCTCCATCGCCCACGGCAGCGCCTCGTCGACAACACTAACACTCGGCTGAAACCACGTCGAGAAGTTGTGCGCCAGGATCTCCTCCCGCAACCACCACTCCACGTCCCCCGTCGTCGTCTTCCCCGGCACGACGACCTCCGCGCTGAAGGCCGTCGCGATCATGGCCCACGCCGTCTCCATGATCTCGCGGTACTGCGGCAGCTTCGACGAGGGCTGGGCCGCGATGAACTCGACCGCGATCTCGGGCTTGACCACCATCCTGCTCGTCCAAGCCCCGCCGAGGCCGTTCGCCATGGCCTGGTACTCGCCCGCGTGCAGGCCGCTCGCAAAGGCGATCTCGGGGTGCGCGTTTATGGCGATGGTCGCGGGGTTGGCTGCTTCGAGCTGCTCTTTGAGGATCTCCCAGACATCGGTGGTCCAGCCTACGATGCAGCCCGGCTCTTTGGGCAGGGAGGAGGCGAGGGCGAGGGGCTCGGCGAGGAAGAGGCATGTGGTGCGGCGGCGGGCGGAGAAGGTTGTTGCTGGTTTGAGGGACCAGAAGACTGTCTCCTCGGCGTATTCGCGCTGGCTTATCTGCGGATGCGTTAGATGGCTGGTGAGGGGGATGGATGAGACGTTGACATACCAGCCAGGCATCGACTCCATGCTTCTTGAGCAAGGCTGGAATCGTGGCTTTACGCTCCTCGGTCCAGGCATCTTGCACCCGGGTTTGTTCGCGGAGCGGAGGGAGAGGATTGTACTTTGGCTTGGGGTCGCTGACGACGGGATCCCCGAGGAAGGCCGCCGCTGCGATGAGCGGAGTGAGCCAGTGCATCTTGTCACTACGGTCAATGGCAGATATAAGATGGTTTCACGATCAATTGAGTGAGAGATCGACGTTGAGGAGGGGTCTAGAGCTTGACGATGAGATGAGAGAAGCGAGATCGGATGACGTCCAAGCCCCGTTTGAGGCATGGACCGCATGTTCTTTTCGTGGAGGTCGGCATCTTATCTAGTCCCGGAAAGGCAGCTGGATTGCCGGAACCTTGAATCCTACGCTGCATGGATGCTGATCCCCGTCTCGGTGAGCGGCTCTCACCGAGGCTGAACAAAGCCTCAGGGGGTGCTGAAATTGCAGTGTACAGCGCCAAGCTCGTGAATTTACACGAGCTGTACGTAGTCATTCTTATGGCACAATATTGTACTCAAGGGCTCAGAACTTGCTTTTCCTCAGAACACAGCAGGCCCGCCTATAAAGCCAGGATTCAAAATCCTATGTCATGAATATCCTACTAACATTGACGGCACTTCCCTAGAACATTTACAAACCTCATACTCAGTAATGAAGGCCGTATGCCAACCGACCATGATGAGATGTCTGTGTCTTCCATGCATTGAGGTATAGACATATGTTACGTGGAATGTTGATATACTTTCCAGCCTTCGGAGCAGGTGCATTCTCTGTAGACGTGAACATATTCAGAAGACGGGAAAGTGAGAAGTTGTGAACGAAGAGGTAATTGCGATGCCCAAAGACTGGGGCTTCATGATAGTTGGAGCCGAAGAGGCTTCGAAGACTACGATATTATCATCTGCTCAAAAGATGATCTCGTTCTTGTCGGGCATTTGATGATCATGTCAGATTAGTGCATCTAATCCTGATTTTAAATGTGTTGCAAGGCATTGCCAAGAATCGAAGTTATATGTCTAAATAAGAATTTTTACATGATGAGGCAATCTCTCCCTGGAGACTATATGTTGTTAACTGCCATACGAGTCCTTGATATCTGAGAGTCAAAAGTCATTCCCAAGTCCACGCTCAAATCCAATTCGCCACCGGGTATCTATCTCTTACAGGGGTATCATGCAAAGCGCCCGCCAAAACTTCTAATCTTCTTAGTTCTCGTCGTCATCCTTGGACAACTTCATTTTGTCCTCATAAACGTCATCTTTTGTTCATCCTTCAATCACACAGCGCCGGCAACAATCAAGCTCACAAGGGCTACAACCATATACACAAGACCACGACTTTGACTCAGAGACATGGCAGCAGAGTCATCATCACTGGAGGCAGTGCTCTTGGGGCCATCGCCAGTCTGCGTCGGCGTCGGGTTGGGATCGTCAACATGCAGCGCCTCGGTGCTTCCAACCCAGGCGTTCCAATTAGTCAGACCGTCAGGGCAATCCGTCAGGATCTTCTTGCCCTCGATCTTGGCAATCTCAATGCCGTACTTGGCCATGGTGACGACGACGTCGCCTCCCTCGGTGAAGGGCACACTGCCATGGTAGACACCCTTGCCGCCGTCTGGGACGGATGTCCAGTTGCCCTTCTGCGTCTTGCCGTTGACGGAGACGGTGACCTCGGCGGTGGAGTTGAGAAGGGCGGAGAAGAAGATCCTGTCCTGGACGACCTGGGACACGGCCATGGTTTTCTGCGCCTGGGTGATGGAGTTGCCGACGGTTCCGCCGTCGGCGCAGGCGAGGGCGGGCGAGCCGCGGTACCATGCCATGAAGCCCTCCTCGGTGATGGAGGCGGGGATGGCACGCTTGTAGGTGTCGATGAGGTAGGGGAGGAAGTGGCGCCAGCCATCGTGGGGATGGTCGAGGGCGTAGTTGAAGGGGGCCTCGCCGACGGAGAAGGCCTCGAGAGCGTTGGAGCGGACGGGGCCGATGTGGTGGGACTCTCCGTAGTCGTTCCATGAGATGATTTGGACGAAGCTATTGTGTGTTAGTGTCGTGGTCGTGAAATCACTGGAAAGGGGGTTTAATACTCAGGCTGCATGTCCAAGACCTGCTTCCAGCGGTCATACCAGAGATCATCACCACGCCAAACCCAGTTCTTCTTGTACCCAGGAAGGTTGGTGTAGAACCATGGGGAGACAGGCATCATGTAAGGCTTCCCCTGAAGAGCCCAGATATAGGCAGCGTCACCCTTGGTGTCCATATTGGTGCTTCCAATGGGCCAGGCGTTCCAGCTGAACAGACCATCGGCGATGCCACCCGCAAGACCGAGGGCCTCTTCGGGAGAAACAGACGACCAGTCAGGGATGAAAAAGGCGCCTGTCTTGTTCTTGATCTCAATCCAGTCCTCGGCGTTCTCGGTGCCCTCAAATGTTGAAGCCACGGGCTTGCCGCCGTACTTGAGGTACTCCTCGCGCTGGAAGTACGTGTCTCCCATCTCGAGGATGGTCTCCACGGGCCACGGCGCACCGCCGTGCTCACCGCCCATGTAGTCGAAGGAGAAGAGCAGGTGGAAACCGACCTTGGCGGCGGCAGTGAAGGCGACGTCGAGGGCTTCGGCGGTGTGCGGGTCCGTCATGCCCATGTTGAGCGCGAAGGCATCGATGTGAGCCTCCTTGGCGAGCTTGAAGTCATCCTCAAAGTCGCTCATGGTGTAGTTCTTGGTGTTGATGAGCTGCGAGGGATTGTTAGGGCGATCGTGATCATCAAACGGAGACGGGGAAGGGTGGTGATCGGCAGTACCATAAAGTGGGCGATGACGGCCGCGGCCTGTATTTGGGTCACGGCGGCCAAGAGGCCCGCAAGGCAGGTGATGAACTTCATCGTCGAGGTGTGGCGTAAGCCGTCTGGTCAACGGGGGCGCGAGGAAGGCTTGAGCTGTCAAGAGCACGTTTGATCGGCGTGGGCAAACGGAATATGCAAACGGGTGAGAAGGGCCCAACAAAGGAGACTGAACAGCGAACCATGCGGCATTATGTATCGTGCGTTCTGCCTCACATCCGCCGCCCTCACTCGAGGACCACCCAGATCGGGTTACATGCCTTACAGCTTCTGCCTTGAGACTGACAGGCTATCTGGCGTTTGCCGCGGCGGCCCCCACGGGTACGGTACGCCGCGATTGCGCCTGAGCATACACACCCCGGTATGGCGACTGGCCTGACTCCATCGTGAGGACGCCCGGGTAAGTAGGCTTAGAGAGCCAAGAACAGGTGGCGCATGCCCTCCATGGTTCCTAGACTCAGACTCTGACCGTCAGAGGAGAGGAAGAGAAGGGAACCCTCGGTTCCTGCAGGGTTGGCTGTGGGCGCTTGCCCGATATGGCAACTTCTGAGGGACAGGGGGGTGCGGCCGTTGCGAACCGCCGTTGGTTGTCTTTTGGGAACATGCTTGATGGGCTGAGTGGATCGTGCTTTTGCAGTGTTAGCTTGGGTGAGTTGTGTGTCTGTCTGCGGTGAGCTTCGTGCCTGCTGTGCCGCCAGGCTGCGGCGCGAAAGACGCTGCGGCAGGCCAAGAGACATTACTTTAGTTAGAAGCCGCTCTTGCCGTGCATGGGAAATTACTTCGCCCGACTTTAGGCTTCAACTAATTGTTATTGACGAAGATGAAGAAGCTCGGCGGCGGACTATAGCGATGAGGCTTGGTAATGTTTCCTGGAAGAAAGACGAAGGCATCTTGATATCCCGCTATGCTGGAGACCGGCGGGCCAACGTCTCGTTACTGATCTGAACTCAGGACAAGAAGGGATCAGCAGCGTCGACGACAAGGAAGTCTCCTGTCGGAGATCTGCCCAGCGGTTCGAGGTCTGGACCGTCCTGTCCAAACGCTCTCTCTCGCGGAGGTAGCATGTGGCATCTGCCTAAGCCCTGTCGCCCTGTCATCAGGCTCTCGCCCGACATCTTAAGCTTGTTGGAGCGGACAAGGATTGCCCAATGCTTGGCCTCTGGGAGAATTGCGGACGACATGCCGAATCCTTCGCTAGCGGCCTCTCGCGCACCACCATTCCCACTCACAATCCCTGTCTGCTCGACTGCCTACACGTGCGGAATCGGCCGAGCTGACAGCCACCATCACCAAAAAGACAGCTCGCTTGTGACTGCACCGGCAGCAAGGTACCCGTTTGCCAGCCTGCGATCAGAGATGAGAAATAAGCAATAATACCCTTTCTGGTCCTTCCTAGGCGACTCAGTGAGAAACAGCCGTGCGCCCTCGGAGCAGAGCAAGGGCTTTTGCTATCAACAGGGGTTGTAATGGGTTTCTTCTGCCCACTGTTTTCAGGCAGCATACAGCACGATGGGGCAAGTCCCCGGCGAAAGGACTTGCTTGTCGCTTGTTGCCTTTGATCCTGAAGACTTGGCTCTCTTCTTACCCTTGAGTCGATTTGCCGTTTTCGCCGCGCGCTCGTAGAGCGGACCAACCAGACCGGCGAAGGGCTGACTGAGAGAATCGTGCAGACTCGAAGACCGCAGCGCAGCACCAGCCTTGTAGACCACTAGATCCTGAGCCCCCCGCCCCCTCCTCGGATCGTAAAAGATAAGAGGGAGACACGAGAGACAAGCGGCGGAGCGCACGTCATCGCTGTGGGCTAAGTGTTGGAATACCGTCGAAAGGCATATACGGAAACCTAGTTACTGGCTGTTGTCGAATCCTTCTGTTTATTTTCAGTTTACGAAACGGCGAGCGGTGGGGGAGCACACGATTGGGGCTCCGACGATGAGAATTGAGACGGCGACGGTTGGCGGAAGCCCCTCAGAGATGTGGGCGTCGCGCTGCGTTTCCGGTTGGAAAATGTGCGTTATCGTCGGCCAATCGTCCGGACACCCGCCAAGGCCATCGCGACAGGGGTGTCGAAGGCCTCATCGGACGAGGTGAGAGTCAGAAAATCACCGCAACATCCCTGTACTCATGTCAGCTACATAATCAACTCTTCCGATTCTCAACTTCCTCCGGAGCATCGCGGAGTGAAAAGAAAAGATGAGTTAGGCAGTCGGGAGGAACCTAGCGAAAAAACAGAAGAAGCAGCAGAGTGACGAGGGTAAAATTGAATGAGAAAAGGACCCTGCAGCCTGCACCAACAGGCTGTTCAGCAGAGATGCAAGCTGCCAAAGTCCCCTGCCACCCCATGTTCGCTCCACCGCTCTAGGCTCCTTGGAGTCGAGTCGCAGTGAGCCCAGAGCCACCGATTCGGCCCGCATGTCACCGTCTCTAAACCAAAGAGCGGAAGTCATTCGCCAGTTGGTGCGGCCAACCGCGCTTCCCTCACTCGCCTGAAGGTCGATGTGGCGGGTACTCGGCCTGGTGTTCCGTGTTTCCTCGACCGCTGGGTTCAGCCCTGGAGATGTTTCTGACGACATTTATCCACCCCAGCGGCTCATGAAGCACCAACTAACAAGCAGCACAACAACGTATGCAAGCTGCTCTTCGGATCTTTCATTTTTCCATCGGGGTCGTCCGGCTGAGTCTCGGATTTGTGTGTTACTCTGACAGACCTCATCGTCTTGACTTGAGACTGAGCTCGTCGTCTTCATGGCTTTCATCATGACCGTTCATATTGCTAAACCCCGGTGAACCATGGCAAGGGTTTATGCAATTTTAGCGTGTCGTATTGTCGTCATTGATAAACTTTCGCAGCAAACAGACTCGCGAGAATAAGATGAGCGTCTGGTGTTGGGCCCATACGAGATGCAATGTCATTAGTGTTGCATACTCGAAGGCCCGAAAGGAACGCTGAAGGAACGATGAGTTTCGAGAGTTCCTTCATCAAAGTTATTACGGATGCCCTGTTACATACCTAAGCTGTGATCTTGCGTAGGGCGTTGCAGCCACTGTTTGACTAGGTCGTGGCGCATTTTGGTACGTACAGACGGGCTGCAGCCTAGAATCCTTGGCGATCGACATACTGACGACTTCCCCCTTTGTGTCGACACTTTGGCATGAAGAATCACTTTCTTTTAACATCCTCCAGCAATACAACAATTACACGACGTCAACATGGTGCATTTTCCCGACGAAGTTTGGACGCTCATCTTCGGTCAGCTCGAGTTTGACATTCGGGGACCTGATTATACAGATGACAACGAACCAGGATCAGAGGGCCTTGCAGCACTGTCACGGCTATGCCGCACCTCATCTCGATTTCTGCGGCTTGCTCGACCATGTTTGTATCGCAGTCTGCCCTTATGCAATTGGAGGCTTCATGAACGTCTCTTGCGCACACTTCATGAAAACCCACACCTCGCGCGGAGCGTAGAGAACGTCACCCTAGGCGAGGGCGTCTTCAGCCGCGACGACATCACGCCACTCCTTTTGCCGTATTACTCGGAGGCATCCGCGCAGTCCGATGCGAGGTCTGCCGCTATTGATGCGGCGCTCAGAGTTGTGGCCCATGGCGAGGAGTGGCAGGATGGCGTGCCTGATCTTTGGTTCGCCCACTGTGCCACCATTCTGCCCAACTTGAAGTCGATAGAATACGCGACTCGAAGCTTCGACACGCTATTCCCGGAGATAATCTCACGAGCAGCTAATCAAGGGGTCAATGGACCCGTTGTGGAAGGCCAAGGTCCAGATACAATAGGTCAGGAAACTCCGTCGGCATCACAGACTCAGCAAGATACGACTTCAGCTACAACGTCGCAGTCGTCTCTACCCCTGACAAAACTTGAAGAGTTCCGCATCAGAAATCAAGACACTGAGTTAGCCGTCCGTTTGGTAAACTACCAAGACTTGTTCCTCCTGCCACAGCTTCAAACGTTTCGCGGCTGGGCCGTGGAACTCAATACCAGGCTTGCAGCAAGTGCCCAGACACCACGAAGACTGAGCTCTCTGAGGTACGCACACTTCATAGATTCTCTCGCCGACGCCGACGGTATCTGCGACCTCCTACGCACATGCCCCTCGCTACAGACGTTGGAAATCACCTGGGGATCATCCACAGTTGGAGACAGCACGCTCGACTTTGATCATATCGGCAGGGTTCTCCGCGAACACGGCACAGGCCTGGTAGAATTGGATTTGGACTGCTTGGAATGCTTCTCGTTCGAGGAGGCAGAATGGAGCGGCAAGATTGGTGACATACGGGGCTTACAGCACCTGAAGCACCTGTCGGTTCCTCAACCTATCATGCTCGGAAAAGAGCATGATCTTCTTCCCAGTCTGTCTAACGTCGGTGACAGTGATGAGGAAGAAGAGACTGCGGACGAAAACCCGATTTCGGAGGATAGTCTGGAAAGCCTTCTGCCGGACTCTGTAGAGACCTTGCGTTTCTATAGCGTGTATGATGAGAATGACTGGGTGCAGAAAAGTGTCCAAGGTGTTCTTTCTAGCCAACGACTGAAGCAGCTTGAGGAGGTGCAGTTGGATGATTGCTGGCGATTCAACGTGAAGTGGGACAAGACTGGTTGGCGAAGCAAGAAGAATTCGGGTAAATTGACTTTTTGTAAGTGACAAAGAAACTAATGAAACCGCTATAGTGGGTGGGCTAGAAACCTCTTGAACATAGATAGTAAGGGAAGAAAGTCGAGGTGACACTAGCAACCTCAGCATTTCGCAATTTAATCAACAGTCAAAACTTGTTAATAGAAATTCATACGCGAAAGCAAGCCCAAGATCTGATGCGTGTCCATCAGATTCGCTAGAGACAGAGTCTTTAACGTTAAAATGTCCTCCTATACGCCGTGGCCTTAATTAAGCTACATTTCATCAAGTCTTGAAGCAAAAGCCAGTCGTTAAGAGGTCATGAATAAAGTTATTAGAAGCTTGCCATGCCGGCTCTCCGTTGTTTCAGTCAACACGATGAGCCTGGCCCTCTGAAAAGCTCAAACCCAAGTGCTCAATTTTTCTGCATCTCTTTTGTGTTCTCCCCTTGGTAAGGGCTGAAATGGTCGTAGGCCAGGCGGCCGAGAGCTATGCATCACAGCAGCGCCTACGCGCCCGATCCCAGAAGAAAAAAGAAAAGACGCTTCAAGTACTTTGTAGACCTAAACTAAAAAGAACGGCACAAAAGCTCGCAAAATCGCTATAAAAAAAAGAGTGAATTAATTGATCTATACCCCTCGAATGTGTGAGGCGCGATGACAATGTCTGAGCTAACTTCTCGCCCTTGAGGGGACCTAGTAATCCAGCCTTTAAACGCCGAAAACGCCGAAAAATCCAGTGGGCCCACTAAACCCCGTTCCAGGACGACAAGACACGGATGACTTGTTGCTAAATACTAAACGTCACTTTTGACATACTTGCTTCCTTTGGCTATTTCGCCACTCAAAACCTCCATGCTCTTGTTGCCCATGATCTCCAAGACGGAAACCGAAGACCCGCACTCGCTGGCAAGGTAGTTACGAATCTCCATGGCCACCAGCGAGTCCACGCCGTAGACGTGAACCGGCTTGCCAACGTCAATATCAGGCTCTGGGATCCGCATCGTGCGGCTGATCCTCTTGACCAGCGCGTCGCAGATGATTTCCGCTGCCTCCTCCGGGCCTTGGGCAGACTTGAGAGCAAGCGTCACCGACACTGCCCCGTCCTGATCCGATGCGCCGCTCGCTGTGGCCCCCGACTCGCCGCTCGCCGACCGCAGCTGTCGGAACAGTGGCGACTTGATGAACGTCGGCTCTGGCAGCCCGCGCTCCTTGAATACCGACAGCGGCGCTAGGCCCACGCCGATCTGGGGCTCGGCCTTGCACCCCGCCCGGTCTGCGTCGAGGTGGAACTCAACCAGACTGAGGAATTCGTCCTCGCGGATCCCGTCGTGCGCATAGAAGAAGAGCGGGTTCTTGTTCAGCGTCTCCTGGTTCTCGGCGACGAAGCCTACGCTCATGACGTTGCACAGATCGATGCAAGTCGCCGCCAACCCCTTGGAGCGCCGGTATATCGCAAGCGCATCCTGGAACGTGTTGCCCGCCGCGTAGTTGGACTGCCCGCGGTTGCCAACAAGCCCTGCCACGCTGCCCAGCATGACGAAGAAGTCCATGTCCGCGGGCAGATGCTTGTGAAGGTTCCACGTGCCTTGCACCTTGGGACCCAAGCACTCTTCCCACTGCGCGTGCGACATGAACTCGAACGCCGAGTCGCGGAGCTGCATCGCCCCCTGGATCACGCCGGCGACGCGGGGGAAGCCCAGCCGTGTCAGCTCCGCCAGCGCCGCAACCAGCTGTGCTTCATCGGCCACGTTGCACTTGAGCGCCGTCGCACGCACGCCCATGTCAGCCAGCTCGGCGAGCAGCTGGCGCGTCGTCGCGGCCTCGGCGCCGCCGCGCGAGAGGAACACCAGGTTCTTGGCCCCCTGCGCCGGCGCCGCCATCCACTTGGCGATGGATCGCCCCAGCCCGCCCGCGCCGCCGGGCAGCAGGTAGGTTGCGTCGGGCCTCAGGCGCGTCGGCGCAGGCGGCTTGGGGACGACCTTGACGAGGTCCTCGGGATGCGCGGCGAGGATGACCTTGCCCATATGCTTGCCCTGCTGCAGGATACGGAACGCCTCTTCGATCCTGCCAAAGCTGTACACGTTGAGCGGTCTGCAGGCATGGAGCTTGCCGGCGGCGTGCAGGTCGACGACGGAGCGCATTATGCGCGAGGTCAGCGGCCGCGCCAAGGTGGCTATCTGGGAGAGGTCGACCGCCGTGAAGGTGGCACATCGGCTGAAGGGGAGCATATCGATCTTGCTGTTGGCCATGATGTCCCGTTTACCAATCTCGATGAACCGCCCGAACATGGCGATACAGCCAAAGGAGGCACGCAGCGCCTCGCCCGAGAGGGAGTTGACAATCACGTCAACGCCCTTACCATCCGTCATTCGCATAATGCCGCTCGCAAAGGACAAGTCACGGCTGCTGAAGATGTGGTCCTCGGCGAGCCCGTACTCATCCATCAGCAGCTGCATCTTCTCGCGCGACGATACGGTCGCATAGACCTCGGCGCCCAAATGCTTGGCCAGCTGGATCACGGCCTGGCCAGTGCCGCCCGCTGCGGCGTGAACGAGGATGGTCTCGCCCGCTTTGAGACGCGCCACCTCGTAAAGACAAAAGTAGGCCGTCACAAAGACGACGGGGATGCTGGCGGCCTCTTCGAACGACATGCTGTCGGGGATTTTGGCCACCAAGTCCCGGGGCGCCCTCGTACGCGTCTGGAGGCAGTTGTTGTCGCCGTTCCAGACGACCATGACACGGTCGCCGACCTTGATATCCGTCACTTCGGCGCCGACATGCGTGACGACGCCGGCACCCTCGTAGCCGAGGATGTTGTTCGCCAGCTCGCCCATGGCCACCATGACGTCGCGGAAATTCACGCCCGCTGCCTTGATATCTACCTGGACCTCGCTGCCACCGAGAGGCTTCTCCGCGCCCGGCCAGTCGATGAAATGCAGCTTGTCCAGGTTTCCCGGCCCAGACGTGTGAAGCTTCAGGCTTCGACTCGGATCGGCACCAAACGCCTCCAGCCTCGGCTGGAGCACAGTCGTCCTCTGTGCGATGAAGTCGTTAACGGGGGGAGCGGCGATGATGCGGGCCGTCTGAACAAAGCCACCATGGTCATGACCACAGCCGACTGGGTTGACAAGGTAGTCGGCATGGCGATCCGGTGACATGAAAGGTCCGCCGAAATGATGTTTGAAGACCTTGACTACATTGGAGGCAACGAGCGAGGCCTCGGAAGAGGGTAGGTGCAGAAGCAACAGGTCCGAGCCGTCCAGGTCTCTCTCCCAGCGCACCGTACGAAGAAGGCCTGGTATCATGGCCATGTGCGGGTTCTCGTGTGGGTTGAGAGTGAGCCACAGCAGCCCTCCGGCCTTGGTCAGTAAGTCGCGCAGCAGCGCGAATTCGGCCTCGCTGAAAGACGACGAGAGGAAGGGCGCGGTGGCCTCCACCGTCACGATGCAGCATGTGTTGGCCAGTTCGTGCTGGGCCAGGTCGGCGAAACGAACGACGCTCACGTCGAGCTTGGTCACCTGTGACACGGCCGAGGCCACAGACGTAGCCAGGGACACGTCCTCGGGCGCCGCGTGCGCAATCACAAACACGCGGCGGAGAACGTCATCCTCGTCGAGCTGTTGCTTGCTGGTGGCCTCATCGTCCGGGGGACGCGTCGCCACAACCATGCTCTGTACATGGAGCTCATCCTTCTCCGAGTCCTTGAGCTCCAAGATGGTCTCGGAAAAGCCAGCATCGCGCAGCACCCGCTCCCACCCCTTTCCGTCCAACAGCGGACCCCAGGGGCGGAAGTCCTCCTTGGCAGCCCACCAGCCTGCGAGCATGCCGAACACCAGAGGAGACTCGAGACACTGCAGCTCGGTCGTTTCCTGGAGGAAGAGTTTGCCCTTCGGTTTCAAAAGGCTATTGACGCGGGCCATGGTCTTTGTGATGTCCGAGGTCGCATGGAGACAGTTGGCCGCGATGATCAGGTCGTAAGAGGCCAGATCGAAACCCTGCTCCTCGACGTCTCTGTCAATGTCCAACGTCTTGAACTCGATGACGCCGCCAGCCTTCCACTTGCTGAACTTGGCTGCGGCACTCTCGAAGAAGCTCGGGCTGATATCTGTATACGTGTATTTGAACAGCCGGGAGTCTCCGATGATGCGGGTGCCCGTCGGGCAGATGGCCTCGAGGATGCTGGTCGTCGTCCCGCCGGTGCCGGCACCGATTTCAAGCACCTTGAGATCTGCGCCGCGCTTGTGGCTCAGCGTCCTGGCATACTCTCCCATCAGAGCGTGGATCTTCTGAGTTCCTATCGCGACCCGGTAAACGCGCTCGAGCAGATCGTCCATGCCGAACAAAAGATGCAGTCCGTCCACCTCGCCGCGGAGAATGGGTGCAATGTTGCGCCCCATTCGACAAATCATGGACGCCTCGGGATGGCCTGATGCCTCATACTCGGCAAGGAACTTGTTGCGTGCCGCGGCGTCTTCCACAATAGCCGGCCACGAGGCCACCTGGCGGAGTACCTTGTTGTTCTTGTAATCATCAGCGATTAGGCGCAGCCAGCCTAGATATTTCTTCAAGTGTTCAGGCAGCGCCTTTTCGTCCGCGAGCGGCCGCGCCTCGAGGTCCCTGACGGCCTCGGTGATGCAGATGGCGCACGCCAGCTGTACGTCTCCGAGCTGTTTGACCGCGCTCTCCTCGAGCGCCGACGTCTCCAAAGGCTGCAAAACTTTGCGTATGCATGCCTCGGCCTCGCCGTTTGCCTCCAGAATGTCAATGTCCGGCTTCCAGTCTAGGTTGAAGCAGATTTCACGCCTGTTGCTGGCCGCGTCCCCCGCCGTCGTGCTGTGCTGCAAAGGCACGGCCTCGATGCCGCGCATCACAACCCTGACCGGCCTCTCGGCGTCGAGGTCGGTGCTCCAAGCCGTGATGTCGGCCTCGGCCTTCTTGTGGCCGACGCGGCTGGCCGCGGCGTGTACAATGAGCTCGGCGCCGGTCCGGGACTCGATGTCGGCGCTGACCCACACGCTGCGCATCGCGACCGGCACCATGGGCTCCGTCAGCCGTTCCGCCGAGGCTTGGAGGGCGAAGATGAAGGAATGCAGGATGCTGTCGAAAACGGGCGGGTGGATCACCGAAGCGGCGAGCGCGTGGCTCGGCATTGCCGCTGCAATGTCCGGGATGCGGACGGTGGCAAGCGACTGGCCGCTCGTCTTGTTGTCGTTGTTGGAGTTGGAGTGCATGCTGGCAACGTTGCGGAACAGGGACCCGAACCCGAGACCGATGCGCTCGAGCTCGGCGTACCGGCTCGGGAGAAGTTCCGTCTGCGACACGGCGCAGGCCTGCGTCACGGTAGACAGCAGCTCGCCGTAGTGGCGTTGGCGTTCCCTTGCCTCACGGCCGCCGTCAACCTCGCCCGTGGCGGTCTCGGCGACGGTCTCGGCGGCGATCTGCCCGCGGCTGTGCTCCAGCCAAGTGTCATCGTGGGCGCTGAAGGACGTGACCTTCCACTCCCACCATAAGCTGCTGTCTGACTGGCGCGATTCGGAGACGCGCTTCATGGAGAACATGGTCTCGGTGTGCTCGTCCTCGCTGACCTGCAGCGCCCTGGAGATGCTCACGTCGCGCAGGTTGAAGCCGAGCGGCACCTCGCCCTTGTCGCTGTACAGCTGGCGCACGGCTTCGATCGCCATCACCAGGTACGTCACGCCGGCGATGATGATGCTGTCAGTGACCTTGTGATCCCGGAGCCACGGGACCTCCGACACGCGGAGGTGGTTGCGCCACCTCGGGGCGTCCGGGTCCCAATCCCGAACGGGAGCCCCGAGGATATCGTGCCGGGCATGCTTGCGGAACCGCCACGCGCGGCTGGTACGTGATTCCAACCAAGAATACGTCTCCTTTGAGTGAAGGAAAGGGTAAGGGGGAAGATCCACGAGCATGGCCTCGCTTCCGCCGCCGTTGTTGTTGACCTTGGCCAGGTCGATCGGGAGGCCTGCCGCGGCCAGCGTGCCAACTGCGTGCAGCGTAGTGGCGCACGCGTGCTTTCCGCGGGTCAAGATGGACACATATCGCAGGGCCTTGTGGTTCGGGTCGTTGAGGACGGCGTCGCGGGCAGCCGCCTGCAGCGCGCCGTGAGGGCCGATCTCGACGAGATGCGACACAGGAAGCTCGGCGCCGCCGCCGACCTTGAGCTGCTTTTTGGCGACGTTGGAAGTACACAAGGCCACAAGCGCCTGCGAGAACCGCACCGGAGATACGAGGTTCTGCACCCAGTAGTCGGCGTTGGTCATCTCGCTCGCCGCTATCAGACCTCCTGTGACTGAGGACACGACCTGCACGCCGGACGACGACGGCATCCGGCCAACCGCAGGAGCAGGAGCAGCCCGGAGCGTGCCCATCAGCGACCGGTACTCGTCGGACACGGGAACCATGTGGCGCGAGTGGTACGCCTTGGCCACGCGCAGCTTGCGCGCGAATAGCTTCATGCCGCTCGCGGCTTCCACCAGGGCGTCCACCTTGGCCTCGTCTCCGGAGATAGTGAGGCTACGGGGCGAGTTGTAGCAGGCGATGACCAGCTCCCCGTCGGCGCCGAGTTTCTCATTGACCTGAGCGATGAGAGGGGCCACCTCTTCGGCGGTGCATCCGACGGCCATCATCGCGCCGCGCGTGTTGTCGGCCGCGGGCCTGGCGCTGACGACACCACGGTAGTAGGCGACCTTCCATGCCGACTCGCGATCCAGAGCACCCGCGGCGTACGCGGCCCCGATCTCGCCGCTCGAGTGCCCAACCACACGCTTGGGCGCCAGGTTCCAACTGCCCAGCAGATCAACCAAGGCGACCTGTAGCACGGTGCATAGCGTCTGCGAGTACAAGGGCTGGTCGATCTTGGTCGTCTCGGCGCTGCGCTGCGTGAGCTCCTCCAGCACGCTGAATCCGCTGCCGAGCGTGCCTGTGATGAACCTGTCGGCCTCGGCGACGCTCGCCCTGAAGACGTCGAAGACGAGAAGCTCGCGGCCCATGGCAAACCACTGTGCGCCTTGGCCGGTGAAGATGAAGGCCGCGGCAGGCGTGCTGGCTTTGCCGGGACGGACAGCGTTGGTGGTGATGATGGTAGGATCGGTGAGCGCGGCAAGGAGGGACGTGGCCGAGTCGGCGGTGACGGCGAGGCGCCAGGCCAGGCGTGAGCGCCGCTCCGAAAGGGTCATGGCGAGCCTGGAGAGGTATGCGTCGTCCATCTGGCATGTTCCGTTGTCTCCGTCTCCAGCCTGCTTCTTCTGCAAGTGCTCCGCGAGGCCGGCGACAACCCGCGAGATGCCTTCTTGATCGTTGGCGGAGAAGAAAAAGACCTTGTGGCCGCCTTCTAACGCGGCCTGCTGCGACGAGGTCTTGTCCTTGCTGGGGCTTTCGAGTGCCGCCAATGTTCCCGATTTTGTTGCATGTAAGTCGCGCCGCTTACCCAGACCCAACCTGTCTAGATAGCTCTTCGCATCGTCCAGCACCACGTGAGCGTTGGTGCCGCCAAAGCCAAAACTGTTGATACTCGCCCTCCGGACCCCCGAGGGCCCTGCCTCGAACGGTGTCGGAACCAGGGGCAGCTTGAGGCCCCATCTGTCGATGGGTATCCTGGGGTTGATCTTTTCAAAGTTGGTGTTGGGCGGTATCATCCCGTTTTCCAACGCCAAGACCGTCTTGATGACTTGGGCCATGCCGGACGCCGCCTCGACGTGGCCAATGTTCGCCTTGACAGCACCCACGTACAGCGACGGCCTCTCGGCCGCCCTCGGTCCGGGTCCGGCACGCCGGAAGACGGCGGCGATGGCGCTGGCCTCGATCGGGTCGCCGGCCGGTGTGCCAGTGAAGTGGCCCTCGAGGAAGCCGGTGTGGTCTGGGTCGAGGTTGTTGCGGGCGTAAACGTCCCGTATGAGGCACTCCTGAGCCGCTTTATTGGGCAGCGTGATGCCGCCGGTGCCGCGGCCGTCCGAGTTGACACCCGTGCCGCGCAGCACGGCGCGGATCACGTTGCCGTCGCGGATGGCCGCCGACACGGGCTTGAGGATCAGCGTGCCCACCCCCTCGCCGCGGCCGTAGCCGTTGGCGCGCGCGTCGAGCGAATAGCACTTGCCATCGGGCGACACCATGCCGAGGCCGCTGGCGCGGAACATAAACTCGGGGGACTCGATTATGTTGACTCCGGTGATTATAGACTGTTTGGGGTTGGTACAACATCAGTTTGATGTGCTTGGGCGGATTGCATGGTTGACCGCCGCCATGTCTGCTCCAATGGAAGGATCCTGGGGACATTACATACCATATCGCTGAGCCCGGCGCGCAGGTCCTGGGCCCCTGTGTGCAACGCCACGATGCTGCCTGAACAGGCCGTGTCCAGAGTGAAGCTGCTGCCTCTCAGGTCGTAGAACCAGCTTACCCGTGCCGCGAGGATGGCCGCACTGGTGCCGATTGGCTTATACTTGACAGACAAGTCTGGGTCTTCTTGCAGGATGGAACGCACGTCGTCGGTGAAGACGGCCGCGAACACGCTGGTTTTGCTTCCTTTCACGTCTTCGAGTCGGAGGCCCGCGCTCTCCATTGCCTCGTAAACATTTTCCACTAGAGAGAGGTTTTGGGTGGTAAGCCTTGTGATGATGTTTACAGTCTTATTCTTTCTTTTGTCTTTTCTTCCTCCAAGAGGTTTGTTTGCAGGCAAACTCCCCCCGAACTCATGCACTTGGGTTTACACAAATCACATACTGACTATCCGCTGCTGGAGATCCATTGTTTCTGTCTCTCTGCGGGTGATGTTGAAGAAGGCGGCGTCGAACTGCTTGCCGTTCTGCTCGCCGTCGCGCAGGAAATGCCCGCCCTTTACCGTGTTGCTCCCCGCGCGCTCCTGCGACGGATGGTAGTGTGCGTCCTGGTTCCATCTCGATGCCGGGACTTCAGACCAGGCCGACTTGCCGTCCATCAGCAGATCCCATAGTTTCGAGGGACTCGTGGCGTCGCCCGGGAAGCGGCAGGCCATGCCGATGATGGCGATGTCCTCGTCGAGGCCCTGAATCGTTGACCCCATTGTGTCGTCTTGTTGATGTGGGAATATAGTTTATACAGGAGGGTGAACAACCAAGGTAGCTGGCTGGGTACGGAAGGGTATGAATAACTTGTATCCAGCAGTCGAAACCTGGGACATCGTACTTCTATGAAATTAGACGGAAATCGGGTGTTAGACGTGATTCCCTTCACGTTGAATCGACCAACCATCCGGCATGTAGTGATCCCTTGTCTGTAATGGGCCGCGTTAGCCCAAATGCCCCTCATTCAAACAACCCCCCGCATTGGAACGACGTTGAATTTCCTCATCTTCAAAGCAGTGTAGCCAAAACTCCACAGCTTCAACGGTCTAATGAAAGATAAACCGGTCTCGGGCCTTCTCCCACACATGACCTCAAAGGTCCGGGTTCAACTGACCAATAAGATCACTTACAACTAAACCCCCCTTCAAATGCAACGCATCCTGAATCGCCAAGCCCCACGGGCACTAGCGGATAACCGATAAAATGCGGTCCTTCAAGGCACCCTGGGCCGACTACTTCTCGAATGTGGGCAGCACTCCGCACCATATTATCACGGCACTGAGTGCTCCATGCAGGTGGGGGGCTGTCACGGCTGAAGGAGGCGTAGGAGCATTCAAGACCGCGCATGTGGGCTGCTGTAGTGCATCAGAAGAGGGGAGAATGGAGGGGGGGTTGTTTATCAAACAACTATTTGTATCTGTTACATAGCGCCTTCATGCTCTGTCAAGGCCTTCATATCCCGTTCTTGCCCTTGCCGGTTATTTGGGTGTTCTGCTAGGCTTTCGACGATCAAGTCGGACTCACGCCACAATGCTGTCCGCAGAATGGTTCATGCCGCCGCAGGCACTGGTGCCGGCGGTGGTCCTGATCGTATACCTAGTCTACAACTACTTGATCTTTCCAACCCCTCGTTCAATCGCCAAATTGAGATTCCTCAACGTCGAGCCCGGTACATGGGCGCCGTATTATCGGGCACTCTACCGCAACACCTTGGACTTGAAAAAGACGCTTCGCCTGCACCACACACAACACAAGAATGAGACGGTCCGCGTCCCCATCCTGGGCCCGGGCCAAAACAAGCTGATCCTGCTGCCCTCTGCCGAAAGAAAATGGCTCGTGGATCAGCCCGACTCCATCGTGAGCATGCACGACCAGACCATCAACCACTTCCAATGGGATCTTGGCACCATTTATCCCACTCGGGATCACAACCAGGTGACCATCCACATCATAGCCACCAAGCTCACCCGGGAGATCGGCAACCTGATTCCAGCCCTCTCGGACGAGCTTGACCTCGCCCTGGCGAAGCACTGGGGCGACGAAGACGACGGCGAGTGGAAGGAGGTGGGCGTTTACGACACGCTGAGACCCATCATCAGCCAGGCAATCAACCGCATCTTCATCGGGAAGAGACATTGCCGAAACGAAGAGGTGCTCGAAACCGGCTTCTCGTACGCAAAGGTCATTCCTCTCGAGGCGAACCTGCTCTGGCTGCTTCCGACCCCGCTGCGTCGTCTCCTGGCGCCTCTGCTTACCTTGCCATCCCGCTGGTGCGAGAGGAAATGGTTCAGGCTCACAATCGACGAGGTTCGCAGACGGTTGGAGGCCAGAGGCCATCCGCAACAACACGGCACGGGATCCGCGACTGCTGGCTGGCAAGACGATGAAGAAGCAGACGAACCCGACCTGCTGAGCTGGTACATTGCGTACGGAGAATCCCAGGGCGACCCGTACCTCCTGGACCCGGAAGTCCTCTCGGCGCGCATCTTACTCCTCAACGCCTTCGCGCTGCACACCAACGTCTTCGCCATCGTGCACATGATCCTCGACATTGTCGGTTCCGGCGCCGAACAGGGTCCAAAGATTGTGGCCCAGCTCCGTCAGGAAATCAACGAGGTCCGCGCCGCCGACGGCGGGCAGCAGCAAGGGTGGGACAAACGATCGCTGGCCCGGCTCGAGCGGATGGACAGCAGCTTCCGGGAAAGCCAGCGCGTCAACACCATCTTGAGCCTGGGCCCGCTGCGCATCGTGGGCAAGGACGGCGTCACGACCCCTTCCGGCGTCCAGATCCCGCGCGGCTACCAAGTCGGAATCCCGGCGTACTCGATCCACTTTGATACTGACATCTACGGGCCGGACGCGGAGGCTTTCAACCCGTTTCGCTTCTACGATAAGCGAAAGGATGCGCGAGGGGCCGGTGACAACATCAAAGGAGCGAGGCAGGCATGGGCCACCACGTCAGCCGACTACTTGTCCTTTGGGGCCGGGCTGAACAGCTGTCCCGGACGTTTCTTTGCCTCTGGGATGTTAAAGGTGCTGATGGCCAATATCCTGCTCAAATATGACTTTGAGTTCCAAGAAAAGAGAGCAGAGAATCTATGGTTTGGAACAAACCACATACCGCCGCTCAAGGCAAAGATTAGAATCAGGAGGAGACAGTGAATTTGCAAGACCAGACTAGCAAAGTCTATTTTCCGCAATACTACATAGTACATCCTACGCGTACACGCCCGACCCAACCAGGACCTTAGACGCAGTTCCACAAGTCCATCTCCTTCCAGTTTCACCCACTGAAATTTAAATGACAGCGGTCTATGGAAACATTCAGGCATGGACGATGGATACCATTATCTTGACGTCTTCCAAGACGTACGAAGTACACATGGATTGCTAGGCAGGGGTAGGCCTGCCAAGTCTCCCGGACTCCCCAGAGTCCAGATTAATCCATGCAGCTTGATTCCCCATTTTCCTGCTTGGGAAACTCCAAATTCCCTCCCCACGGGCAACATCTCCCGACGGGATAAGCCATGAATCATGTCATCCTCCGCTCTGCTGTACTTGTCCTGTCACACGTGGTCTTGCGATGTGGGCTTTCTGACTCTCTAATCCACCGTATGGAGCGGCAAATGCGTTTGCGGTCAAACAGCCGCTTATTTCGCTGTTTTTCTTCATCCGGTTTTTCGGCAGTCTCGTATGTAACCTGTATCCTTGTAGTTTGCTATCACGAATGAGACCATGGTGGATCACAGGGTAAGGGCTGAATGCTGGGGGCATTCTGGCAATCGAACACCCCCTGCAGACTCGAGTCAAGTCCGTTCCTCAGTGCAAGGCGAGAGAATACATGGGTACTGGGTAATAGGTCTTATGTCCTAGGGTCGCCATTCCCTGCCGTAAGGTTTTATTTGCCATCGCGGCACAGGCAAACAAGCTGATTCAAGTGTAGTACTCTAACTTGTCGTGTATGAGTTATAAGCTTAAAACCTTGATACCTTTGGATTGCTTGGCAATTACCATCCTCAAAAGCAACAAAGTCTTCTCCAAATATTGGTCTTGCCAGTGTCTAAAGATGCCTATACGAATTTTATGTCTGCACGGCAGGGGTTCCAACACCGAGGTGAGCGATTTTCATTTGTTTGGCAGCGCAGAAACTACACCACCATGAATGACTAATGCTTCGTCGTCCTTGTAGATTTTCCGGATGCAGACGGCTGGCATACGAAGCTTGCTGGAGCCAGAATACGAGTTTGAATTTGTAGAGGGCCGATGGCCCCATTTGGAGGGGAACTGGTCTCTGCACACAGTCGACTTTTCAAAGTCAAATGTAAGCATTCGGGGCTCAATCTGATTGAGGCGCTGGGCCTGAAAGTCTTGCCAATTTTTCTGCTTGCCAAAATGCCTACCTTAATCTGGCCTCAGAAAAGAAGAGATTGCTAACAACTACCGTGATAACTTGCGCTTTAGCTGTATGGATTTTACAACATGCTGGACATCGATGACATTCTGGCCACTGAGAGCGAGCTGCGTCAAGTGATAGAGGACCACGGTCCTTTCGATGGTTTGCTGGGATACTCGTAAGTCGGCGGAAACTCTCTATTTATCGAAAGAGATGGATCGGAATGATGAAACCATCACAATTGGTGCTTTCGCCCATGGGAAAAAGTCTAACTTGAACCAGCCAGGGTGGATCGATGGCTGCTCAAATCGCCATCCGACTTCTAATGGAGAACCCATACGCCACTCCACAGGAGTTACCGATCAAGTTCCTGGTGCTCATCAACAGCGCCGTGCCGCCTTTCATCATGCCGTTGGATGAGCAAAAGGTCACGGACCTGCCGATTGAAGAGGCGCCAAAGCTGCGGATGCTGTTCGATGTCTTCAAAGCAGATCCCGCCGAACACCTGGACAAATTGCGGCCAGCGAAGCTCGCCAATGGTAGACAGGTATGCATATGAAGACTGGTCGACTTTGATTGAAATGCACGGTGCCGGCTGACGATATGAAAATCGACCTCTCCAGGCTCTCGTGAATAAAACGCACTACATGACCTTTTTTGACAACACTTGGGATGGCCACCCACTCTACATGCCATCGCTGCACATCACCGGCCTGGGCGATGCCCCCGAATACGGCCAGCAGCTGTTTGACATTGCCGAACCCAGTGAAGCGGAGCAAATTAAGCATGTGTTTGGGCACGACTTTCCAAGAGGGCTGGATATGAACAAGACGATTGCTAGGGCGATAAGGGCGATGGCAGAGAAAGCTCTATAAGAGGATTGAAATGAGAACTTTCGCAGCATCATTCCATACACGTTACTAGAGTATATCCAGTATAAATCCAATACCACTCCACCTATACGCCTAGGCAACAACTTCTACCCATACCTAATCGTGAACTATTCATTCACTCGCAGAGTCATCTGCAGCCAGGAGCCCAAACTCGGCAACCGTTGCCCCGGCACCATCGTTAGTCCAGCAGCCTGTAACCTCGAGTTTCGCAAATGCGCCACTCCAAACGGGGTCGGTGAGCGGGATGGTGGTAATGTTTCCTACATATCTCACCACCGGCGAGTCCGGGACCCACGGCTTCGTGATGCTGATATCTTGATCCGCTAGTACCATCTCGGACTCGAAATCCGAGCTATTCGAGACCGAAACCTTGACGTGCTTTGGCGGCCGCATGGCAAAATCCAGTCGGATAGCCTCCAGAAGCCGCGGCGCCTGGGAAACTCCCAGGTCCACTACAACAGCGGCCGTGGCATCGCATGTACCGGGCTGCCAAAAGGTGCCTCCGTATCCGTCAGTGGCTGCAAACGCTAGCTCGCCATGCGACGAGGTTGCGCCGTGACATTGCAAGATGTTGCCCGGGACAGAAATTGCGGCATCATACAGCCTGTTCTGTATTACAACCGTGTCATTGACGCGCAATAATACCGTCCGCGCGTTGGGATCGTCCACGTCTCGGCCGACGGTGATGGGCATGTCCTCCTTTCCGTACTGGTCCGGCACCAAACCGTCGAAATCAGACGCGTCGCGCCGCGTAATAACAGTATGCGTGCGATTCATGCGAAAGCTAACGACGGCGCCATTGTAATACTGGATGGGTGGCTTGAAGTTCTGGAGCTGCGGAGGGAGGGACGGGTTTATCACCAAATTTCGCTGCGTAACGCGTAAGCCGAGGAATCCCGCCGTGAATGTCTGCAGGAGGCCGCCGTGGCCGGTCAGGAACGGAAAAGCCGGGTTAATGGGGTTCCCGGTCAGAGGATCCAGGACTCCGGGCTCGTCGTCTTGCTGTTCGGAATACTGGTACCAAGGGCCGCGGATATAAGGCTGGAACGATTTGACTAGATATGTCCAGAACGCGCATCCAGAAGTGGCCAGGGAGTTGGCCGTGATGGCATACATGCTCCATGTCATGGCCGGGCCGTGGGGATCCGTGCGGACTGCGTAAAAGTCCATCGCAGCTCGGTATTTGGCGAGCGAGAAATTCCGTCTGTAGTCGTAGGGATAATGGGACAAGATAACGTCTGCCTGCTTGGGGAAGACATCGTTGGTCATGCCCTGGAATTCAAGCACAACGTCGTCATCCGAAGTGGGTATTGACATGTGCTCGAGCTGGTCAAGCCAGTCGGTCTCGGGCGGGATGCCCCGTTCATGACGAGCCTCGGAGGCGAGTTGTAGGAGAGTGCTGACTGCAGTACTAGTAAATGAACCGTCTGCAATCCACATGTAGTATTCGTCGGCATCGGCCATCACGTCGATGCCCCAGACACCCGTATCCTCTCGTCGTGTTAGTATATCGCTTAGGCCCACGGCTACACCGTCGATGACGTCCACAGCCCCGTGCTTTTCAAACCAATTCTTATCGCCGCTTGTGTTCCGGCCCATGGTCATGCTCAAAGCGATATCAGCATTGAGGTGGTACTGGTACATGATGCAGGGTGCAGACATGTTGTAGCATTGCCCATATCGACCGCTTGTCCATGCATAGAGCATGCTGCCAGCTTTTAGATTATGCCTCTTTGTGTTTTTTCGAGACTGATCTGCCCGATTAATGCGATACAGCGCAAACTGTCTCGCCAACTTGGGGTGCACTCCTTGGATGGCGGGCGCCACGAAAAGATCAGCGTCCCAGAAAATCTTGCCTCCGTACGTCTGGGAAACCAGGCCGCCGACGGAAAGAGAGTTGCACGCAATGCAAGTGCTTGGGCTCTCGTCACGCGTCGGGCTCCATGGGATCAGGCTCGTGTAAAGATAGTAAGCAGAGGAGATGGCTGTGATCTGCAAGGCTTTTACCACGTCGCCGCCGCTGTCAAATGGAAGCGATCCCGTCACTGGATCTCTAAAGTCAGCCACAAAGTCTGCATTCATGAGCTTGCCCACTTCTGCGCTATGCTCCTCGCGTAAGACATGATATCCGCGCTTTATGGCAGATGACAAAACGTCTGAGACCACTGTCTCTGTGTCCGACCCATAGTGCTCTGTTGAGGCAATAGCTGCGTATTTGTAAATCGTTGCGGACTGTAAACCGGGTTGTACCCGATACCGCTGCGTTGAGGAAACGTTTTCGGAGTCTGTGTAGGATGAGTTGGCTGAACCCGATGTTGCTGCGTTATCGAAGGCGGAAAAAAAGTCGCTGGAGTATTCGTCCTTGCTCTCAAGGCACAACAACTCGTTTCCAAGCGTCGACGACAGCACATGCGCCACGACATGGTCGACTGTGTCTGGTGAAACAGCAGAAAAGACCTGACTGCTGGCTTGGTTCACACCTTTCTTGGCCGTTCTCGTACGCAAAGCTGACTTGTGGTCTAGTGAATCGAGAATGTACACGCCGTCGAGGCCCTGCTCGCTGGATATGACCAGTTTCACAGCTGCCAGACGTCTTTCTGCTAGCGAGGCCAAAGATTCATAGGATACCCGAAATTTCCGGTCGTCTGCGCAGGTTGGAGGGCTCCAGACATACGACCATGTGAGTATTCCCGTCTTACTGGTAGCAGAGTATATCAAATTAGTGCCCATACTCTTCTGCTTCGTGGAACAGCCTGTGCGCCCACGCTCACTTACAAAGACAGCGTCGACTCGAACTCGGTGATCTCGGATACGTCTACATCTCCATTGAGGGCACTTCCACATGCTTCAACGAGCAGATCGGTAAAGTGAGGCACGCCGGAGATGAAACTCTCGCCCAGCTCCCCCGGCTCAAGTGTACTAGGCTTGCTGCCCCAAAAGCCCGTGACAGTGGCGAAAGTTGTTCGAGGCTTGCTGTAAGACGGCCATCCTTCAGAATCATTTCGACGGCTACGCTCATAGAATGGCCCCAGAGAACCTTGGGCGAGGCCAAAATAGCTATTCAAGACATTGCATGTACTTATCAGCTCCCGTACACAGCACAACAGGAGCGAACTGCGCCGTCGACACCCATGATGTTGAAAGATTATAGTTTACATACCCGTTTGACTGTGGCAACCATGCAGTGAATACCCCTGGCAGTGGCTTGGTAGATTTCAGAGTCCATGCAGCATCATCCCAAGACACCCAATCCGCGTTGATGTCAAAGCTTGCACTCGAGGTTGGTGCTCCTCTAGCTACGCGCAAGGTGGACACACATACTAAGAGTAAGGCTGGGAGGTTCATGGCGGGCATTCGAGGTCTGACGAGCCCAGCATTGCAAGTCAAAGGTTGTGTGGATCCTGCCTATCTCTGATGAGTCGACCAGGTGAAAGTAGCGCCGAGGTGATGCATGAGAATCGGACGTCGATGGAGCTGACGGCTGGGAGAATATAATAAGCGCGTTACTATTGTAGTGCCTATCCCATTCTATGTAATCCACCTCAACCCACTTCTCCTGTCACATCGGCCCATGGGGCATATGCTTCCCCCTCACCCCCTACGCCACGCGCGGGTTGCGAACGCCCCAATCCCAAGGCAAAGATATCACACGAGCGAAGACAGATTTAAAGTTCGGGGGTTATGGGGCATGTGGGGAGTAGATGTGGTTCCTAGACCGACATTCTGAGGGACGTACTATGTACACGTACATGTTATTTGCGTACGCATACGAGTCAAGACAGTGCGCTAAGCTTGAAACTATGTTTCACGCAGAATGGGGCTCTGATTGTGGGAATATGCATCTAAGTGTTGTGAGTGTAAAGAGTATTGCTTGCAGGCGGGCCTAAAACTACCTATAGGAATGTAGCATTTCACATAATTTTCTGAGGACTGATGATTTCATATTTGTCACGAAGAAGAGGCCTAACGTGTGATGTGTGTTCAATAAGTTCGCTGAACTTCATGGCGTCTCCTCTAGTTGAAGGTGGCCTTGTTTGAAATGTGTCGTTTTGACGTCTTTCCAGCTCAACCAGCTCCTACGCATTGAGTCGCTAGCCTTTTGCGTACGGAATCGCTTCTCTAAGTATTAAATACGTGGTCAAAACTACGATGTTCATTCTTAAACACCGGAAAATAAGTGGAAGCGGAAGGAAGAAACTTATTTTATCGGTGTTCCCGAATCATTCAATTCCTCGCATAGTTACGAGCCAGCCACTTTTTGCATCTCGCGATATGAGAGGCTTAGCTGGAAACCCAGAATTGACACACCTGCATAGAAGCAACATCTGCAGACAGACAGCTCCCCTTCGTCGCCGCATTCACAATTATCGCGGGCGGTTGTCCGAGTGGCGCTGCATGTGTGGTTTGGTTTGAACTTGACACTGGGGACTTCATTGTGCCAGAGTACTATAATGAGTCAATCTTGGCGTCATTCCGGTGGCGGCGACTCCGCCAGCTTTCGTGATCATATTAATCCCAGTGAAGGTTGTGCAGGTCAAAAGATTATTTTGCTGCAACATGCGGTCCCAAGCTGGAGGGCAGTCTGAAGCCTAAGATAAGGTTCTTGTGCTGACTGTCGTCAGACGTGGAGTCGGAACTCTACCTTAGTCTAATACTATGTATAATTGTCATAGAATCCGGCACCTTGGGTATATTGCTCATTATTCAAGTCTAGAATCTCCTTAGACTCAATCAGGAATCTCCCAGTTGAGCTACAACCCGGCAGATCGCCTCAGGTGAGCACGTCCATAGGATGTCTTCAATATAATGAAACATACCCTGATAACAAGAAGAACACATCACTACGCAATACACCTATTTGCAGTAATCCCAGAAATCGACGAGTTCGTTTTCAAAATTGTCACAAAACATGACGCACGCAAACTCTTCAAGAAACCTTCAATTCAATTGGCCCGAGGATGACACTTCTGTCGGGTCAGCGACTCCCTTGGAATCTGTCGACCAAGCAAGCTCATCACGATGCCAAATGCCAATCCGCGAGAAGTCGAAGAAATGTCTCATATCCCGTCCCCAGGTGATAGTCAATGTTTTCGACAACGGGGGCCCTAGTTCGGGTGGCTCCTGCGCAAGCGGTTCAGGAAAAGATAGCTCGGGAACGGACGATGCAGCCTCCATTCAACCTGGAAACAGCGGGAACGACGAGAACATCATAAGTAGGTTAACAAGTCAACTGGCCGCTTTGTCGAAGAAAGTTGAGCAACTTTCCTTACAAACGTCAGAGCGGACAGTTGTGGTTGAAAGGGGTTCTTGGAACAATATCAACCGTCAACATGACCTGGCCGGCAAGCTAATGGTACTGGGGACTAGAGAGTCAGAGCGTGAAGGAAACGTTCAAGTCGATTCCGTTGGTAACAGTAAGCTTGCGTTCTTTGGATGCGTCGAGATGCGGAAAGTACAAAATACAACTGCTAGCAAGGGAGGCTGACGTGACGGGCTTCACTGTTGTCGCGTCCGTCTGGGCGGAATCGGGGCCATTGTTTTGCGGTGTCTCGTGGATAGCGATTGGAGACTGACTTTAAGGGGATAGATATTTGCTGAATATCCTCGAAGCGGCATCACTTTGGACCTGATGTTTGAACGCAGTTTTTATTAGCGATCCACTAGTAGCTGCTGTTCTCAGCTTCCGTCATCATACTCCAGATACACTCAAGTCATGCGAGGCTTTCCATATTCAGTCGAGATGGTCTCGAAGAAGTTTCATTACAATGGTAGAAGTAGACAAACATGGCTTGGTTTGACAGGGAGCTCGAACGACCGGGCTAGAACCCAAATCATATCAAGACTCTGCACCAGGATTACAGAATAAACGTAGAAAAGAAAGAGCTGATTGAGACCGAACCTTGGTTTAGATATTCTAGACCCAAATTATATGCCTGGTAGTCTACTAACAAACTTCATCCGTATTTTCCGTAGTCTCAGGCGATCTGCATCAGACGGGCGGTTTAAATCTACCATCCTAGTTGTCTATACATGTAATCTTCCATCACTCAGGCTCGGGGCGAACTCACAAGTGAAGATAGATATTAGAGTGATGATGTCCAGAAGCTGCAAGAGGGCATATATGTCGAAACGGCACCTTCGACCTTCTCGTACTCTACGGGCCTGACCTCACCTATACTTGAACCAGATTTGTGATGCATCTACCGAAAGCCCGGATGCTAATAACGCTTGACAGGCGAGTCACGACAGTGACAGGAGGTTGCACTTATTTCAACCCAAAGGATACTACAACGGCCCGGAGGGACTAGAGACCTTTCAAGCACCTCAAATCCTATCAACCAGGTGGTTGGGTTACTGCGAAAGAGAGCGTTTGAGCCAAAATAACACCACAGAGCCGGTGCAGCATAACTGATACAAGTTTCTATTGCTGTCTGCTCAATCGCCCCTATTCCATCGCCGTAGAAGATACTCAGCAATTTCAATCTGATCGGGGTCCTGTACGGACTCCGACGATGTTAGAAGCTCGTCCAGGGTTGCACTTGCCAAGTTCCCCACGTATCGCATTCCCTGTCGAGAAGATGGGGAAGAGCCGACATTAGCAACACCAATGAATTTCGCCTTGCTGCTCGTCCATAAACCTTCTTCTTCACAGACGATGCAAGCAATTAGACGATTCATTGCTAATCTAACAGTCTGAGCAGTCTCGGCAGGTAGCGCTGTAGCTGTCGTGTTTCATCTCCAGCTATGCGCGACTCATGAGATCACTTTTATAATAGACATACTTAGTTTTCGTTCCGTACCTTAGGTAGCAGTCCTTGATCTATCATAAAAAAGAGCTACCATTGACATTTTTGGGGCTTGGTTGAAAGTATGGCTACCTATGTGGAGCCGAGATCCTCGACTATCCGGGGAGCTACGGATACCAAGCCCCAAAGCATTCCACGATTAGGCCGGGGCAAATACCCACTCCCCCGGCCAAGACATGTTGCAGAAAATCGATTACGTACTCGGCAGTTCGGTTAAGCATACCCTGCGCCTTGCTAACGAATTATGTGGCAAGTTCAGTTCAGCTTTTCTGGATGCCGTACACACTGGGACTTTCGCACACTCTCTCGTCAGCAACAACGTTGCATTCGCATCACTTAGAGAAACGGCAACATTGGAACCCCGACTGACTTAAGGAAGCAAGACAGACACAGCGGCTTGCATGCAACGCCTGCCATTACTTTGATAAAGCCCGGGAAGGTTGATTGAAACGGTGGCTTTGGCAAGGCCAACCCAGTGCCTGCGCTCTGTGGGAATTCCTCTTTGAAGAGCATCGTCCGTTTCGCAGATCCCTTCCGTTTTCATTTCCGTCATACTGAGTTGCGATGTCGTTCTCATTGCCATCCATACCCTACCCGCCTTCTGGGGATGGCGTTTGGAATCCTGTGACGGCAACCATAAACTGGTGTGAGGAAGTAAGCTTTCGCTATCATCTGTTGCTTTTCTTGGAGATGCATCTCCGGGCGGTGATGTATCCGGTGAAGCTGATCAGTGTTCTCAGGACTACTACGTCTCACCATACGTGGCTGAGGTTGTAAATACTTTCACAAATGCCATTTTCGTCTACTTGGCATTGGTTGGAATTTCCAGCTGTGTCAGAAACAAGCACCCTGGTGTGTTTCTCGTTGCATACATCGGCTACATGATAATCGGTGTGGCCAGCATCTTCTACCACACTACCTTGAAGTGTTCGTTGCGCCCGGGGACTCTGACTACGACAAGACTGACAAATGGCAGACTGGATGCAACTGTTCGACGAGCTGTCTATGATATACACCACATGCATCCTTTTCTTTGCAGTGTTTTCCCATGGCAAATCTACCCCAGGTCAGGCTCTGCTCGGCTTCTTCGTCACCAGCTTAGCGGTCTTCATCACCGGTTACTACCACTATCTCGGCGACCCGGTGTTCCACCAAGTCATGTTCGGCATTCTCACTGCCACGGTGGTGTTTCGAAGCCTCTATATCATGGAGAAGATCCTGCGGCCCAGATCCAAACCTCAAAGCAAGTCTGAGCACCTTGATGTAGACCTTCTCAAGACGATGTGGACCCTGATTACATGTGGTCTAAGCGCCATAGCAATCGGCTTCCTGGCATGGAATCTTGACAATATCTTTTGCTCACAGCTGCGTGCCTGGCGTCGCGAACTTGGTTTGCCTTGGGGCGTGCTTCTTGAAGGTCATGGATGGTGGTAAGTTTTGCAACCCAGTTGTCTCGAAACTGACAAGACGCTGACAAAAGGAAAGGCATTTGTTCACCGGCATCGCTTGCTACATCAATGTAACGTATGGGCTCTGGCTACGTTACTGTCGCGATGGCAAGAAGCGAGAGGTTGTACTAGTCTGGCCCTCAATGTTTTGTTCCGTCCCTACTGTAGAACGTATTCGACCGACAGGCAAGGGTTCGGCGAAGTTCAATGGGAAAACGGAATGATCTACAGCTGCAAATATTAGAAGGCACGCCTGCATCACGGAGACACAGGCTATGGCTATAGGAACTTTCTTACTAGATCTCAAGCCGGCAGAATTTGCCACGAACAGCTACACTCATGCTTCACATCCCGAGTGATGAGATGTCGATATGCTTAAGTAGCAAGTGCCGCACTGTCTGTTAGCAGCATGGGCCTTGGCGACTTCATAAGAAAGGACTTGCAGCAGATTTATTCAGGTGGTTGGCGTCTATTGCTTGGAGGTCAATTGACCAAAGAAGGACTGTCTCCTGGCCAGTAGTAGGGTTTTACCATGATTCTTTGTACGAGTTTTCTCGGCAACCTGTTTATTTTGGCCCTTCGGACCCGTCAGCATCAGCAGATTTTGTTGTCTCAGCCCTCGTTCGCTCCGAATCCAGATGGCCCACCACAGCACATGCCACCTTTGTTTGGGCCTGCCGCCAAGTAAAAAAGGTCGGCCTGTCGCTGAAACTACGGCATTGTATTAAGGGGCCTGTATGCCAAGACATACAGCAGGGTAGTCTATCAGGATATGTCGTCTTTAAGGTTTAACTACCCGTTCCAGATCTTTTTACAGAACGTAGTAACCAACCAAGCGTGGAAGATGGCACTAAATATCTTGTCAAAGCACGTGTGATCGTGCATCACAGCCACAGAACCCACCTCCCGTGTCGTAAGGCCAAGACTAGGCGCGAAAATATCAGCTTCGTACGCCTTACTCTATGTAAAGACCGAGGCCATCGGCCTTTGGGTCCGAAAGAGCCCACCAGAACACATAATCGCACTGCGAGCGAAGATATGATCGACGGGCCACTCTTCTCCTGAGAATTCATGCAGAAAGGTGCAGTCTTCTATTGATAGACCAAGTCAATTCCTGTGCCAGCCATATTCCGGCCAACCCGTGTTTGAGACCCTCCCATAGCACTGCCGAGCAGAATTGTCAGCTTTAGGGGCACACTTGACTTGTCATTTGTGTCCACAGCCAGAGCAGAATGTCTACTTGCCTCCATACAACCCCTAAGGGGTATTTTCAGCTCGTCGTGTCATCTTACGTCTTCTACGGATGGGCAATATTCAGGAGTTGGTGCCAAGATCCGACTGACTCGAAAGGCTGGCCTTCGTGGCTCAATTAGGCAATTAGTCTTGTGACCTCTAGATGTTCTTGAACGAACGTCGGACTGTCGAACATCATAAAAGGTGACGGCGATCGCTCCCTCGTAGTCTTTCTCTTGATCATACTTCACTCATTCGATACTCAAAGACTCAAGCTTCTTAACATTCCTTGTCTATCATCACAACGACGAAAAGTCACCAAAATTTCTACGTATCTTTCAAAATGCAGTTTTCCGTTGCTATCAGCGCCATCCTTTCGGCCATGGCCGTCCAAACCGCTCTTGCTGCTACCGTATGTATCACAGGATCTCCCAAATTGGTATATCATAACTCACGAATGATAGTGCGACGTCAGCGGGAAGAAAGAGAACTGCTGCTGGGGCAAGGACAACGAATCCTGCCAGAAACAAAACCCCAACAATGAGATCTGGTGTCTTAATGACAAGGCGAACTACTGCAGCAGAGTCATGAAGCAGGGCACTAACACGCCTGTTTCCGCGACTTGCGTAAGCACATTTACGGCTCTCTTTTATTGGCAATATCACTTACTCGTTTCCATCAGGACGCTGATTGCTGCGATACTGTCACCGGCTGGGGAACTGGATGCCCCAAATAGATGTGGGGAGTCCAAACATTCATATCTTTTCAGGCCATCACGGAGTTTGTTTGTAAGGCATCTAGCCCTCTCATTCAGCGTCGACATTAGAATATCCATCATTCATTGGGCCAGGGGAGTCTTGATGCATTTTGTGTACTCTGCTTTCAACTCAATGTACACGCGCATTAGCCCAACTTTGCTACATGCTTCGGCAACACTTGAGAAAGAGGCCACTTTTGACGGCCTGCAAATTCGTTCCCCAAGGAATACGGGTGAAGACGGGGGCTTCATCCTTGACATGAGCTGATCGAAAACTACCAACATCATTGGGGTTGTCGAGAAAACAAGTCTGCAACGTCGGCTTAGCCTTGCGGTTCTACTTCAAGCGCGGCACGCTGTACTTGAGCATGATGAGAGGATCCAGTGTCCACCTACCGTCGTCAAAAGACTTAACGCTGTTTCTTTACCCCATGTAAGCACAGCAAAATCTTGACGTCTGCCAAGATTCGGAGCTTATTGCCGAGATGGATGCTAGGCACATCGAAGCACCAACAGGCATTAGCGTAGCAAGGCGGATTCACCGGCGAACTTCTGCCTTTCCTGCCTGAGAATTGCAAAAACATAGACCCAATTTTTTCGTCATTCACATGGTGCTTTTTGCAATGGAAATACAGCACAGCGATAGACAGCTCAAGCGCCTTCTGCAGTGCCCGCGGCCGTCGGATCGCTGCCCAGTCTGGTTCCTTTTCCACTTCACACTGGAAAGCCCCAGCTAAATAAGTGACGCAGTAGAGCGGCACAGGAGGCCGCCCATCACAGGCTCCAACATGAGCCTTTATTTAGATATATGAGTGCACGCTCAACCCGATCTAAATTGCTTCACATCACAACTAATTCCAACCAAATCCAACCATAATCTCTCGCTTGCCTACGCCGACGCAGCACGATGAACGTCTCCCCCAGCCGAGACAGCTCCGGGCCCATCGTCCGACTTAGTGTGTCTAATGATTGGCCCGAATTCGAGGTCAAGAATGAGTTCAGCGATACCACGGAAACGTGCTTCGTGCGTCTCGCTGCTCAATTCGCCGCGGGCGAGCTCGATCTTCCTGGATACATGGATGGGGTGCTGTCGCACCTGCAGAAGAACGGCCCGAGACACAAGTGGGATGTGCCCGTCAAGAACGGAATAGCCAATTTCATGGAGCTGGACTTGTTTGCTGGGGCGGTGAAGAGATGGTTCCTGGAGCCGAGCTTTGTTCCGCTGGAAAAGGAAGGTGAATTATGTTCCCATCGGCTTTGATGGCCTCTAGTAGAACCATCATGCGTCGAGATCGAGCTGACGCTATTCTTGGTGTAAAGACATATCTAGCTTTAAAGACCTGGCCATCCTCGCGTGGACGGTCAACGACCCTGCAGGATTCGTTCGCCGCTGCCAGCAAACTGGTCTTGATCCGAAATCTCTCACGCCAGAGCTGGCCGACCTGCTCCTTGTGCTCTGCTACTGCAGGCGTCACATAGCCCTCTTTGCCCACCTCATAAGAACCTGCCCGGATCCTCCTCCGCAGACCACGTTCGACGCCGTGGAGCGCCACGTGCTGCACAACACCCGCGTCGACCCCTACAAGACTCTCTTCCAGCACTCGCCAAAAGCCATCACTAACTCGTCAGATGAGGTCACCCTGTGGACCGAGATCCTCAAATCGCGCTGACTGCATGATCCGATCGACGGAGAGAAGAGCCAGTTCCTGGCTATACAGGTTGGCGCCATGGGCATATATACTAAGGAGACAGACGGAAGTGCGGCCATGGGCACACCGAAAGCGAAGGCTTATCTTATCGCGTTGGCTCAGAGGGGTGTGTATTATGACCTGCCATCGGCCGGGAGGTTCCTCGCGTCGTGTAAGTCGGTTACGCAGGCACGCGAGTTCCTGGCCATATTCCCACCGGAAAAGATGAAGCACGGCCCCGAACCGTCAGCATATGAATCTGGGTCCGTGATTGTAGATATCGCGAACTCGCGGGAGGCGGACGACGAGGTGAGGTTGGCCATTATGGAATTCGCGCTGGATGAGATTGGAGGGATGAATGTGAATGCCACAGTGCCGTCTAATCCATGGGAGTATGATATGCCGGGCTGTCCAAGGTCGCCGCATTTCAATGGTCTACATGTGGCGGCGTCTCGGGGGGATAGGGCCTTTGTTGAGTTGCTTATTCGGCATGGGGCAAGGGTGGAGGAGAAGGAGAGGGTGACGGGCTTTACTGCGGCTGGTTTTGCGATGAAGGAGAGACATACGGAGTTGGCGAGGTGGCTTGAGGGACTGAATGAGTCTTCATGATCTGCTGTAGTATGGTTCGGGAGTTCATCAACTTGTTTGGACGGAATGGCACATCAGACTTGAGACAACCTTACCATGGTTGCTTTACTTCTTGTAGTCCTGAACCGTATCTAATCTGGCAATACTGGTAGCGGATCAGAACGAAGAAGCATTCTCGGACTATGTTATCATATGTAGACTACATACTTGTACATCGACGCCCGCTAATGAGCTCGTGAGGCTTAAACGTGCGTTTCGGTTAGTTAATTTGATCAAAGAGCCAGACTCTCAGGCTGCTTTTGCTTCCAGTTCTTTCTCGCAGATGAACTAGACTTGACAACGTCACCTTGGGGCATGCCAACCCCGTTCAATAAACATTGCTAGGGTATGATTGGTCCGGCTCTGATTTCTTTGGGCGACCGAGCTTCTGGATTTGGCAAGCAGCATCGTCAACCCCACAATCTCCGCACCAGCATCTGTGGGGTTGACGGTTGATCATGCGATCAAGAATGGAGAGAGTTCCCGTGAAGGTCCTAGAGGCTTGGCATGGGTACGGTGCATTCGTCGTGGGGTTTGGCCTCAAGCGCGGATTGGTGCGGCACAGGCCGACGGGAATCCGGAGAAGTTAGCAGCGAGCTTCCGACTTATAATAAATAAAGGCCTCTCCATAGGAACCCAGAGGCCATGCTGGATCTCGCGTGAGAGTTGGACTGCATCGCATACATCCTAAGGGCCAAAGACCGCCAACATGTTGATCACCCGGGGATCAACTCTCCTGGCCGCCGTCATCTCGGCTGGCTTCACCACGGCCTTTGAGAACCCAGTGAGAGAGCCTGCTCCTGATCCGTCACTCGTATTTGCAGGCGGCAACTACCACCTGTGAGTACCTTATCAAGCGTGAATAATCTCAGTTCAGGAGCCTCGGCCGACCTTCAATCACAGCACGTTCACTTCGTACAATAGGATCACCATCGTCCGCTCCGACAAGCTGAGCGACCTCCCCAATGGCGAGCAAAAGACCATCTGGACCGACACAAACACCACCCGCAGCGCCAACATGTGGGCACCCGAGCTTCACCAGATTGACGGCGTCTGGTACATGTTCTACTCCAGCTGCGACGCCAGCCTCTCGTGCTGCGACAGCTGCTCCACGCGCGTTCTGCAAGGCTGCGACGCTGCTGGCCCTTACGATTGCGAGTTCCAGCACCTCGCCGACTTGATCCCACCCGAGGGCTCAAGGGGAGGTCTCGACAACAACTTCGCATTCAGCATCGACGGCACGTTTCTCGAGGTCCCGGGCTTCGGCAGATACCACGTTCTTAGCATCAGAGACAACGAATTTAACCAGGCTCTGGCCATCACTCAGCTTGACACGGACAGCTGGACAGTCGGCGCCTGGCATGTCATTTCTATTCCGGACCAGCCTTGGGAGAGGAACATCACTGGGGCCAACCCGCCGCCTTCAGACGATTTGATCGGCGTCAATGAAGCACCCCACGTAAGTCTCATCTTACGGGACAGTTCTTGAGCGCGTACTGACAGTCGTAGCCCTTGTATCATGGCGATGACATCTGGTTGTGCTACTCCGCTTCCAACTGCGCCACGCCGAACTACTCCTTAGGTCTTCTCCACTGGAACGGCGGCGATCCCCTCCTGAAGAGCTCCTGGGACAAGACAGGACAGGTCTTCTCCCAAGCCAATGGGCTCTATGGCACCGGCCACAACTCCTTCTTTACCTCTCCAGACGGAACCGAGATTTGGGTGAGTCGTACAAACAGAATCGATCATGAATCATCATACTAACGTGCTCGGCAGAACGCTTTCCACGCGACAAGGAACTCGGCAGGATCATGCGGTGGAGATAGATTCACCTCTGCTCAGATCGTCACGTTTGATGACAACGACAACCCCAACTTTGGGGTTCCACAGCCGTTGGGGGAGATCTTGACACCTCCGAGCGGAGAGGCGAACTGAAGAATTGGAGAGTCTCTCAAGACCTAAGTAGAGAGATATTGAGACCGATATTCTACCACTAATACAAAGCAGACGAGTATCCAGAAAGGTCCTTGACAATAACGGCGCTATCTCATTATCGAGCCCACATACATCACACCTCTATCTATGATCATCGCTGCAAATTGTGTAAATATGTTTGGCGTCCCAGCCTCATGCAACATTCTCGCCATCTTTCTCTTGTCTTTATCCCTTCTGGCCATACCCATCATTCAGATGGAACAGCCAGGCCACAGCGGAGGAAACGTACTTCGGGCGTGCGAGCGCGCCGCGATTCTGGACCCCGTTCGCGCTGTCGTGGCATAGAAACTGGCTTCGATGGAAAATGGTGAACGTTGGCATGATTCTCAGATTCAGGTGTGTTGCAGTTCGCTGTCACTTGCGTCTGGCTGTCATGCCTACGCTGTGAACCGCGAAGTAAATGGGATGCTGCCCGTTATAAAAGGAATGTTCCCGATGATTCAAATATCTCTGCACAATTACGTTGTTTCGGTCAATAATGGCATTTGTCACATGGCCAGGATTGTCGCCATGTCATGTTATTAGCTTTGCGCCATTGCCTGACTTCGCCGTCACGATGTGGCGTAGATGCAGGTTGCTCCCTGCTCGGCTTCGTCTACAATCTCTACCTATAGCCATGTATTCCTGTTGAAATGAATCCGGATAAATCCTTAGATCTCTGCTGCGGCTCTCCAGACGCTCGGGAGTATCCCAAGAAGAGCTCCAGAGTACATGTGGTTGGTAGTGACGTCAACGGAGGCGCATCCTACCACACCTGACCAGAGATCTATCGATTGTCAAATTTTGACCTCTAGAAACAGTTTAACTGAATCTCCGTCGTGTAAGCACGTACGGTCTCTAGCGGGATGTCTTGACCGAGCTAATGACATTCCATGTCAGCCAAAGAGGTAGGTATTTAATGGTGAAACGGACTCAGAAAGTTCAGCAGCAATGAGCTCTGAGGTTCTGCAAAACGGATGCAAATGCACTAGTTTCTGCCCGACGCGATTGCTCTCCTGTCATTGCATCTAATTGTTGGTGGGAACATGCTCGACACCATCGCGTCCCGTTGATGGTGGCGTCTTTCATCTGCTGTCATGTATTAGCTGTAGATGCACCGTGAACACTCCCCCAGATGTCGCAACAAGCTACCAGTCTCTGATTAAAGCGTTGATTCTCTCCGGGAGACCTTTCCTCTCCATGTATTTTTTTTTTAGAAAGGATATTCTCCTACTTTCACGGCCCAGAGAACAGACTTCATTGCTGAAAGTATGGTATAGAGAAAGAACCATTAGCTTTATGGCTTTGCTCGTCAGCATGCCATCTGGACGAGTCATCCGCCCGCTTAACGTTCGCATCTCTGTCTGCCCGAATAGGGCTGTATAAGCCTACCTTGGGATGGATTTTGCTCATGTTTTGGAGCATAGTACAAGACAACGGCTACAAAGAGCTCTGCGACGCACCAAACCCCAAGAACACCAGCCACAATTGTATAAGTGCAACCATACACTGGAAACAGAGCTGATGGTCCAGCCGCAGACGCGAGTAATCCTTACGCTCCTCTCAGCCATCCGATGTGAAGTGACGTAGAACCTAGAAGCGGTCACTTCTGTCCATCATCAGTCTGGTATTCGCAAGAACACATTCAGGATGAAGTTTCGTCTCGCTATCTTAATCTCGCTAGTCACACAAGCAAGATCACCCACACAAAGGCGGGCCCTCATAGTCCTTGAACAATCACCAGATCATCATGATCTGGGCAGATTTGCCTTCTATCTATTAACTAGGTCTAAACCCCTCTTTATATACCACTCGCCCTCACTCACGATACAACCCCTCCTCCAAAACCCACCCCCTAACCCTCTCGCCAAGCAACCCCTTCAACCACTGCTCATCCCCCCGTCCCGCCATCTCCCTCACCCGCGAACTACTCACAACCTCTCCCTCCGTCCCGTTCACCAACTCAACCCTCTCCGCCCACTCCCTCTTCCCCCCCACCTCCTCCAACCCGCCCTCCCTCAAACCCTCCAAATACGCACGCTGCTCCCCCTCCCCGCCCCACTCATCGCCAACCCTCAAACTAATCCTCAGTTTCCCCCGTTCCAGAAACGGGCCCAGCGCAGCCTTCATACCCCCCTCCGCCTCGGGGTAATACTTCGGATTAAAGATCCGGATGAGCGTATCATACCCCGCCAGATACACCTGCTCAACCCCTTCCTCGCCATAAAACCCACCACCCTCCACAGCGCGCGCCTTGTCATGGAAAAAAGGCATCGTCGTCACGCCCACATCAACATCCATCCCCTCCTTCGCCCCCTGCGCCAGAAGGTCCTCCGCAAAGGCGCACATCAGCCCCAGCCGCAACGCAAAGGCGACCGGCTTCGGGGCCTTGTCGGCGTTGTTCACGGCCAGGAGGAGCAGCAGCCGCGCGCCGGCGCCGGCTTGGAGCGCGGAAGTGGCCATGCGCAGGTGCGCCAGCGTGGGCGGGTTGAAGCTCGAGTCCAGCACGACGAGGCGCTTCACGGGCTGCTGCGGCCGGCGCGGGGACGGGGACGGGGCGGCATTTTCGCGGTGGTGCGGGAGGGTGCAGAGGACCCTGAAGGCGTCTTGGGACGATTGAAACGACGATAGGGAGCGGGAGAGAAACTCGACAAGCGCTTTGCGAGACATTTTGGTGAGAGTGGGATGGGATGGGTGGTGGTGGTTGATGAAGTGAGCACGACGCGTGCATGTCACTGCATGGGCGGAATTTACCCCGCTACGTGGGGGTCGGGTGTGGGTGGGGTGCATCGCGCCAGGGGTTCGCAAGGTAGAAGAAGTAGCATAAGTGTAGGTTATATGATCCGTGGAACGTGTTGATATCAACATTGACAGGTATCGTACACGAACAAGTTTACATCCATTTTGTGAAGAATTCTTTTGTGAATACTTATATAACCAGGGATATATAAGAGGTGCCCCTTACTCCAACCACCCCTTATATGTCCAACTACCCTTATTAAAGTAAACCGGTTGAACTATCCAAAGCAAGAGAGCCTGTTAGCGGAACTCAAGGCAGCACTGTAGCTCGATAGGGCAGTAGTTGATGAGGGTGGTTTACTAGATAAATAGGGGGTGGTTAGAGTAAGGGGGACCTCTCATGTATCCCTAGTCATATAAGTATTCACAAAAGAATTCTTCACAAAATGAACCAAACATTTACCACCTTCAATCCCTCTTTTGCGACTTAGCAAGCATGCTCGAGGTGGCCAGTCCAAACGCGAAGAAAATACCAATGCCGAGGAAGTTGAGCACGGCATTGATCCATGGCGGGACCCTCTGCCTGTCCGCCAAGTCATCGAGAATTTTGTCGATCCTCTCGGCCATCTTCTCCTGCCCGAAGCCGACGCGCACCCTCTGCACGCCGTCCGCGCCCATCTTTTCCAGCTCCTTCTTGCTCATCTTGTTCAGCACCGTGTCCATGACCTTGGTCCACTCCTCCACCTGGTCCGGCTCCCGCAGCCAGCCGGTAGTGCCATCCATGACCGTCTCCGTCGGGCCGCCCGTGTTCGCCGCCAGCACCGGGACGCCGGCCAACATTGCCTCGAGGGGCACGATGCCAAAGTGCTCGTTGGAGGGCGTGTATACCAGCAGCTTGGCCGACTTGAGCAGACTGTCCTTCAAGCTCGAGGGGATCGACAGCAGGAACAAAACGGGGATGTCCGCGGGCGCGGAGAGCGCCGTGATGATGTTCTTGGCCGTGAACGACTCGAGCCCCAGGTCCTTGGCCAGCGTCTCCAGCTCCTTGTGGTAGTAGAAGTTCTCGGCGCTGCGCAGATCGTACCCGCCAGCGACGACCAGCCGCGTGCCCTTCCTCTTCTCCTTGGGCAGCGCCGCGAACGCCTTGACGGCCAACGCAATGTCCTTCTTGCGCTCGAAGCGGTTGATGCTCAGGATGATGTTCCTGTCGGTCCAAACGGGCTCTTCTGTCGAAACGGTCTCGCTCTTCTTGGGGTCGATGTCGACGCAGGGGTAGACGACCTTGAAGTTCTTCTTCTTGGCGAGGGCGGGCCAGGCGCGGGTGGCGACGCCCTTGGTGAAGCCCGAGTTGACGGCGATCTCGTCGGCGAAGCCCATGCTCCACTGCTCGACCCAGTCGAAGGGGACGCGATAGAGGCGCTTCCACCAGCGCTCGCGGCCGAGGGCGAGGTACATGTCGGGGAAGTGGCAGTAGAAGAGGATGGGCGCCTTGGGGACGAGGTATTGCAGGAGGGGCAGGCCGGCAGAAAGCTGGTCGACGAAGAAGAAGTCCGGGTCCAGGGACTGGAGCTCGCGGGAGAAGTAGATGTGGAGGAGGAGGGTTATCTGGCGGGCGATGGCGCAGAGGATGGTGAGGCGGCCGAGGATCGATTGGGGGAGCCAGTCGCCGTGGACGCGGACGTCAAGGGTTCCTGCGAGGCGAGAGTGTCAGCTGAGGCTTCTTCGTAGCGGCGGCATTGTGAACGAGGGAGTGCGGTACCATCTCGAGCTTCCTCAAAGCAGTGGCCCTTGTCGCAGTGGCTCGTAAAGATGACGACCTTGCAGCCGCGGTTCTGGAGTCCAACAGCTGCATCGACGACGAGGCGCTCTGCACCACCGATGCCCAGGTCGGGATGGAAAAAGACCACCGTCTTTTTGCCGTCGTCTTTCTCCGCCATGGTTGCGGTCGCTGTGTGCGTTGTGGTGGTGGTGTGGTGTGCAGACAGACAGCTGATCTGCCTCCTTCCGAGAGGACAGAAATGCGACTTGAGACGAGTCGCAAGCAAGTGGGACGAATTGACCTGGTCGGAAGGAGCTCCCCTCTGGGTCGTCTGTGATTGGTTGCTGCGAGTGGAATAGCTCCTTACATAAGAAACGCCCAGGTCCGGGGTCGAGTCGAGGCGGCATCTGGGGTGCGTCAGAAGCGCTGCAGACTGGCGGCTAGTCTTGATTCTCAGGCCTTCACATGTGAAAGCCCATCTCCAGACTGATCCCGCGTGAGCAGGCCAGAAAGCCAAAAAATAATGGCAGCCACCTTCATTGGAGGATTAGCGCCTGTGCGTGTGAACCAGACACCTTTAAGGTCGGTGTGTCAGCCAGACTGCCGCCGTGCATTGCGCCGTGATTAGTCGATACCTCCTTTCCCTTTCGCATTCCGTTTCCCGAACCGAGGTCACCGTCGCTTACAAGTAAGACTGACTGACCATCCTCATTCAGCCGCCTTGGTGACCTACTACCTATCTACAGATCCATCTTTCAAGCTTCATCTTGGATATCTCATCTCAAACAGCTGTATCCTTGAGCTGTCATCTGAACTATCCAGACATCTCAACTCAATTCGAAGCTCCCAGCCTATCCGTCTCATCACTCTCCTCAACTCTCATCCTTGCCAAAAGACACCATCATCACCAAAACACCACCGCCAAAATGTCATCACCAACCCCCCTCTTCACAATCCCCATCCCCAAACTCGACTCCCACCCCGGCGGCACCATAACCTGCACCACCCCCTCCCCGCTCGTCTACCTCCTCACCTGGTCCTCCCCTCCCGACAACCGCCTCACGACCCCCTTCTGCCGCGCCTTCCTCGCCGCCCTCGACATCATCGAGTTCTCCCACCCGCCCGGCGTCCTCCTCACCACCTCCGCCATCCCAAAGTTCTACTCCAACGGCCTCGACCTCGAACACGCCTTCGCCACGCCGGGCTTCTTCCCCGACCCCCTCTACAAGATGTGGAAGCGCCTGCTCACCTACCCCATGCCCACCGTCGCCCTGCTCCCCGGCCACGGCTTCGCCGGCGGCTTCATGACCGCCATGCACCACGACTACCGCGTCATGAACCCGAACAAGGGCTTCCTCTGCATGAACGAGCTCGAGTTCGGCGCCCCGCTGAAGCCCCCTATGAGCGGCATCTTCCGCATCAAGTGCTCGCCGCGGGTCTACCAGGAGATCGTCCTCGAGGCGAAGCGCTTCGGCGGGCCCGCGGCGCTCGAGGCCGGGCTGGTCGACGTGCTCGGCGGGATGGACGAGGCGCTGAAGCTCATCGCCGACAAGAAGCTGACCGAGAAGGCCAAGTCCGGGGTCTATGGCGTCTTGAAGGCGGAAATGTGGCGGGAGAGCGCGTTTTATCTGAGTAAAGAGGAGTACGATGGCGAGGAGGCGCGGTGGGATGCGAGGGAGGCGCTTGAGAAGAAGAGAATCGAGGAGGGCAAGAAGTTTGCCGCGGACTGGAAGGCCGGCAAGGCCAAGCTGTGAGCTACCTTTATGATGATTTTAGACGACTTCACGCAAGCAATAGACAGGACAAATGGTTCAAAAAGCAACGCTACAAGGATCGTGTATTGTATGTATGTAAAAGACGCTGTTTTGACTGCCTTCCCAATCGGTCAGGGGGGTATCATGGACGTCCATAAAACACCAAAAAAATGCAACGCGGCCTCTCCTGCGAACTGCTCCCTCCCGCCTCTACTGCGCTTCCTCAGCCGGCGCATCGCCCGTGGCTGCCGCTTCTCCTTCTGCTCCTTCTACGCTGACAACAGCCTCTCCATTGCCGTCGCCGATATCCTCCGCGTTTCCGTTTCCGTTGGCCCTGTTGGCCCTTTTTGCCCTCTTAAGCTCGTTCGCTTCTTCTCTCTGCCTGGAAAGCCTCAGCTCAGCCTGGATCGCCTTCTCCCTCCGAGCCTCCACATCCTCGCGCTTGACCAGTTTCCTAAGACCGTCCGACGCCTTGATCATGTTATCGATACTGATAGCGTGGTTCGTCATCTGCCCGTTAATGTATGAGTACACAGCCACCGACGTCTCGCACTGTAGAAGCTGCGACTCGTTAAGCTTGAAGAGCGCCAACGCGACTTGGAACAGAAACGTGCTACCGTCGTTCATGCAGAGCACCACGTCCCACACGCGAAACAAAGCCTCGGCGGAAAGGCATCTCGTAAACACACTGAGGAACCATCCTAAGGTCAAGGCCTCGAGCTCGATGCTCAGCTCATCGAAGTGCTGGGAGAGCTTTGGAAGCACCTCGGCGACATACTCCCGCAGAACAAGCTGGTCAGCACGAGAAGATCGAAGGCTGTGGTCATAGTAGCCAGCTGGCAGGATCTTCTCGATAATGCTCGACAGAATCCAAAAGGCGTCTTCTGCCGAAGGCATGATCAGCAGCAGGTTGGCCGCAATGGCATTCATGCCCTGGCAGTAGCCAACTTCAGGATTGCGGCGAGCGTACGCCAACAGGACTTCGTTCAGCTTTGTGACACCTGGCCCCTTGCGGAAGAAGATATTGTCGGTCAGCGTTCGATTGATGTCCGCCTGGATCTGCGAGACCACTATAGGATCGTCCGCTTCGTCGAGGCGGGCAATGGTGTCCTGGTAATAACCTGGGATCCGGAGTGTTGTGGCACCCGAGCATTCAGACCACACCTTTGCACGCAGATTGACGGGGATGCCGCCGAGCACCAGGTTCCTGAGCTCCGTACGCTTGGCGCGGCCGACTTTGCCCTTGATTCCGAGGCCGGTAATACCAATCAGTTCGCCGTCAGCCAGAGCTGCCTCGGGCAGGTTAACGGCAGGTCGCTCATACCGAGCCTCAGCTGCGGCCGCTGCAGCGGCTGCCGCCGCCTCGCCATCCCGCCGCCGCTCGGCCCTAACCTTGCGCAGGAACTCATTCCAGCGGGCTGCCTTGTCTCGCTGCAAAGAATCATGCAACTCCCCCATGTGCTGGAGAAGCAGCTTCACCGGCTCGGTGTCGTCTCTAACAACAGTCCCCGCAGCTGCATCGTTCTCAGCGGGCAGCGTTGCCTCGCTCTCGGTGACTGAAATTGTAGCGCTAGCGATGGGAACGAAGCCGCGCTCGTCAGCCGTAATGAGACCGGGAGACTTCATGCCAAGCTCCCCTCCCTCGAGCACCTCCAGAGACGGCGCGCTGAGTGCGGGGGTGTGAGACAACAGCTCCGTCGGGAATGTCGCTAACTTGAGGTAATCTTGCCACTTCTTGGGCTTGCCTTCGCTCGAGCGTTCCTCGGCGGAAGAAGGGCTGTCGGGTCGCTCCTCGCTGCCTCCGGGACTCGGAACTTGCTCTTCTTCAATCATCGACGGGGACAAATCCGAGCGTCCATTAGACAGCATCTCGGCTCGCCCTCCTAACTTATAACGGCGAGCCATCTGCGCCGCTTCACGCTGTCTCTTCTTCCTGCGCTGGTCGTAGATAAACCCGAAACGGTCGGTAAGATACTCGCTACCGACATAGTTGTTGTAAATGTGTGTCAAGGTTGGAGGTTGCGTCTCGGGCGGGAGAATCGCATCCATTTCGACGGGACCATAGCTCTCCTGCCTGGGCGTGGCGCTCGTAGGGCTGCCCGTCATGGTGTCCCATCTCTCCTGAGGCTGCGTCCGCGCTGTAGTTGCCCCGGGAGGAGGATTGTTCACAGGTCCTGTTCGGCGCATGGCCATGAGTGCCTTGGGACCGCCCTGGGTAGAGACCACCCTGCTCGACTGAGTCGTCTTTGCACTAGATGTAGACGATGCTCGAATGGTCGACTGCGGCTGAGTAGCACTATTAGATCTGCCGCGGTTGGGGCCAACCTCGCGCGTATTGATGGCGCCTCCAGCGACCAGTCTCATAAGGCTGGCGGCGACTGAGGTGGACGCCTTACGAGACCCAGGTGGGCCGGACTGGATGCTAGACGCCCGACTCGGGGTTCTGGGCGGAACATTCTCGGGCGCAACGCTCTCCGGCGGCGGGCTGAACAGGTCATCCTGCAGGCCTGGCCGCCTGTCACCGTACGACTGTGCTCTGAGAACCGCGGCGGGTTTTGTGTCGTCTCCGTTGACGCTGTTGGGTCCGCTGTTCTTCCTGCTCGTGCCGCCCCAGAGAAAGTCCTTCCAGCCCCTCGTCGTACCTCGGCCATCAGTGTTGGAGGGGATAGAGAGGTTGCTGGCGCGGACGGTTGCTTCGTTGTCGGTCTGGCCAAATACGTTGTAAATGACGGTGTCCTGCATGGCGTCGCTCATCAGATCCGAGAGGCCGCTCTCGTTGCGACGGTTGCCCGGGCGGGAAGTCTTGACATCGCTCTCGATGGCCCGCAATCTCGTCTCGAGGTCCAGGTTGGACAGCCCACATTCCAGAATCATCTTCCGCAGGGCCCTCTCCCTCTCATCGGCTTTCCTCCTCAGCTGGGCGATCTGAGCGTCGCGCTGTGCCAGGTCGGTCGCGAACTGCCTGATGAGGGGCACGGCGCCGTCTCTGGCAATCAGTCGGTGTATGTGTTCGTCGTTGGCATGGTGCAGGGCGCCAGGTATCTTGTGCGTAGAGATGGGCGAGTCTTCGAACAGCGCATCGCGAGCAGCCTGTTCAGCAGCGGAGGTGCTCCCGGTGAGGTTGCCCAGCAGAGAGAAGGCGTTGGACCTGGCGTCAGAGATCTTGCGGACGGTCGCCGGGGGCTCGGGCTCTGGGTCGGGGGTGACGGGGTCGGGAGGGAAGGAGGTGTCTCCCCTTGGCGAGTCGGGCGAGAAGGAGGGGAAGCTCGTCAGAGACTTGTCTTCGGAGGCGGCAACAGAGCTGGCGGAGCTCGAGGGCTGGGAGTTGAGCTTCGATCGTTTGCCGCGGACGGTAGAGGAGCGGGCACTCCTCATGGACGTTGCGCTCTGCTGGGAGATGGAGCGCGCAAGGGGAACTGAAGGCTCTGAGTCCATGGCTGGTGTTGGTTTTGGCGGGTGATGACACCAAACGTCATGGTTTCAAGAACAGTCGAGGGTTGGCTGTGCGAGCCAGCTGGAGCAACGGCGAGAGATGCTCAGAGTTGTTTCGTGGGAGGATGTTATGCCATGCGGTGAAGGATGCGGTAGTTGTGTTTGTGAGTAAAGCAGCTGCTGGTGTGTTCGTGGGTGGTGCAGAGCAGGACAGGTGGAATAAGGGGAAGTTGACGTCGAGGAATGACAGACGCTAGAGGTCGAGGTAATAATGATAGCAACACAAGAAACGGGATGGGTTGGTTGGATGGCGCACAAAATGGCAGGCGGGACAAACACTTGGACACACACCCGTGGACTGGACACCCAGGTGCCAGAGCAGAGCGCGATGACGGTTTATGCAGTCAGGGATCCGGGACATGCCTGCCCGACACCTCACCTTGTCCTCAGTCCTCCTCAGTCAATGACCACCAGTCGCTGCAGTCAGTGGCTGCCCAGTGGAGGTGACTTTTTGGTGGAGGTGCACTGGTGAGGGGGACCTTTACGGGTCTCTCTCTGATCATTCTCTGGGGTGCCATCCATTGCTTTTGTTGTGCTGTGCAGCGCGTCTTGTGCGGGCAGGTCGAGGGGTGCGACAGGCCTGGCAGCTTCCATTTGGATTCCACGGCGTCCCAAGTACAGGTACTTGATCTAGCTAAACATGCACCAGTTTTTGGCTGTGTTTCGGCCCATGTCCATGTACCGCAACAATCCCCTCTGATGCGCGATCACGATTACCTCAGGCGCCTCAGCTGCAGCCCAGTGCCCACTACCGCGTAGGACAATCCACTCCCACCTCAGCCCGGCCGACGATTCCACTAGGGACCCTCTCCATCAATGCCTTATTACGGGCCGAAGCAGGAGGCAAATGTTGTGCATGCGCCCAAAATCCCGACTTTGAGCTTCTGCTCCTTTTCTTCTGGTTTCGATGGCTGAGATGGATACATATCATGGTAAGTAAACTCCGGACGGTACACCAATGCATGTAAACACCTGCTTCATCCATCTATTACTCACCATCGTGAACACGTCAAGCATAACAAATAAAGGAAATAAGGAGGGTCTAGTGCCACATCACTAGCAGTTGGAAAAAGCTTCGGCCGGGCTGCTACCTACCTATTGCTAACAAGCCCACAACACAAGCAACGCGCAACCTGGGAATACAAGGGACACACTCCCTCTGACACGGTACCTTACCCTTCGGGATGCAAATCAGGGCTCTTAAATAACGTGCCAACCCGCCCTCTAACCCCTTCCTCCATCTCGGCCGGGTCCCCCGTCCTCGACAATCACCGCCAGCGCAGCCCTGCCATGCCTCTGCGTACCCAACAACCCCCCGGCCTCCAAGGGAATTCCCTGAGTCTCATCGTCCCCGACTCCCAGTCTCACGCTCAGACGAGCACCAAAACGCAAAGAACGAAGCCCTAGGATGGCCACGAGAAATCGAAGACGCGTCGTCTCGTCCCCCCCTCTCCTAATAATACAGCCTCAATATCGAGAGCCCTACCAACTTTGGACTCACACACCAAAAAAACCTCTCACCTCTAAACCTCTACCTTCCCTGTCTGGGTTGCCTCCAAGACCAATGACAAACAAGCTATCCCCCTCCCTCCACAGACAAAGACAATCCTGGGCTGGAATTTCTGCCCTCGTCCTCATCCCAACTCTTCCATTGCCCACGAGACCACTCCCCAAGGGAGGGCAGAAAAAAACCACTAGAGACCACTGAAAAATCTAAGGGTCCTCCTCCATCGTGACCTCCGCGTCCAAACGAACCGTCTGTCTGTCCCTTGTGCGTGTCGTGTCAGGCACCGACTGGCACGCTCAATGACAAAAAAGACAGACACTCGGGCACCCAGCCTATTCCCGATTATCCCATCTCGGGCTCTCAGTAATATTACCACCTCATTTCAGGGGTCCTAGTGCCTATTTTAATCGCCCCCCCCCCCCCCCCCTCGCCGTCCCATCCCCCCCGCGATCAACTTTCCCGGCTGCGCGGTCGCCGGCCGGCGTGCCTGGTAGGTACGTCTGTCGTATGTGCCTGGCTGTTGTGTGTGTGGGCGACCTGCTCGATTCGCCGGACGATAATCTCCCTTGAAACCGAAAGAATTTTCCGGGACATGAGCGATTCAGGACACCTCGACACACACACACAACCATCGTGCGACGCCCAGACCCAGTGTGCGCGCGCCAGAATGTCCATCTACTACAGACTTGTTTGCCCTCGCAAGGAAAAAAAAAATCAAGAAACCTCGTATCGCGAGCGCGAGCACGAGCCCGCGATGACGAGGTCGCTGGGGCGCAGATAGCAAGATAGATCGCCTCCGGGGTCGCCGACTCGGCAATGCACCGTAACCTCGGCGCAGGTGGGTCCCGGCTGCACGGAAGGCTGCCGGCTGCCGTCCCGTCGTTGCTTTTCTACCTTCTGTTACATTTTACTGAATGGCAATGTCCGTGGAGTTGCGATCAAGTCATGCACCCATGTCAAAAGCTTCACATCAATCGTCGCTCAGCCCAATCGTCATTGTACTTCAGATGCAAAGTCTGTGTTCCCCGAACCTCTTGAATCAATGCTTTCTACCATCCCTATTCGTACAATACTTCCGTTTCGTCATTAAGCCCTGCTCCTTTTGAATGATTACCCAGACGCCTTTCCCGACCGTTGAAAGATTATCAATATGAACATGAATAAAAGCACACTCTTCCTGGCTGTGCTAGAAACGCCCCCCTCTTTTTTGCCATCATCATATAATACAATGTTCTGTGCCTCAAGCGAAGCTGTCCTCTGCGTTCCAGCGACTGCTGACCACGCTCTTAGGGGCGGGTGACTGGCTCGGCTCGTTGGCCGGAGCGGTGACCCGAATGGTGGGGGAAGACCTGGTGGGAGCCTCGGCCGGAGCTTTGAAGGAAGACCGCGACGGCGGAGGCTTCGTCGAGCTCTTGGCTGGAGTCTTGGCTGCAGGTGAAGCTGGGACGCCGGCGCCATCACTGGGCAAGAGACCCTCTTGGACCAACGCCTGAAAAGCTGGGTCGCGTGCAAGCATAAGCTGCCGCTTGACGGGCAAGCCGTCAAGGAGCTTCAACCTCTTGCAGCAACCGACGAAAATGACCTGGTACAACCGACGACGGAGACGGGTTGCCTCGTCGAGACGTTTGGAAAACACCTCGTCTCTCTGCGTATCGGCTTCCGGCAGGACGAATGGATCGGTAAAATTGCCCCGGTCTGCGGGGACCATAACCTGCACTGGCGGATAGAAGCCCTGAGTAATTGGATTGTCCCGCAGATCCAACTGCGTCAGGTGCGGGAAGTCCGTCAGGAGTTCCGTGACTGATGTCGAGTCCGCCAGGCGGTTGCCAGCAGCAAGAAGCTTCTTCAGCCGGGGAACGAATCGAATGGGTGAAAGATCGGCAACGGCGTTGAAGTTGAGATTCAACGATCGCAGATTTGGCATCAACAGCCCGAGGCCCTCTGGCAGACGGTGTAGCCCACAGTTGGCGAGCTCGAGTAGTTGAAGATTGAGGAAATCGACCTTGGGCTCGAAAGCGCCAATGTAGTTCCCGGAGAGGAAGAGCTTCCGAACTTCGTACGCCGAAGAAAGGAAGGACAGGTCCAGCTGGCCATCGCCACGCTGCTCTCTCAAAGATAAGCTGTCCAAGTGGCGAGCTTTGGTGAAACCAGTAATGTTCGTGATCCGATTCCTATCGACATGGAGTAGCCGCACTGCAGGTAGACGGCCGATATCAAGCTCGGCGATCTCGTTGTCGCTGAGGTCCAGGTAGCGCAAACCGTCGAGGCCTTGCGCATCCTCTGCGGTGAATGCAAGAAGCTTGTTGCGGGGTAGTTTGAGGGTCTCGAGTGAAGAGAGCTGCCCGACATTCAGTAGCTCTTTGACCTTGTTTCCAGAAAGATCCAGTTCTGTAAGCCTGTGTAGCTTGGTGCCATCGAAGTCTGCGACTTCAATCAAGTTATTGCGTGCCCGCAACGACAGTAGACCATCGTGCTGGTTTAGGCCGTCAAGGGATGTCAGCTTGTTGTTGTCGGCCTTAAGGCTACGAAGGTGAACGAGGTTCTTCAGAGCTGACAGGCTTGTCAGATCGTTATTGGAGAGGTCGACGTATTGGAGGTTGGTGAGATGATCCCATGACGTCAACTCAGTAATCATGTTGTTGGTGATCTTGAGCTGTCTGACTGATGCCGGTACTCCATCGAGATGACCAATGGAATTATCGGATGCGTCAAGGCTCACCAAGCGACCACAGAACTCGTCCAACATGTGCAGGCTCGAGAGCCGCCTCTCGCTGACGTCAAGTTCTGTAAAGTCCTCCCAGTAGGGCTCAAAAGGCTCAATCTCGGTCAAACGGTCGACAAGATCGCGAACTGTCATGGACATGACCTTCTTGGAGCCGTCTCCGGTGACGAGTCGCTGATCGTCTACAATGTAGCTGACTTCGAAGCCAAATGACTTCTCGTTGTGGTTCAAAGTAAACTCGGACATGGGACTGAGAGACAGATTGCCGACGTGGTGGCTGATGAAAGCTCCTGCGTCAGGGTAAAGACCGCCGTTCCTAGTCTTGCCGGGCGTCTTGATGAGAAAACTAAGACTTCTTTCTTGGTTTTCGTGCGAGACGTGGCTAAGGGCGCTGTTATCAGCGATGATGCTGACTTGCCTCTCCTCGGCATTGTCGACAACGCTGTCTTCGTCTCGTTCGTCAATACGAGAAACGGGGCGCGGAACAAAGGACTGGCCGCGCAGAGAGAACTGCCTGGAAGGGCCGCGTGCCGGGGCGGTACAAGGCCGGGGTTGCAACAAGTTTCGACGGGCGGCTTTTGTCAAGCTCTGGTACTTGCTGCGCTTGGATTCCTCCAAGACGAACTGAGAATCAATAAAGCTGCCTTCGTCGTCCTCGAGGCTATCAATGTCTTCTGCCGCGACATCCTGAATAATGGAGGCAATTGGCGAAGAGAAAGAAATCGTCATCCGTCTGCGAGACGGCGAGGAGTCGGTAATGCGATCCTCATCGAGTTGGATCTCGTGCTCGACCTCTCCAACAGGTAGCTTGCTTCCGAGTTTCGTGAACTCGGTTCGAGCTTGCGCCGCAATATCCTTCGGTAAGGTCCCATCTGGTGATAGAGTGACGAAACCTTTGCCTGACGGGTTCCGAGGAGTGCCAAAGGAGCCAGCAGAGCCAGGTGGTGACAGCGACCAATCCGCCTCGTTTGCTTCGGCCTCCTTCTGAGCTGTCACAATCCGCAAGTGCTGCATCTCCTTAGTCAAATCAACAGACAGGTCCGGAATGCTCGCGAAAGGATCGTCCTCGCTGTCTTCCGAAGGAAGCACGTGAGAGTGTAAGTGCGCACTTCTAGGACGAACACTTTCCCCCTTCCGCTTGATCCAGATGTTTTGCTGGCGGTCCAGGTACATGCTACCCACTTGGTCCGGGATCAAATGGGACACGCTCTGAGGCATGATGGTTTTTCGTGACTCGGAATTGCGGGAGGAGCCTGTGTGGATGGTTCGGGTGGTGGATGCTCCAGATGAGTGGGTCGGGTAGTCGTCTGCATCAATCGAGTCCATCGGCCTATTTGGGTTGGCGCTGATGCGGATGTTTGGGGGGTCGCTGATAGTCTCATCGCCTCCAAGGTATTGCAGCTCTTCAGTGTTAGCTCTTTCACGGCTTCGCTCCTCGATTTGCCGTTCAACTTCCTGTGCCACACGAATGGCGTCTTGTGCCTCGTCCATAGATCTGAGGGATGAGGAGATGACGTCTCCCATGTCACTGAGTTCCTGGTACTTCTTCAAGTAGTCGAGGATGTCGGGGTTCTCCTGTCGCTGCGGTGCCCTCTGTACGGGTTTCCCCTCGCGGCTAGGAGGCCGTGAGAGCGGCTCTCTTGTTGACTCCTCGTATGAGTCCTCATCAAAGACCGGACTGGGCTCGCCAAACTCCGCATCAGATTCCTCAACACTCGTGAGACCACTCGGGGCCTTGGCTCCATTCCTGATCATCGCCATGATCTTGCCAGCCTCGTCCAAAAAGTCTTGGGTCCTGATGGATGGCTTTCGGTCCGTATCGAGAGTGCCATTGCGATCGTTGCCGCTCGTCGTGAGCTGTGAAGCGCGGGTGGGAGAGCGACGCGTCGGTGGCTCCTCGAGCAGGTAATCCTCCGGAAAGTAGTCATCTCTCTGCATTGACGACCTTGAGCTCGGCGTTGGAGTTCGAGGGCGGAGAATATGGCGATTAGCCAGCACGCTAGGATGAGCTCTTTGCTGCATGCTCCCCGGACGGGCGTCCTTTCGCTTCTTGCCCATCATGCTCTGCATCAGGGCGTGAGACTCATGAACAGGCTCCAGCGCTTGAAAGCGCTCTTCACGTCCGTAAGCAATATCAGACTTGTGCAGCGTCCTCCTTCGCTTCGGAGTCGGGTCTTTTGATGGCGAGGTCATTGGCCTCTTTCCCTCTGAACCAGTGTCGCGTCTGTGTGGAGTTCCCAGCAAGAGGGAGTCGTCCAATGGGAACCGAACATTTCCTCTCTGAACACTGCCCTCACTGCCGAATGAGGCTTCCCGAGTGTGTTTTGACGATGAATCCGTCGTTGTCGCAGACTTTGCACGCTTCCTGGGGATAAACATTGACTCCTCTTGGCCTGGAGAGCCTGTGACATTCGCAAATCGCAAAACAGACTCTTCAAAGCCAGAAAGTCCATCGAAGTCGCCCTCGTCGTAAAATTGTGACTCCTCATCATCGCGTCGAATGGAAATTTCTTGATCGAACTGATAACCTTCCAAATCGCCTGCGCCGAACTGACTGACGGATCGTGAACTTGCAGCAGTCTGCTGAGCTGGCACGGAGAGGTAGCCCACGGGAGCAGTATGAGGTCTAGGCTTCTCAGTCAGTCTGGAAGCATCCCCAGAATACGCTCCGCTCAGTGATTGTCGCGATGAGCCTGACATCTGGTCCTCAAACTGGCTAATGCGACGGAGAAGCGTTTGGTTGGTGAAGGTGTCGTAGGGCCCAAACAGCTTCAGCGGGCTCGTGCTGTTGGTCCCGGCTGTTGCTCGCTTGTCAGGACTCGGATGAGGTGCTCTTGGAGGTGGGGGACTTTGAGAGCCATATCGCATCGTTCCCTGCCCCGGCGAGTAGGTCCTGACGCTGGGGAACTGCTTGGGGGTGCTTGCTTGCAGAGATTCTTCGGGGAACATCTCAGATGTATCGACACGCATGCCGGGACTCAGACCCCGGTATCTGAATGACCCATCACCAGACCTGCCACCACGCTGCAAGTTGAGAAAGCCTCCCTTGCGCGCATAGTCTTCGGTTGTGTCCACCTTGTCGTTCTCGGGCTCATCCTGCGTTTCGTCTGCGTCAAACTGAAGCTCGCCTTGAGAGTCGAGAAGCATCTGGTCAATGCGAAGCTTCTCAAGACGATTTTGAAGCTGGTCGATGGGCAGTTCGGTAGGCGCAAAGGGCTCTGCGTCGCCCTCCTCGCCTTTTGGGCGCATGAGTGTAAGCACAATCGGGCTGAAATCCTCGTTTCGGATGACACTATGTCCGCTCGTCTTTCTCGACGCGTCGTTCGGGGGTGCGAGGCCGGTGACTGAGGTGTCTGCAGTAGGGACACTTTCTTTCACGGTGGGTTCGGTCGGCTCTTGAGGATGGCTGTCTTGAGGCGCACTGAACTCGCTAAGCTTGCTTTGGTCGAGCGAATCGTCCGCCAACTTGTACGTGACTTGAGGCGGTCGTATCCTAGGACTTGGGCTTGGACTTGGATCCATCTGGCTTCTGCCGTCAGACTCCTCCTCCTCCTCCTCCTCCTCGCCTGTGGTCACGTCTGCGCGGCGGAAAAACGGGGGGCTCGAAGGTAACGTCGACTCGTGGCGGGGGCTCTGGTCTGCCAGGCTGGTGTCCTGGGGCGTTGGCGGCTTGAACATATTCTCAAGACCTGCAGCAGCAGAGCAGAACAGATCTCTTTGTTCGCCATACGCAACGTCCCCATACACGAGCCTTCGCTTCCATTCCGGTGTGCTGCCTACGTTCTTCAGTGGGGACGATTTTATCGACTTGTGCTGCACTGTGTTATGAATAACAGAGCCATTTGTTGAGGCCGAGAGTGCGCGACTGGGTTGGCGAGATAGTTCGGAGGGCTTGAATTCTCGAGAACGCTTCGGGGTAGGTCTTCGTTGGGAAGAGAGTGGCAGGTTGATGTCGTTTGTGCTTCGTTCGCTGAGGACTCCGACGCTTTTTTCAGTGCCGGCACTCGACGGTCGTATCCTACTGACAGGGAGTGGTATGCGACTGCCGGCTCCCTTGCCGTTGGGTGTCTTGTTGTTTTCGCTTGGTTTCAAAGGCGGCAGGGCGGACGGCGACGCCTCAGATCCAGCCTGGGAAGGCCAATCCTCGGAGAGGGAGTCAAGCCAAGCGGGAGCCATGATGTAAGGGCTCGTGCAATCGGAATAGTGGGATGTTGGTGGTTATAAACTGTCCATCGGGGGATGTAAATGGCTGCAAGAGGCGTCGCGGTTTGCGGGGTGTGTTGTTGCGATGGATGCGATTTGTTTACGCGGGCAGTTGCAATGGGAAGGTCGCCAAAGTGAAAATGCACGTGGAAAAGATGCAGAATGGCAAGCTGAACAGAATGGCAAAAGGACTGGCAGCACAAGCACCGTGGCAGCCTCCGCTGGGGTGCGGTGAGGTCCCGTCGTGATGGTTTGTTGTATTGTGAAGTTGTAAAACGTATTGTATTGTTACTCGTGGGGAACGCGGTCGAGCCTTCGCGTCAGTGTGTTCCGCTGTTTGGTAGCGGCCGTGGAGTGTGTGTGGTGCACTGGTGCAGGTTTGGGGCGGCGTTATGTCAATCGCTCCAAGGGTCGGATCCCAGAATAAACAATTGGATAAAGACCATTTTTAGCGTGCTTTTCGCAGCGCAATGTTATGCTCAGAGTGGCGGGTGCGCGTTGCTGTGTCAACCGCCACGACACCAAATTCCCCGATCCCCCGATGGCGCTATCGCTGTATCGAAGTCGTGGGGGGCGCATGCTTCTAATCGCATCTCTTATGTAATCTCGCGCCTCAGTGCGATGGCTGGAGAGTCTCGCCTTCCAAACGCCAGAATAAAGAACAGTGGAGACCACTTAACACGATGGCCCGTGCACAGGCGCGTCTGTCGCGTCGCCGGGTGAACATGAAGACCCGCCCGACCCATCGCCTCTTTGTCCAATTTGGCAGCCCATGTTTGTCTGCGCGGGAGGCGACGACCGACCTCTCTTTTCAACGACATCCCGCACTCCGGACCACCGCCCGGCGCCGATGCGACCGCCCAGCGTACCGAACCACTTAATCTCTCCCGACACCGATCAAAGTTCATGAACAACCTAACCCCTCCTCGCCATGAGTTTCGCCAAAGACTGGCGAGTCCAGTTCTTGGACGACGAGCCATTCTGCGACCCAGCTCGCGATGATGCCGAAGTCCTTTGCGAAGGATCCGACGACGAATATTACGACAGCCCAGAAGAGAGAAGACGCCGGATTGAGGATGCCGCCCACCGATATTTAAGCGGCCAAGCCCCCGTGCTGTTGACGTCGGTGCTACGAGGCCCGTTTGAAGGACCAGATGCGAAAGGCTGGGTCAACCCATGGCGGTCGAAGAGAAGCAGAAACCCACCAGTCGCCGTCGTGGAGACTGTCGCGGAGCTTGAGGTTGCCGAGAGTGAGCTATCAGACGCCGATGACACGGGATCTTGTCATCTACCCAGCCCCCGGAGCCTGGACCAGGTCGGGGTCACGGCCAACCCGCATATGACAGCAGAGGATCTCGAGAGGGTACATGCTTGGAGGAGTGCGACGGAATCAGCAATACAACCAGACGACGAGCCAACTTGGTCATTCGCAAGCGATATTTCTCTATCGCAGTCTCAATCTCACAGGAAACGCCGTTCTATGGGATCAGACTGGCTCAAGCGGAAGGACAACAAACGTCGGAAAGCAGAAGAGGAAGATGTCGAAGGTGCATCCATTGTCGCCTTGCCTAACACGCAGCACCCTGGTCAAAGCCGAGATCTTTCTCAGGATATGTATAGGACACTACCTATGATTATGGACGAGACTGCGCAAAGCCTGCCGGGTACCCAAAGTCAATCAAGGTCGTCCAGAAGGGCATTGCAAAGGTCCAACAAATCTTCATCACAACAACTCCCGCCTCAAACACCAGCCAAACCCACTGCCAGCCCCGAGGAAGAGAACCCCGCCCCGCTGAGCACACCCATTCAAACACCTCCATCTGCGAAGATGTCAAAAACGACTCCACAAACAAACGCGAGAGAAGAGGCGCCCGCAGAGGTCGATGTGGAGATGCAAGCGAAGGATACCGACGACAGCATTGAAGTTAAAATAGAATTCGAGACTCAAGAGGACGAAAGCTTTTTGTTTCGCGCACGGCCCAGAAGCCGTGGTACTGCTGCCAATGCCAGTGTTGCGATCAACGAACATCATTCCTCTTCCCCCGCCCCCGCGACGCCAGACACCGAGTCGGAGTCGCAGTCAGATTCAGAACCAGCCGATGAAGCTATGGACCTTGACGGGGAAACCTGCTTTCCTGACGACACCAAAGCGACTTCGCCTGAGTCTAGTAGAGCCGGTGAGAATCCGAAGGAGGACGTTGCAGACAACCGCCAGCCTGATGCGGGAACCAAGGGGACATTACTTCAACTGGCCGCAGATTTGGCCTCGGGTATTGCTATGAGGAGAACGGTCATCTCTGAGACTATAGATATGGCAGAGACAGTTCATTGTGCAGTTGCTACGAAGCAAAAGGAAACTAATGCTCAGGACGAGCCAGTATCGGCCAGTCAGGAACAGACGATAGTCGCGCAACCTGAGTCGCCACAGAAGCAGAAGCATACTGAAACCGGTAACGAAGAGGTGCCGGCCGAGCAGGAACGGACAGCAGCGGTACCACTCGATTTGCCGGAGAAGCAGAGGGCATCGACACCCAAGCAAGTCCCTCCCCAACCAACCCCAGCCGTCGTACTAGACCAACAAACTGCCGCCGCCGTTTCTCCGGGCATGCAGGATCTTTCCGTCAGCAGCGCGGTCCAGGAGATTTCGCAACAAAGCCCCTGGTCGAAAACCGAAATGCCTCGCCCGAGTAGTCCTTGTCCTCCTGCTCCATCGGCGGAACATCAGGATCACAGCTATACGACGGAGACACCCATGGGTGGACAAAAGTACACCAATCCAGAGACGCCCATGGTTCAAGACGACGAGTTCGAACCTACACCAATGAATCCCAAGCACATGCCCCATTCTGAGTCCATGAATGGGATCGTCCGGACAGATATTCAACGGTCTGAAGACTATGCATCATCTAGCATTCAACCCGACGACGTCACCCCCGCGCGTGAGAGCCCAGCTCTCCCAGCATCTCAGCAAAGTCCTTGGAAGGCGGACGTACCTGCCGTTGCCCCAGTGCGCCAGCTTCAATCGATTCGGGAGAACAGCCAGCACAGCTTCCTAGATCCCAGCTACCAGAGCCCCTGGGCCTCGAGCCCGGTCAAGATGCGTCAGGCTGCTGCAGAAGCTTTGGCCTTCAATTCTTTCAATAGCCCCATGCCCGCCTCACCCTCGCCGCTTGCCTCGTCAACTTCAGCATATGTGCCCACGCCCTTGGCCGAGCCCGTCATCGAACAGGAGTCAGTACCTCCCATGGAGACTGTGAGAGCTTCGACGCCTGAACCGATCCTTGAGATCAAGCGTTTTGCCAACTTCATGTCACCTTCTCCTGAAAGGCCTCGGCGCCAGCCTAAGAGGGCGCGCGTGAGTGGGGGCCATCTGCCAAGCACGCAAAACCTGTTGGCAGCCACAGTCGACAACCCTTGGGACGCGACTCCCAGACCAACCAAGCGTGTCAGATGGGCTCCGGAGGTTGAGGGTGGTGAATCCCCTGACGGCAGTGATCCTGCCACCCCCTTGGTGAACAGGACAGCCTCTCCGCCGCCAGAGTTGGCAGTAGCAGATCTTCCCACCGGTGAAGATGACCAGTTCCAGAAGCACTTTCAGGCGGTCTCGCGCAGGACCAAGATCACCCACAGGCTCCTCCCGTCCGCATCACAGCAGGCTCTTGAAAGCCCCGGGCCAATGGCCATGGCCGAAGCCTTTGTCACAGCAGACGCCCTTGGAGCAAAAGCAGCGGCGCCCGAGGCACACATGGTGGCGCACGATGTACCGAGAGCCTCGCAGCAGCCACTTCAGCTGGTGTCTCAGGAGGTCGATGACGTGGACGCTGTGCTCGAGAATCTTAATGAGTTCATCGATATGTGCGATGTCCAGGCCGATCTCGAGCGCACCAAGGAAGAAGAACGACAAGAACGGGAGAAGCGGGAGCGCGAGAAGCAGAATCAGCAGAAGAATGGCATCACGAGTAGTCAACTCTTTGGGAGGTTTTCCAGTGGGGGATTCCTAGATGCGGGCGTGTGGGACTGAATTAGTCATCGAAGGAGTATCGCTGATATGTTAACATGAGGGAGGGGCAAGGTGTTCAAGCGCTTATCATACCATGTAATTTTGCTTTTCAAGCGTGGTGTTTAGGGTCATTACGATACATAGCATGGGTCAGAGGGGTCGCATGACGAGCAAAAGGCTGCGTAGATGCTTTGTTTAAAGGCGTGCTTGCTGTGTTGCCTAGCATAGATACCCAACCCAGATGGATCGAAAGAGAATATTGAAGCTCAGTCAAGAACATCTCATAGCTTGCGTGTGTCCTTCGGTATCCTGTGTCAAATACTTCCCTGGTTACGAGGGAAGCCGTGCTGTGTGAGGTGGCTTGAGTGCGGGTCAAGCGAGGTGAACAACCTACCTTTGGTGCCTGCCTTAGCATGACCGGCACGTTGCCTCCATCTCAAAGGCCGCGTAGAAAACATACCAGAAGCCTTACATTTCGTCGTGCTGCACAGTTCTCAGAGAACCAGTGTCGCTGATATATATACCGCTGAGAACGACACCAGACGTTATCAGCTTGGTAGATCTGCATTAAAAGGTTCGTGCTTAAGATCAGACATTTTAAATACAGGGTAGATGCAGCTTGATCGTTTCAAACGACAAATTGTACGCAGCAATCTCTGCAGAGTCAAGATGTGACAGGCTGAGTGTCATTTCGTCGTCCTTCGCTACAAGCATGATTCTACTTCTGTTATGAAACGTGACACACTCACATCGGCGAGTATTTTGGTTTGTGTCGGTGGGAATACACCTCCACGGACAGATATCGTGGACAGAGCCGGGCAAGGGACAGTCGACGTTCACGTCACATCGCGGGGCTGACGCCAGCTAACAGCACAGAGCTCATGAATTGACAACACGTCAAGCACGATCTAGCAGCCCAGAATTGGCGCCAAATCCGGCGATCATTGTCTTGTGGAGTTTCAAGGTCGTACAGACCACGCCCTCTTATACTGGGACCGGCTTTCTTTGGCTCTCAGGAAAGATAGCGTGGTCAGCAAATCCAAAGACAACTTTGAGGCATCTTACATGCGTGCCATCGACCGCCTTGAACATAGCGCATAATCAGCATACCGGCAAGCATGTCTTATGAAACACTGCGACCGCGCGGACACGAACATAATACCAGCAGGGCCCAGGGCGCTGTATCGAAGGCAATATGCAGCATTTGCATGCCTATAAATGTGGCATGTCAGCAAGTTACACTGAAGAGATTCTTCAAAGATTATTGTCTCACGAAAAGATTGCTGATGGGGCAGTAGGACATGTTACCGTTAAGATTGTTGCCGTGAACGCAGTGCGTCCACGTTAGACCATGAGATGCTGATATGGAACACTCCTAAGACTACCTGTCTCCAAATCCGATTTGAATACACGGCCAAAGACAGAGTATAGGAACAGAGTCAAGCAAAACGATAAATGCTGATCTCATGCCAGTCAGCAATTGAGCAATCAAGTGACATCTTATGCTCAAGCCTCAGCGGTGTTGGCTAGATAGCCGGTGAAGATAAACTGCCACTTGTATTTTGCCGCCTCTGGAAAATCATCAAGATGACGAAAAATGAATGTTTTTATACAAAAAAGAGGCCCTGTGCTGCTAAAGCCATGGCTGATCTTCACCACATCGCTGATGCGGGTAGGATCAGAGATTATAACCCCCCTGACCAGCCAACTGTAGAAGACCGCTGAGACATGCCCTTAGTCATTCATATCCTGCTGTCCCTAGAGTGCAGGATATATATTTGAGGCATCAATATGAGCGGCAAGCAAATATGGCCAATGTTTGAAAAGTTCAGTGCAAATCTGCGAAAGTGATGCTATTGACCGGCGTTCACATATGCCTGCCAAGCAAGAATCACGTTGATGATCTAAAGCAAGAATGAGAACGCCTCCCCGAATAAATGGCAAAAGATGAGGAATAACAATACCCATAAGCGCTGCAAGAGAGATTAAATCCACCCTCTGATCCCAGCTTGTCTGTTACACATGTTCAGACTATGACCATGCCATAGTAGCAGAACTAGAAGGTTTGGGACAAACAAAATCGATTGCAGAAACAATCAAAGGCTCAGAACAGTAGGTTCTTATAAAAGTACGCTGGCTGGCTGGTAGTTCACGCCTCAGTAATAGCCGATAGAGTCCGGTCTGGAGAAAGCCAGAAATCAGTCACAACGGGACCTCGGTGCCGTAATCATAACTGCACGAGCGGCCTCTTACTACGCAAAACAGAGGACAGTGTCGCGATGCTGGAACCGACTTCGAAACAGAGATATCTCCCCGTGCAGGATTGGGTTGTCGAACCCCGAAATTTGTGGATGGAAATGCAACATAAAAAAACAACCTAACCTGCAGTGTCGTAATCATGAAGGCTGTTATCGCGGAGAATACCACTTTTCTCCAGCCTTCTCTTCGCGCTCAAAAATCCAGTCCAATTCTTCGAATCTTACTACCCTCTCAAACCACGCTTCATAGATATCACCTACACTCAGCTTCATGCATCCATCGTAGTTGACCGGGTCCTCAACGCCACGGAAGCGTTTCGCGGCGCGCGAGTCTATGAGCCAGACGTAGGAATTCTCATACAGCACATTCCGGGCCTATCAATCGTGTCAAAGTAGGCCTTACTTACAAAGTAATAGGAGACCTACCATTCTTTCGGCACGACTCACTGGCTCCAAGTGTGGCGTCTCCTTGGGGAGTGCAGCGAGCGAGCGGAGAGAACCCTCGTCGATGACCAGAAAATCGCAGAACCGGGGGCTATAACGGCTGTTGGTCTCCATGTCGACATTGCCGAGAGTGTTACCACGCCAGGTCTCGAAAATCTCGACGAGCGACTTGATGTCTTGCTGGCTCGCGCCCGTAAGGTTGGGATAGTGCCTCACCGCTTTTGAATATCCGCCTTGGTCCTCAACGACGTCCACGGCGAAACGTCGCGCCATTTCTTTAGTGACTGAGGCGTCGGACTTATTACTCCTCAGATAGTCAACATAGACTAGATACTGGGTTACCCATATCTTCATTTTTTCAAAGACTTCTTGCCATAAGGCGCTGGATTCCTCCGAATACGCGGTGCGCAATACTGAAGGGGATGTATCAGTTGGGTGGAAATCTGGTGAATGTTGAGGTATGAGGGTCACTTGTGTAGCCCCACGACCCCTGAGCATACGTAACACCTAGATTCGCACACCGGTGGTAGCAATCATAGAGCTGGTACATGTTAATCATGGCGTTCTTGTCTTTGTCGCTATTGGATGGATGCATGTAGAGCTTGAAGAACTCGCCGGCTGGCGGAGGGAACGTCTCTGGGCTTGGCATTGTGAACGCGTCTTTTCGTGTTGGGGTTCCTGATACGTGCTGGGTTTGTAGGCGGGAAAGATGCCGGGAACAGAAGGCGCGTCATTGGCACACGGAGCTCGCAAACCAACAACTGCGATGCGAAGCGAGAATATCAACCTCGATTAGGCAGACGAAAGAGCGGAGGAAGGACGCCAAGGCAATCTCACCCGCATGGATTCCGACACTGTGATACTGCGGAAGACTCTGATGCCTTTGGAACAGACGATCATGCTGACGGGAAAGCAAATTACGAGAATTCACATTGCGGGAAGAAAAGACCAGCCTCACGACGCTTGCTCCCCTTTTCAACTGACGAGGCCATCCGAATCGCAGCTGTGAATATCCCCAGCAGCACCCAAGAAGGCATCAAGTACAGCAGCTGTCGCCCCATTGCATCCAGCAGCATCAACCCACGCACTCTCCCACCCAAATCCTAAGTTGCAAGAGTGAAATTTTCCTTCTGCCTGGATGCCTCAAAAGATTCAACCCAGCGCGCTGCCCAAACCCGCTCTTTCCACCCATTTCACCACGATGCAGACTTTTCAGGCAGCACCAAGTACGTACCCACCGCACCCACCCACCAACCCCCGAATTCTCATTGGCCAAAAAATTTACTGATCGCGGCGCACCTCCGCCCCACACCCCTCCCCTCTGCTCTTCTATATAAACCTCTCTTCCCTCCCGCTCACTTAGGATTTTCTTTCTTCTTTTTCCTTCATGTCGACAATACTTCAGAGAATCATTTCTATAGTATTCGACCTATTCTTGGTTCCCTACAGGAGCCACAGATCCCACCCTGGTTGATGAGTGATATCCTCGGCACCCTAGAGTGAAGAACTCTGGTTGCTCTCGACCTGTCCGCAAGGATGGCGGTCGGCGATTCGTTCGCAGGCTGTATAGAGAGTGGTGATGATCTCGTCCCCGTCTGCGGTCTTGCCCTTGTGGCGCGCGGGCGGGGTGGGTGTCGATGGACGTCTGACAGGCTTTTTTCTCTTTTTCATTGCGTGCTGGGGTGCTGTCCCTGGTCGTGAGGAAGAAGATTTCCATGAACTTTTGCTGCTTGTGTTAGGCCCACGGGGGAGCTCACGCGATCGTACGGCAGCATCGCGACAATACCAATTTTGTCCGGCGAAATGCCAAAATTCCATCAGGACCGCCCGCAATTGTCATGACTTGGCAAATTCATGCCAGGAGCAAGGTCAATCGCGGGTGATCCGCGTGGGAAGGAACCATTGTGCGCTGTTTCGTGAACTCGGAAACATTTTCAACCAGGGAATGGCTTGGGACAGCAAGCTTCTATTTTTATCTAGCGCCAATCTTAGCTTCCACATTCCCATGAAAAACCATCCAACGTCAATGAAACCAGAGAATGCCGTAACTCTGAGATATGCTTCTTTCTTGTTTTTTTCTCGTGATGTCATCTGTGAATTTCTAGTATGACCTTCCCGCGACGTAGCTCTGTGGCCTTGCGTTCTCGTGGTACCCCCACGGCCGCGGGATCTCCTCGACGCCGCCCTCCTCGCTGCGCGGCGTGAACTGGTCAAACGACCCGGACGATCGCGGTGGCCGCGGCATGGCCACGAACTCCTCGCGGTCGCCCTCGACGAAGCCCTCACCCGCGAACCAGCCATTGGCCTGCGCGGCGGCGGCGCTGAGGTTGAGGTTGCCCTCGCTGACGGAGCGGATCTGCTGGCCAGCCCAGGCGACAGCGTTCTGCGGCGTGAGGGCAGAAGTTCCCGCGGGCCTCAGCACGCCTTGTGTAGTAGGAACAGGTCCGCTGGGGACTCTGTGGATGGGGCGGCCCTTGGGGGCGGCGTCGATGTCGAAGAAGGCGGCGTGGACGCAGACGAGGGCGGCGACCTTGACGATGGTGAGGACGACGCTGAAGATGGAGGAGAAGGCCCAGAGGGCAACGAAGGCAGCGGCAGCGGCGAAGCCGGTCATCAGCTGCTGGGACGAGGCGTATTTGCGGACGCCGAGGTCGCGGGCAATGTCGCGGCCGTTGTAGGACTGGAGGAAGAGGCCGCCCTTGACGACGCCGAAGAGGGCGGCGAGGACGAGCCAGTGGGAGGTGAGGAGGGTGCCGACGAGGAGGATCACGTAGGCGTTGCCGTGGCGGGGGAGGTTTGTGGACAGGCGGGCATGGAGGACGTCCTGGGAGTTGGGGAAGCGGAGGTTGGAGGGGTTGAGGAGGTTCGTGACGGGCGTGTCGGGGAGGGCGAGCTCGAAGGAGGAGGTGGTCATGGGGGTGCCATTGGGCGTTGTGGGAGCAGCAGAACCGCCGCCGGTGAGGTTTGAGAGGTTCGGGAGGGCCTGGAAGACGCTGTATGCAGACGAGAGGTTGCTCAAGAGACCGGCCGGGGAGACACCAAAGGTGCTGCCGCTGCTGGTGTTTTTGGTACTGGCGATCTCGGTGCTCGTGCTCGTGGCCGCGGCGGCGGTGGTGGTGGAGGTCTCACCGCCGGTTGACTTGCGTTTGCGAGGCATGTCGCGGGGGTCTTTGGGGGTTTTGGAGGGCTTGGAGACGACCTCGGGGGCCTTTGAGGATCGGGAAGACTTGGAGGATTTTGAGGATTTGTGCGTCTTGGTCGAGCGTGTCCCGGAGCGTGATCTCGAGCGGGGTCTGGAGGAGGACGAAGAAGAGTCCTGGCCGCGGGCGGAGGGTCTGAGAGAGTCCTCGCTATCATCCCATTTCGAGTCCCGGCGGGAAGATGATGATGGGTAGCCGTAGGGGTCTTCTCTACCCATTTTCGGCGATTTGGGGCGTGTGGGCGTGTGCGTTCTTCTTTATCTTTTGTGTCGGGTGTCTGAGTGTGCGTCCGTGTGTCGAAGCTGTCCAGAAGAAGCTTCTGAGGAATGCTGTCTGCCGAGGAATGAGTGAACGAAAGTGAGGGGCAGACTGTCTCTTTCTCTAAAGATTGAGTTTTGCAGAGTTTCGGTGAGGTGGTCCGCTTCGGGTGTTTTTTTCAGTCTTACCTAAGGGACTTCCCCAAGATAACGTACGGCAGGTATCTGGGAAAGACGGAAAGAAGAATAGAGATTCGTGCCCGAGGTGGCTCCAGGCCTCGCTGCAGACTGCAACAGTGCCTTGGTGAGTCGACGCTGCAGCTTGAGAGACAGCTCACTGAACTGGACTCAGCTAGCTGCAGCTTAGAAGGCCTGAGAAGAACCCCGCCCTGGCTAGAGCGATTGGCGGGGGAGGTACTGGAGGTACTGCACTGACAAGTGTCCAGTGCCGCCAGTGGTGAAGCTCAGCAGCTGCATGGCGTGGTGGAGCCGCATCCGGATAGCCGCAGCCACGATGCATGGCGCTGCTTGGCGCCCGCCTGCCGCCTGAGGTGCTGCCTGCCTTCCGCCGCCGTTTGCGCTGCGCTGAGCTGACCGCCTTTCCAACTTCTTCCCCTCCCCCTCCCCTTCCCCCTCCACGCCTCCCTGACGGCCGATGATTCCGACACCGCGGGGTACCTATCTTGGATAAGGAATGGATACGCTCTGATCTGTGATTGCCGGTGCCGTGTTTCGCCCGATAGCGGCAGAAAAGTCTGTACGAGGTGCCATACTGAGGTAAGTTTGAGGCCCTGGCAATGTTTCTTTGGGCCAACCCACTGCACCAGGAATCTGATCTGCATTTCTGGAAGACCTCTATCTGTTCCTGTACTCTGAATTGACTCCTATATAGCATGTTACTATTACTTGAACCAGACGGGCGGGACGGCCAGAAGTTTGACAGACGAAAAGCCTCCCAGGTGGTCCCAGGCCTCGTGGTATCCAAGGAAATCGTCTAATGCACCACACCGCTCGGCAAGAACCTTAACCTTGCGACATCATTATGTCCACGCTTGCATTCAGACCGATTCTGACGGATAAACACCCTTTCCGGGCGCCTTCTGGAAGAACGACGCCGGGAGCTCGAACGACGCGTCTACCTTTTGTACCTTCTGGACACTGTCTCGGATGATGTCGTATCCAAAATTGTATGCAAAGAACTCCTCGGGGTTTTCTGCAATATGAGTCAGAATGGTTTGGTCCGTTGCTCCAACTAGCAGAGGCTTGTGGCTCAACTTACTCGGCACCCTGTCCGCTGGGATAAACTTGGACGCTTCCTCCCGGATGAGCTCCGGCTCCTCCTGGCCAGCGTTGCTGAAAATCTGCATCACGCTGGCGCGGTTTCTGCGAATGTCCTCGTACACCCGCAGTCTGGTCTCGACGTCTTTGGCTTCCGCAGAGGCAAGTGCGATGCCGAGGGCCACTCCGTCCTCGATGCCCTGGGCTCCTCCTTGGCCCTGGTCTGTTGCTGTCCGTCAGTCTCTATTTCATGCATCCTCAGTAGGGTCGCTACTTACGCGGCAACATGGGATGGGCAGCGTCGCCAGCCAAAGCCATCTTTCCTTTCGTCCATGAAGGAATGGGGGCTCGGTACAGCAAAGCCCACTGCTTCACCTCGGTGGCCTTGCTATGAGGATGTCAGTTTCTAAGACCCTGGTACAGAGTCAGAGGGATCGCTTACTCCAAGATGGCAAGCACACTCGGGTGGAAGTCAGAATATCTCTCGAGAAGCTTCTCCTTGCCCACAGACGCATGCCAGTCTTCCTTCTTGGTGGACTCGATGTCATCGTTGTGGAAGATGGCCACAAAGTTGTGCTCCTCGTTGCTGCGCAAAGTCAGCGCTCCATTCCCTCCTTTTGCCTTCATCTCAGAATATCCCACTCACTTTCTGCAAGGGTAGGAAACGAGACGCTTCTTGTCTCCCACCAGGAACTTCATCCGTCCATCATCGCCTTCAGTCCAGAACTTGGTCACCGGATCCGCCTCGATATCCACGGCCGGAATGAGGAAGCGGAAGCAAAAGTTGTAATGGCCTTGCGGCACCGCCGGGTTGGAGTGGCCGAGGACAGATTCCACGCCAATCGTGTGTACGCCGTCAGCGGCAATGACAACATCTCCAGTGACGACCTCGCCGGAGGCCAACGTTATTGACGCTCCCTCGGGGTCCTGCGGGTCATGTTAATCTTGTCTTCCCAAAGGCGAGCGCAAGGAGGACTCACATATTTCACTACCTCACTTTGCAAGTGCACATTGGCAGGCATCCCAAACCCGCCCTTCGCGTGCCCATTCACGCCGTTCGTCCCGTTCCCCGACTCAACAACCTCCGTCGCCAGCCTCTTCAACTCCTCATGCAAATCAACTCGATGCGCAAAGTACCATGGCGCGCCGTACCTCTCCTCAATATAGTCCTCAGTCCCGACGTGGAACTTCTCCAGCGTGTCGCCCTTGGCCCGGAAGCTGCACCGCACCAGCACGAACTTGGCCTTCACGGGGTCCAGGCCCCAGGCGAGCAGCGCGCGCGCTGCGTTGGGGCACACGTGGATTGCGGCGCCGATCTCGTTGTTGAGCGCAGAGCGCTCGTAGACGTGCACCTCGTGCCCTGCGCGGCGGAGGCCCACGGCGGCGGAGAGGCCTGCGATGCCGCCACCGGCGATGAGGATCTTGAGGGGAGCCATTGTGGCGCGGGGGAAGCGAGTGGGATGGGATGAAAATTAGAGTCGTTGATCGACACAACTTTCCAAGGGGAGGTTGATCCGAGGTCTGGCGTTGTATACAGCACAGACGATGGGTGCGAGGTGGCTAGTCCAGCGCGACGTGGAAATAGTTTGGCCGACGGGGAGAGCTAAGCTGCGCTTGGGGCCAAAGACCTGATTTGGTGTCACTATCGCCGAAGCGGGTCGATATGGCTCTCAACCCATCTTTGCATGTCGGAGGGGTTCCCGGAGAGCGACACGGCCATGGACCGGACTTCTCTCAGCCCCCCATCGGCCCACGATGCCCTTTGCAGCCAAGAATGCACCCGTCAACGGGTGGCGCGTCCCAGCCTGTGTGCGATTGGGAGAGGAGGGGTTCACCCTCACAAAGATGACAAGGTCCGGAGACCGTGAAGCAGCAGAAGGGGTCCTTATTGGGGCAGCCATTCTGCGCGGAACAGGGACCAGTCGGCCGGGGGCCAGCGAACCCAGTCGTCCGGGCCCCAGTGAACAAGCATTCGATCCAGTCTGTGCCGCATACGGCGGGGACTTTGGTGTTGCATCGCATCGGACGGTTGGTGGGATGCCCGTACGTAAGCCCTTACGGATGCAAATTGCTGCCCTGGGAGTGTTGCAGTATTGCCCTCCGGTAGAAGCTTGTTGGTTGAAACTGGTGGAGGGACAGCAAGACATACCGTGGTACATACTTGAAGAAGGGGTTCCTGAGTGGAATTGTGCAGAGAAGATAGGGTGGTTGCTGCGCCGTTGAAGATATATGACCGGGATCATGGGTTATGGACCCGTTTCTGGGGTCCTGGACACCACCCATTAGTTGGAAGAAGGGTTCGCATCCCTGTCGAGCACTTCGTCCAACCTCCGACGCACGAGAATACAACGGGCGATGAGGTGAGCGAAAAGCCTGAGTTTGGCAATTGCCAAATGCGCGTGTTGTTGAAGCCCTGTTGTCAAAGTCTCATCGGGGTTGGAAAGGGGACGAACGATATTGGTCAAAGTCTCTTGATCGACAACCACATCTCGGTGAACTCTTCAACTTTCTCTTGATTCTTCGTCCTTCACAACTTTCATTCTCACCACCAACTCTGATTCAGTCGTTAACAAACATCCAAAATGTCATCCCCGAAGGAAGTTGTCTCGGACAACGTCCAGGAGACTTCCTCCGCCGACCAAACACCAAACCCAGTTGCGCCCTCCAGCCGCGATGAGCCAAAGGAGAGCATCGAGGACGTCAGCGAGCCCGTCCCTCACCTCCACGCAAAGACTTTCTTGACCGTCTTCGCCGTCTGTGTCATCTACTTTGCCCAGCTTATCAATGTCGTCGGCGCAGGAGCAGTACGTGTCCAACGTCGTCTCCCAAACTAAATCTCGAGATCGAAAAACTAACACTTCCAACCCTCAAGCAAACCCAAAACCTCGCCGCCGTCCTGGGCGACAGCTCAAACAGCGTCTGGCTGACCTCCACAATAGCCATCATGACCGTCGTCCTCTCCCCCATCGTCTCCCAGGCCGCAGACTACTGGGGCCGCCGCTGGTTCCTCATCGGCCTCACGGCCTGCGGCATCGTCGGCTCCGTCGTCGTCGCCCGCGCCACCTCCATGGCCATGGCCATCGCAGGCTTCACCATCACCGGCTGCTCCTATGGCGCCCAGCCCCTCCTGCACGCCGTCGCCTCCGAGGTCCTCCCGCGCCGCTACCGCCCCTGGGCCCAGGCCGCTGACAACCTCTCCGCCGCCCTCGGCGGCTTCGTCGCGCTGCTCGCCGGCGGCGCCTTCACCCACAACGGCAACGCCGCCGCCGGTGTCCGCAACTACTGGTACATGGCCACCGCCGTCTACGCCGCCGCCACTCTCCTCGTCCTCGCGCTGTACAACCCGCCCAAGACGGCCAAGCAGACGCAGTTTACCTTCTCGCAGAAGCTCGCCAAGCTCGACTGGGTCGGCTACGCGCTCCTCTCCTCTGGGCTCGTCCTCTTCTGCATGGGCCTCTCGTGGTCGCAGAACCCGTACCCGTGGACCGACGCGCACACCATCGCCCCCTTCGTCGTCGGCTGCGCGCTATGCGCCGCCCTCGCGCTCTACGAGACGCGCTTCAAGACGGACGGCATGTTCCATCACGGCCTCTTCCGCCGCGGGCGCAACTTCCCCATCGCGCTGGTCTGCGTTTTTGTCGAGGGCCTCGTCTTCTTCGCGGCGAACAACTACTTCGCCTTCCAGGTCGGCGTGCTCTACGAGACGGACGCGCTGCGCACGGGGCTGCGGTACGGCGTGACGATGATTGTGTACGGCGTCGCGGCTGTTCTGGCTGGACTGTGGTGCTCCAAGACGAGAAACGTGCGCTGGCCCACTGTTGTCGCGTTCGTGTCCATGATTGTCTTCTTTGTGTGCATGGCGACGACGACGCCGACGACCTCGGAGCCTGTTTGGGGGTACCCTGTGTTCCTGGGCATCGGTCTCGGAATCTGTTTGTGTACACTGGTCACAGTAGCACAGCTTTCTACACCCCCTGAGCTGATTGCCATCACGAGCGGTCTGATGATCGGTGTCAGGTCGCTGGGCGGCTCTGTTGGTCTTGCAGTTTGTAAGGTTCCCCCAATACGTCCGCGAGACGCAACTACTTGAAGTTGAAGGGATTGCTAACATGCACTGTTCCAGACAACGCGATCTTCACGGACCAAATGTCACACATGGGAACCAACATCGCCGCCGCCGTCCTCCCGCTCGGCCTACCCCAGTCATCTCTGCCGCAGTTCATCGGCCTCCTGGCCGCGCAAGACACCGCCGGGCTGGCGCAGGTAGAGGGCGTCACGGTCGACATCATCCAGGCCGGAGCGGGTGCTCTGCTGAAGACGTACAGCCTCGGTTTCCGCTTCGTTTGGATCGCGGCTGGGTCCATCACCGTTGCCGCTGCCATTGGTAAGTTGTACTTTTACTTGAATACTAGTTCAGGCGCGCTAACGGCAATCATGTAGGTGCTTTCTTCTTGGTGGAGCTCGAAAACGAGTTCAACATGCACATTGACGCGCCGGCGGAGAAGGACGATGAGTTGTATTCCAACAAGTCGTGAGGGCGTTTCCCATGGTTATTACACCACAAGACTTTAATCCGAGCCGCGCTTGGAACCATGGCCACGGGCTATTAATCATTAATTAAATTGTCACGAGACTTAGATACGACGGTTGAGATAGTTACGAGAATGATGAAGCGTAGTTTGCACCATTCGAGGCGCCGTAACTTGCACAACTGGACCACTAACTCGTCTGAGGAAATCCAGTTCGTCCACGCAAGAAAATGACAGCCAAACGCAAAAAAGATTTTGTCTTCTTCGCCCCAAAACCCGTCGAACCCATGCCAATATCGCGTAGCAAATTCTGCAACTCGGTGACCAACACCAAGTCGCATTTCCAAGTTCCCAGTCCTGCAGACATCGTACGAGGTTGCATATACCAATGTCGGGGCAGGGTGGAACCGTATCCGTACTTTTGTCGCTGTTGGTGCCAGGTTGAGCAAGAAGCCAGCGAAGAAGAAGCAAGGGCAGGGGCCGGGATGCATGTCGCGAGAGATGTGGATATTTCTGAGATCGGAAAGTGGCCCCTCCTTTTCTGCCCTGGTCCCGCGTCCTCGTAGGGATGCCGCCATCACCCACCACAAGCAATGTGCCTCTGGGAGCATTCAACTTGAGAATGGACGGTATTTGTGTTTATCACACCTGTACGCTTGTACGGTCGTCGTTGGGATGGCGTCCTGCCACAGGTGCAACTGTGAAAGTTCATACAAGCATATTGCCCGCTGCGATCAGTGGACTGCCGAGAGCAGGGGATCCTCACTAGCCTGATTTCCATGTTCCGGGGAAGCGCGAAACTCTATCTCTTGGGAATTTTCTCCCCGGCAATTGCTGTTCTAGAACTGTCATGTTGCGATGATCACGCAGCCACAACTTACGTCGTCTCATCTTGCAAGGTGGAAGAAGGAGAATGATTTCCTTTCGGGGGAGGATTGGAAATGTTGGCTGGGGGTTTTCAGAGTTGGATTTGGGGCTGGTTCGGTGGGGGTTCGGCTATTCTATCGGCTCCATCTGTGACCTTTTGGTCGGCAAGGGAGTCTGTCAACGACTGGTTCACAGGATCTCGTATGTTGACGACCCGCCGAGGAGGATGTTCCGATGCAGGGGCCGGAGAGTGTCCTTGGTTTTACAAGAACCGTTCCTGGATTTACTCGGATGGAATATTCGCCGCACAGGGCCGATGGAGGCCAGAGGCAAGCCTCATGGCTCGGGTTCTCGTACTTCGCATTCATGTGAAGTAGTCATCATGAACTGGCCGATGACCTAAGGAAGAACTCCGGCAGGCGACAGCTGGGTGAAACGTCTCTGCAGGGCATCATCGCGTTGACGGATGGTTTCCCTGCCCTTCGGGCAAACTTGGACCCCGAGATTTCAGAAAGCACCTTGCAGCTGAGTGTACACAGCCACAGGGACGTAACAGTGCATACGTAGATGAGACGCAGTAGATGTCCTGGAGTGCTGGTCGACCAGCGCCGGCAGACTCCCGTTAGAATCCCTCCTAGAGCAGCGTAGAAAATGTGTTATGAAACACGCCAACCGAGAGCATTGTACAATTCTCTCCTCAATTGTGCAATGATACTCAAAAACGGCCCTTCATGGAATCGATCGCAATACCGAGATCATTGAAATCATCATTGACAAGTGTCTCGGCTTTTGGCGGGGCACTAATCCCGTTCCTGAACTTTTGGAGATGAAAGAAGACGCATCAGGATGCACGTGCTTTTGACCTCGAATATGGGACGGACATTCCTGCATGCGGCGGTTTCTCCGACTACGTCTGAATTAGCGTATGGCCTTAGTTCTGTGCAGCTCTTAGACAGTCCCGAGAGGATTGTGGTTGTGAATCCGATCTGATGATGTCATCATTCTCTGAGCGATCAAGGCGTCATCACCACATACAGACGGATAGTACGTCAAAGATGACGCGCATCAGAAGCAGATGCTCTCTTGTAGGATACAGGAAATCTGTTTATATGATCTTGGAGCGTCCCTGGAGATGGTGACATTAACTCACCCGCTTAATATTACGCTTCACTCAAACTGAACCTCAACTCAATATTGAACTCTTCATAAACTTCAAAATGGCCTCCAACAACCCCATTCACAACGCTGCATCCGCCGCTGGCGAGAAGAAGGACACAAACCCCTCCAACCCTAGTATCATCTCATCTGAGGGCGCCATTGGCAAGCAATTCAATCCCGATGGTAACATCGGCCAGATTGGTAAGAAAGCAGCATCACTTACCACGAGCATAATGACTGATAGGAATACAGGTGAGAAGATTGGTGGTCCCTTCTCCAAGGACGGTGCCATTGGAAGCCAGTTCAACGCCAGCAAGGGCGGTATTGCGGGCACTGTCGAGAAGGCTGTGGATGGACCCAGGAACCCGGCGAAGAAATAGAGGATTGACAATGAAGTATTGTACACAGAAATGAGAGCTGCATGGAGTAGCGAGGATTATAATACAAAGATCTCGGGTCAAACACACAACCACATATCCCTAAAATTGATGCCGTTGATTGAACCATTCGTGATTTTGTCTCTCGAATTACGAAATTCATTGTGTCATATGCCTCTGCCTTCAAAGGTCGAAAATGTTAGCAGTTCCTCTAACCTATGGCGTGAATGTAAGACGTTTATTCTGAATTCCTATTTCGTCACACTCTGAAGATGGATTGTCATATGAGTCTACAGCTTCACTCAAACTTTAGTTTCGGATAAACTGCCCACATATAGCCTGCGGTATTTTCAACTTGCTGTGACGAAGAGCCAGCACAGTTCTCAATTTGTCTTTGGCCCAAATGTTCACTCTTTACTAGTCACCAGCACGCATAGTATGCAGATCTTGTTTGCGAGGAGCTGAGGGTATCTGGTTCTACAAATCGTACTCACACGCAGTTACAGCTACTCACGAGTAATGATTGCAGAGACGTGAGCCCCCTGATCTCGCGCTGTCGGTACCAGCCGCCTTGGCTTCGACTTGCCCCAGAGTATGTGGAAGGGCGCTGACTCGTGCCCAACATACTCTCTTTGACTAAAGAGCTTAATTTGGACAACAGCTTTTAAGAGTGTTATTGTATCTTCATGTCAATCTCAACGAAAAGTTGTTTCTCTATAAGCGTGAGTTGCCGTTTTTCGATTTCGATCTTTCTTAGTAATTATCACCAGCGACTTCGTTCTCGCACCCCAGATCAGAAGAATATTTGGTAGAATACTCAGAGCATCCTGTTAACCGGCCCACTCTACACCGAACAGTCATCTGGTGATATCGGATTCCTTAATGACCGCCTAGCAATGACTGATAAGTTCCTGACGTGGAGCAACTTTGTCAGCTCACTCTCCATAAGTAACGGAAACTACCAAAGCACCACAACGACTGCGATCTGAAAAGTATCTCATCCGATATCGATGTAATAAGCCTCGGACATTGACAGCAGATGATGTTTTTTGCTCGTACTCCAGAAGTGGACGCAGGGGGATCCTCATGGCCATGCCGCGGAGACCTTTATGCATCACGGTAAGAAAATGCTTAATATCGAAATCAGCTGATACTACACGATGCGCTTAGGCGGCGCGAAGCCCTGCACTGAGTGCTTCGGCGCAAACATTTGAGCTCTACGCGGACTTTTTCAAGGATTCTATTCCTTTGGGACCCCATCCCTGCGTGTGCCTAATGTCAGCGTTCGCAAGGTTGACCTTTGAAGAGTGGCTGGAAAGCGCGATCATGGTGATGAGTGCCACGTAACTGGGCTGGTAGAGTAGCATTCGGTGATATCGCAGGCGAGACTGGTTGGGGGCGCTTTCTTGCACAGACGGACACAGCTCCGTGCCGACTTCCTTGTATTCCCAGATTTTCTTTTTGCGGAGTCAGGGGTCAAGATTGGGTATGGCCAAAACCAAGGTGGTCGCAGTTGGCACAATACTGGATGGCGGCCCACGCCGATGGTACAGGCACTCCATCAATCCTTCAATTGCTATAGCGGACTATAGCGTCTTTCTCATATCATATGCCGAAGCCTTATGCCTCATTGCCATGATTGATATCCTTTGGAATACCCCGACGTAGCAGGTGGTAGGTCTTCCACTTTATACCAAGGCAGCGTTCAGGGCGAGGTCTGGCAATCGCAAGGAGGGGATGGAGCCAAAGTCAGAACTGGCTAAAAGGGGTCGCCTAAGCCTTATGATGGACCAAAAGAGGCGAAGGTGTGGTTGGTGCGGAGCAAACCGAACCAACTACTCTGCTCATGATTCAGACAAACGCCCAAACTTCTTGATTTTGGCAGGAGCAGAAAGTTTCACAAATAAGAGCCGTTTGCACAAGAACCATGGTTCACTCACCTGTCAAAGTCCACGACCCTTCCGCCGGTCCCATACCAGTCTACTCAGGGAGGTCCACTTCCAAGGCGCATTTACAAATCTGAGAAGTGGATAGCGTACTAGGGCCCCCAAGCTCAGATCACAACATCCTCGAGCTGGTGTGATCATCTCCAGAGGAGTTTGGAGATTGCTGGGCATCTGGGCTACGATCCAAGCTAGGAAGTATCCCAAAGCAATCTGTAAAGCCCGACCGGAATTCAAAAGCTTCGAGAAGTCCCAAGAACACGGAGTTAGAAACAAGATCCTGCGATCGTTCGTTATGTGTCGCACCATCAAACGCATTGCTGCATCGAACCTACTTCCTGGGAGGCGGTTGGCCAACTTCCTCAGCGCCAAGGTTGGATTTGCAACCTGGTTGGGAGACGAAGCCCTCCTCGCGCAGGAAAACTCCCTTGTTCATATGGGGTCAGTACCCCTGTTTTTGGTGTTGACCCCGGAACAAGCTCACCCTGGCTTCGACCGGCGGGTGATCCGGTTCCACATCCCGGGCAACCTAGCCAGGCACAGGGACCCTGCCGACAATTTGAGACTGGGACCCCTTGATGCGGGCGATGCGAACAAGGAAAGCCCTCATCCGAATCTTCAGCATGCGGGTGTGCGACTGCATGCAGCAGCAGATGCGCTTGGCTAAAGAATTTCAATATGATGCTGGTCGAACGCCCCTCGCATGCATATTTCCTCGAGATCCCGCAGTCGACTCCATGATCATTGCGGAAAGTTTGCTTCTTCCCTCGCTTCTTCCATTCGAGTCTCTCGTTCCTTGCCCCTGATTACGCCAAGCGTCTTGTAAAAAGCTTCTCAAGATGGTCGCCGGACCGGCCGTCTCGGCTTTTGTGACAAGCATCGTTTTTACAAGTCTCTCTTTCATAGTTGTTGCGTTGAGGTTATACACCAGAATCATTGTTGTAGGAAATGTTGGAGTAGACGATTACTTGATTCCTGCAGCTTTGGTAAGTCGGCCTTCTAAGACGTTGCACGATGGATGGCCTTTGCTCACACTACTGAAACAGGCCGCATCTATTGGATTCTCAGTGGTTGTTATGCATCGTAAGCTGCCTCCCCTTCGACTAGAAAACGCAAAGCAACATGGAAGACACGTGCTTACCTACAGCACGACAGAGATCAAGTTTGGTTTAGGCATGCCGATGGCAACAATTACGCCAGACAATCTTGTGAGATTTCTTCAGGTAATACTCTTTCAGTCTTCCGCAGTTAGACACATCCAAGCATCTGACCATTGATATCAGTGTCTTTGGGCAACAATTCCCACGTACAACTTGGCGCTTCTGTTCTGCAAGCTTTCCATCATCTTCTCGTACCTAAGAGTCTTCAAGGTCGCGACGACACAGAAGATCTGCAAGGCAATGCTTGTCGTCCTCGCAGTTTACGGAGCATGGACTGTCTTTGGATCCATCTTCATGTGCGTTCCTGTACAGGCTTTCTGGGGTGATGGCACTGGCAGGTGCATGGATCGTTTGGCCTTCTGGTTCTCAAACGCGGCATTGAATATCGCAACGGATGTAATCATTGTCGTTATCCCGATCCCCTTGATCAGAACTTTGCAGATTTCAAGGAAGCAGAAGATTGCGCTCATCATGGTCTTCGCCGTTGGTGGCTTGTAAGTACCGGCGACTCACGGCTTCATAACGAAGCACAGCTGACGTTGGCTTAGTGTCTGCATTACCTCCATCATCCGCCTTCGATCTTTGTATGAGATCTCTATCTCTCCAGACACTTCAAGTAAGAAGCTCCCGATTATTGCTCATCCCCTCGCCTGTTAACAGTTAAAACCAGGGGACGGAGTCCACATCGCCACATGGTCTGGAATCGAGATCAATGTCGCCATCATCTGTGCTTCTGCTCCGGCACTCAAGCCACTCATCGCCAAGGCATTCCCCAAATTATTGGCCAGTACACAACGCAGCAACATGCGATCTGGCCAGCTCTACGGAAGGACCGCTGGCGAGTCCCATCACATGCAGTCCATGAAAAGCCGCACGGGCAAGAAGCCTAGCCATAACATCGCGATTGAGACGAAGATTGAAGTGATGAGCCACAACGGGAGTCAGATGGACCTGGTCAGGACAGGTGGGAATACCACAGTCGCAGAGTGCTACTCAACCGAGGAGCGTCCCCCAGCACAGGGCCGAAGCATGGTTTAGACTATCATAGCGTGCCAAGTCAAAGCCAAAACGATCCAAAATACAGTTCGTAGAGCTTGAAAGATTTAGAATTAATAAAGCAATGTGTCACATAAAGATGTCATTGGTCTCTTTTTGGGTATCTACCATATCCCCTACTTGCTCTCGCACGTCTAGAAGGTCTCTTGCGCCGGTCTCATGTCCAACTCATGCGTCCAGAGAGAACTTGGCTGCTGCGACAGCCATAGGTACAGTTCACCAACATCTTCCGCCTTCATTCTCTTGCCGGTGTTCGTGTCTTCGTTGACTTCATCAATGATCCCGCCATTGGCGATAGCATGGATACAGTGAACACCAAACTTGCTGTGCTCCTTTGCAATAGCCTGTGCCACCATCCTCGCCGCCGCACGAGAAGCACCGTAAGCAGCGTATTGCTGATTCGTGCGCATGGCCCCGAGGGTGCCCGTGAAGATGATGGTTCCCTTCTTTTCGCCATTTGTTTCGGCAAGCAACGTCTGGCCGCCGTTCTGGGCGTACATAAGCTTCATCGCCTCCTGAGCGAAGACAACGACGCCTGTAGTGTAGGTACTCATGCTGTCGTTGAATGCTTCAGCCGTCTCTTCCAGAAATGGCTTCCGGCTCGAGTTTTTCACATGGTAAATGGCAAGCTTCAGCTTGAGATCCTTGAAGTCCGGGTGATCGGCGATTTGCTGAAATGCACGCTTGAGATTGTCCGGCTGAGTGTCCGTCGGGAAAGGGTGTAGAATGCCGTTCGACGATTTTCTCAGATCAGAGGCAAGGTTCTGGAGGTTGTCCGCATTACGAGCTAGCAGTGCAACTGCGAGGTTGCCATGTTGTGGGCTGGCAAGTACACGGGCAATACCCGCGCCTGAAGTCGGCCCAGCGCCAATCAAGATTGCAAGACCTTTGGGTGCCATTGTGCTGAATGAGGATATTGTGAGATTTTAGAACTTGAGCTTTGCATAGAATTGAGTACACATGCCAATGCAGAATTCAAAGTATTCGAACGAACCTTTTATGTGACCTGTTCAGTATAAAACGTTCGGCTGGCCTGAAGAATGTCATCGATCATCCGATCGGTGCTACCGTGGCGCTCCATATTTGCCGGTGGGAGAGATCAGCACCATTCGGGGATAAGACATCATCCTGACGTTGAACAGCCTATGCCCGAAAGAGTCTCTGCAACCTGCTGACAGAGCGGAGGCGCTCGCAGCTAACCCGTCAAGGTCACATGGTTTTGTTCTTAGGAATGGAACGATTTGAAATTGTCTCCGGATAAGCACGCCTTCTGGGACTTTGGAACACCTTGAGCAATGATCCATGTTTCTTTGAGTGGTTTCTGCGTGAGGCAACGGAGCCCAGGAGTGGTCTCCGGGACAACCGGCTTTAAAACTACCGTCAGTACTCTCACAACGCCTGAAGGCTTTCCAGGCACCCGCGCGGTGCCAATTCGGCTTGAAATTCGAATCGTGGAGAACCGCCCGGATCCGGGCCCGGTGATTTTGTGGGACTCTGTGCGGTATTCCGGATCTCGAATTGGTAAACCGGGCGCCGCACTCACGGGGCCCGCACCAGGATATCGGATGACAAAACATGCTCAAACCCGTCGCAAGAACATTCTTACTCGCTACAGTTGGGGTCTTTCCATTTATCATTTATCTAAGATTATGTCTAACCGTGGGCGGAATGCGCTTCAATTCAGGACATTCACAGATCACACCATCACCAAATTGATGTTTGCTTTTTGTTTTTTCCGATTTAAGACTTTATTTGAGCCCAAATGCTGACTGTGCGAGTTCAGGTGGCATAAATATCTGCATGAAGGTACTTGTGTCATAAGAATAACGGTACCCATGGATGTCTGGCGGACCTTGCAGACAGACCCATGCGCTCATGCAGATTCTTCCCACACACGATTTAGCCCCAAATTGGTGATTCTTTGACAAAATAAAAACGCGCAAAATATCTCAGAGATAGAAAGGATAGATTCTCAAGGGCATAGGCATATCGCAGGGAAATCAATTGGATCTCAGGAAGGAGAATCGGCCCTTTGACACCTTGTGAGCATGGGACTCCACTCAGGCCGAGGTCGGCGACACTTGCTGTTCAGGTTGGGTAATGTTAATGATACTGGCGGGCCCTGGGTGTCACCCTTATTTATAATTCATCAAAAGGTCCGCTGTTTCCTCACAGTTGGTTGGATTAGGAATGTCTTGTCGAGAGCCTTTTTTGAATGAGGAAGTCCTCGACGACTCACAATTGAGGAACGTGCGCACTGTTCCACTTCCCCGGACCACGGTGGGTTCGATTGTCCGTTGCGATGCCGCTTTGCGGGGGACAGCTAGATAAGAGTTTTCGTGTTGTCAGCTATCCAAGATTGGAAGAAGAGTCATTGAAATAGACGGTCTGCAGATGCAAAATATGGGGGGGACTGGAATGGTTTCTCATAATCACAAAAGCCCATCACTCTATTCATAGAGCTGTTATCCTGAACAACAACCAGGTCTCCGGGATATGAGCTTACTTGACGACTCGCGGCGTTCCTCGTGAGACCAACTTAGTGCGGCAAGTCCGGGGTTGTGTCAGGAACTATCCCCGCAAAACCACGCGGGAAATCACCCAGACCAGTGGCAAAGCTGTCCGCGTCGCTATCAGGGGCGCTCGTAGATAAATAACAGCCATTTTGACACCCGGCTTGGCTTCGGCTGCCTGAAAGTCTCCCTTTACGACTTCCTTTTCCTCTTCCTCAAATATTACCATGGCAAAATCATCGAAATCAGCCAATGGCTCGCATGAGATGGCTCCCGTGCCATCTCATGTCGGACAGGTCCTCGAAGACCACTCGGTGACGCACGATGCTGTCTTTGGCGAGATCACAGCAGATGGACCCAATTATCGCAACGTCAGTACTCCTCTGAGTTGCGATTATCATTTTGAGAGATAGGTCATGCTGACAGCTTCTAGGTCGGGTGGCTAGGGACATCGGTCTTGATGATGAAGACACAAATCGGTCTCGGCGTTCTTTCGATGCCTTCCATCTTCGACGTTCTTGGAATCGTCCCGGGCGTCATCATTCTCTGCACCATTGCAGGAATCACTACGTGGTCAGATTACATGGTTGGAGTCTTCAAGCTTCGCCATCCACAAGTATACGGAATGGACGATGTAGGAGAGCTGTTGTTCGGTCGTATCGGACGCGAAGTCTTTGGTGCATTCTTCGTACTTTGTAAGTTGTCGTCGTCAGAACTAAACTTTCGAGAATCCTTCTGACAGCACAAGTCTTCACCTTTACTGCTAGTTCTGCCATGATTGGTGTTTCTACTGCCTTGAATGCCGTCTCCCATCATGGAGCTTGCACTGCCATATTTGTTGCTGTGGCCGCAATTGCTAGTTTCTCGTTAGCCAGCATAAGAACTCTGGGCCGCATTACATGGCTCGCATGGGTGGGAGTCACCAGTATTATGGTTGCGGGTAGGTTGCGACCCTTTCAGACCATACACGAAGAAATCTAACGTCCACAAAGTCTTCACCGTGACTATCGCTGTTGGCCTCCAGGACCGCCCTGCCGCAGCGCCTACCGACGGCGCATTCGTGTCTGACTTCAAAATAATCAACAACCCTACCTTTACAAAGGCCATCTCGGCCATCTCATCAATCGTCTTTTCCTACGCTGGAACTGGTGCCTTCTTCCCGATTGCGGCAGAGATGAGGGATCCTCGATACTACACCCGTGCTTTGCTCCTTTGCCAGGTCGTGGTGACTTCTGTTTATGTGGCTGTGGGGGTCGTCGTGTACTACTTCTGCGGCTCTTATGTCTCTTCGCCTGCCCTTGGCTCTGCTGGACCCTTGGTTAAGAAGGTCGCGTATGGTCTTGGTCTTGCTGGGCTGTTGGTCTCGTCAACCCTCGTAACTCACGTAAGAAACATATGTTCAAGTCCTTGATGTCTTACTGACATTTTCATAGTTGGCTAGCAAGCATGTTTTCGTCCGCATCCTCCGTGGATCGAGGCATCTCACTGCTAATACCGCTGTTCATTGGCTCACCTGGCTTGGGTCTACCTTTGGAGTCACTCTCGTAGCATATCTTGTTGCTAGTGGCATTCCCGTCTTCAACAGTCTTATCTCTCTCGTCGGTGCACTCTTGGGCACTTTCATGTCATTCCAGCCGATGGGTTGCATGTGGCTTTACGACAACTGGAGCAAGGGGAACGTCGAACCAACGTTGCGGTGGAGACTGATGGTGGTTTGGAGTGTATTTGTCATCGCATCCGGAACCTTCCTAATGGTTGCCGGAACTTACAGCACAATTCTTGGTATTGTGGACGACTACAAACAGACAGGTGGTTCTTCAGTGTGGTCTTGTGCCGACAATTCAGGTACAGTCTAGTGTCCAGGGATCAAGACGACAGAGACAATTAGCCGAAAAATTCCGTTCAACCTCGTTGAAACATACAGCTATTCACTCGAATGATATTTGACAAGGTTGTCCAGAATCGGTCTGATGGCTGACAGTAGGCTATGACATTAGGTCCTTATCGTGAAGGGATAGCAAGGGGCTGGGCTAACGCGTGGTCAACCAAGTTAGGGGGCTTGATGATAGCTCGGAAGATAACAAACGTCAAAACATGACATGCCCGATACGATAGATTGTGCAAATGCCTGTCTTCCCCGTACCTACCCCAGAAAATGTTACGCTCCACCTTGCTGTACCTGCTTCATCAGGTTTTCCGATTAGTTCTGGCGTGTCCCCAGACACTAACTCACAGAATCTCCACCTCGTCGCGGACACATTCCTCTTCGAACTATGCTGTCTCCTAATCCGTTCTTCAGAGACAAGGTGAGCACGCCTGCCTGCCCACATAATGAGACAGTGCAATACGCCAATTACGCCGGATACGCCGCGTCACGATGTCAATGGCTTTCATGAATTTGATTTCTCAAGTTTTGAAATGCCTATCTGATAAGATTAAGAAAGCATGAACGAAGTAACAAAGGCTCCGAAGAAGGCTATGCTAAGTATAAATGATGAAGTTTATTCTCTTCTCTGAGACCGTTCATTCACTATTCGTGATCACTCCAGCCTAAGTTGCGTTTGCTCGGATTGGTGTTGCGCTTTTTCATCAGGCCGACTGCTTGAACCCGACATTCTTGACCGAGGCTCGCCGACGGCCCTGGCACATTGGAACATGGAATCTTCCATGCGGCAAAATAACCCCGAGGACACGGAAATCCCGAACGGATTTCACAAAAGCTAGTATCTCAGATGTATGAACCATAGCGCAAATACACCTATGGTGCCGGAGGCGAGGGCCCTATCTGTCCCATACCGCAACCCATTCCAATTGGGAGGGCACTCGATGCTAGAGCATGGCCGAAGGCAAAAGACGATTTTGAGTGTCATTTCCATCCACTTCGATAATGCGTTCGATACTTATAATGAGTCTTGCCATCCGGGTGGAGACTTCTAGCTAATCGGGCGGATCACTACCTATATTAGGTCTAATAGTTGATTTTATCTTACTCTACTTTTACTATTATTGTCGCTTTTCCTATCCCTCTCTCTATCCTTGTCGTTATCGTCGCTATCATCGTTATCTTCGTCGTCGTTGTTATCGTTGATTATCTCTTAAACATCTACTACCCGCCCAGTTAGCCAGAATTATCCGCCCGGATAGCAAAACTCCTTATGTCTCCTCTATCTCCATCTCCGACCGGCTGCCTTGGCCTTCGGCAACAGTCCGGGTTCTCCGTGATGCCCTGAGAACCATGTCTAATGTAATAGCTCCGTCATCGTATTAAGGAATGGCGTGATTGGATTTGCTTACAGAATGTACCCGAGAAAGTGCATAAATCACCTCGCATCCCGAATACTGCTTCTTGTGGTAGGCTTACCATGAATGCATAAATGCATATGCATGGGATAATGCAGACGGCAAATTCGCCATTCGTATACGCGTAGCTTTCAAGCTCGCGATTGCTTTAGAAAGGATGGCTTGACATCACTCGGACAAGGACGAGCAATTGCGACATGGCGGGGTTAATGATGACAGCACAGGCAGCTCCAAGCTATGTTCTCGAAAATTTTCCGTGGTCTGATAAACGTGAGATTGCTTTCCCCATGATCAACACCAGGAGTCTGGCCGCGCTGCTGTCATAAAATGAGTACTGCAGATGTCACCTCAAGGATGCTCAGCTGGGCGATTTCAACGCTGAAGATTTCTATCGTCGCACTTCTGTCACTTTTGATTCCATATCTGATCCAAAATGAGTTTGCACGCTTCCGAAGCCGAATCAAAGGTCTCCCGGGACCTCCGGGCTGGCCTGTAGTCGGGAATCTATTTCAAGTATCTGCGAAGCTCCTCCCGAAAACAGTGCTAAATTGGGTTCTAACTTCATACCAGAACTCCAAAGAGGCTCCTGCTGAGACATATCGGAAGTGGGCAGGGATATACGGACCCGTCTTCCAAATCCAACTTGGCAACACCACCGGCGTGGTCGTTAACACGGCCGAGTCTGCAAAGCAACTCTTTCTAGGCCAGCGCCATGCGATGAACTCCAGACCAACATTTTACATCTTCCACAAGAAAGTCAGCAAAGCTGTGACAAGTATCGGTACAAGCCCTTGGGACGAATCTTGCAAGCGTCGTCGGAAGGCTGCTGCTGGTGCACTGAACCGTCCGCGTGTAGAGAGCTATGCACCGATTCTTAACCTAGACGCAAGAGAGTTCCTCAGAGATATCTACTCGGAAAGTAGAGATGGCTCAATAGCGATCGATTTTCGCCCAGCTGTCCGCAGATTCGCGCTCAACCTTAGTTTGACCCTCAACTACGGCACCCGCGTGTCCAACGTGACATCTCTCAAAGATGATCCCTTGCTGGCCGAAATCATTTACGTAGAGTCAGAGATATCTAAGTTCCGAGACACCGGGAAGAACTATGCCAACTACATCCCTCTTCTTCGGTATTGGGAACCAGTCGCCAACGCTTTTGGTCTCAATTCCAGCCCTAAGGACCATGCTACTAATATTGGACGTCGAAGGCTAGAGTACAATGATGTTCTACTGGACAAGCTGAGAGGAGAGGTCGAACGAGGAGACGACAAGCCTTGCATCCAAGGGGCTGTGCTGAGAGACCCGGAGTCTGCAACACTTACTCGGCAGGAGTTGATCAGCGTTAGCTTGAGTATGATGGCAGTAAGTAATCTTGAAGCAATGGGTTAGGCTAGGCTCGGTTTCCACCTGGCGTTCTTGATGTTCAAAAACTAAGATCTCGTAGGGTGCCGATTCCAGTCAACCGACCCTGGCTTGGGCCATTCTCCTCCTGGCTCATCGTCCCGACATCCAGAGCAAGGCATACGAAGCAATTAAAGACTCGGGACTCTTGCAGAAGCCGTCCAATTCTTATGCGTCTACCAAAATTGATTACATAGATGCTCTGACGAAAGAGATCGGTCGCTATTTCGTTGTCCTGAAGCTCGCCTTGCCGAAGGCAACATACACCGACGTCACTTGGGGCTCCGCAACAATTCCTGCTGACACCCTCGTGTTTCTGAATAGCTGGGCTTGCAATAGAGGTGAGCTTCATTACGATACAGATGTGGTGGCGTTCATCTAATGTGGTCTTAGATTCAGATTTGTTTGCCGAGCCCGATGTCTTCGCCCCTGAGCGCTGGCTCCCCGACGCACCTGACCAGTACGCTCATCAATTTGCTTTCGGCATCGGCGGGCGCATGTGCGTTGCATCTCATCTAGCGCACAACTCCCTGTACACAGCGTTTCTTCATCTGATTGCACACTTTGAGATCTATCCCGCCGATGGGCAATCTTCCGATGAGATAGATCCAATCAAGGGCTTGAAAGGACTGGCGTTTGTGGCGACGCCTAAGGGCTCTCGGGCCCGGTTCGTGCCAAGAAGGGACATGGAGTTGGAAAGTCTGCTCAACAGCCGCGAAGATGGCACAGGTTAATGACCAGTGGCTCAGCTAGCGGTTGTGGGCACCATATCAAGCACAATTCAGTGGTAGAAGAGGGTATAACTCGTTGTCCCCGTATCAAGTTCTTGAGATGTCGCATATTATCCCGCTGGTTGATTTACCGATGTCCAAGCGCCCAAAAAACGCCTCAGTGGTAAACCGTCCAGTGAGATGGGGAACATCCCAACTTCGGAGGTAGCCTGCAGATAAGGTGCATGAGCCCCGAATACTGCAGCAATTCGTAAGCACACTTTGCGACGGTCGGGCGAGATAGAAGCCGGATGTCGCCATAGTTTGTGCGGGCCGTCTTTTGCCCCACATAACGATCATCATTAAAAGCTGAGGTCATCGACCTACGAGGCAGTCTTTATTCAGTAACTACACCACCACATGTCATTCACCACTTAGTCTCTAGAGAAGAATCGCATGAAAAATATCGAAAAATGGCCTCAGCATCTCTGCAAGCTGCTGACTTGTTCAGCGTCAAGGACCTCATTGTCGTGGTTACAGGCGGTGGAACAGGTATGCCATCGTCGTTCATATTTACGTCATCACGGGACCCTGAAGCTCACCTCTGAACCACCAATACAGGCATCGGACTCATGATTGCACAGGGTCTTGAAGCCAATGGAGCCATTGTGTATATCATCGGAAGAAGACAGGAGGCCCTGGATAAAGCCGCCAGCACCGCTGTATGTACTCGCACCTCTCTCTCAACCACTGCATGTGACCGCGTCTGACGTGCTATCCATGGCACAGAAGCATGGAAACATTCGCACCATTCAGGGGGATGTTACCTCCAAGTCAGATCTTGAGAAGGCTGTTTCGCAGATCAAGTCGGCACACGGCTACGTTAATGTCGTCATCGCAAACTCAGGTATTGGTGGCCCAGCGCTGAAGGGCATGCCGGCAAACCCCTCCATCTCTCAGTGGCGCGACTTCGTCTGGAACTGGGATCCCGAAGAGTTCACCAAGACTTTCGCAGTAAACGCTACTGGTGTCTTCTTCACTGTGGCGGCGTTTCTCGAACTGTTGGACGAGGGAAACAAACGCAGTAACTTCAAGCAGCGAAGCCAGGTTATCGCAACCAGCAGCATTGGGGCGTTTAACCGGCAGCCCATGGGTTTCGCGTATGGGGCGTCCAAGTCGGCGGTGGTTCACATGATGAAGCAGCTCTCCACGGTCCTGGTCCCGTATAACATCAGGTCTAACGTCATCGCACCCGGCTTCTATCCGAGTGAGATGACGACAGCAACGGTCGAGCAGCACAAGGACGGATGGCCAAAGGCAACGATCCCTGAGGAGAGAGCTGGTGATGCAGAGGATATGGTCGGTGCGGTGCTGTACTTGGTCAGCAGGGCCGGCGCTTACACCAACGGCAACGTGCTCATTTCAGATGGTGGCAGACTCGCCGTCGTGCCATCCTCATACTGAGATGGACGTACATATAAGCATGATTTCATGTGCGAAAAGAGTTAGCCAGCTTGAAAACAGATGAAAATGCTAATCGACTTTTGATGTCAGACTCAATTTTCCCATGGGTGCCAGCTCGGTGTTTCGGAGAAGATGAGGTTGCATTTTAGGACACCTCTCCGTACTCCGATGAAGTGGAAATATACATTAGACATTTGCGAGAATTCCGAAAGCGAGTGTAATGCGACGGTGTCTGTTCTAAATTCCATGTGTCTTCCTGTTGGCGCTTAGAGACCCAAATGGGGCAGGCCCGATAAACTGTTCGTGTCCCAGAGTGGATTAGTGATATGGTGATGAGATACTCACATTGAGCATTGAAACCTGGAAATCAGTTACTGAGATCAGCTCGTAGTACTTTCGTCGAAGAAGCATCAACTTCTTGGTCTTGTCCACCAATTACGGCTCTTAATACAGTCCAAATCCAAAGTTGAGACTTGGAAGTGATGGAGGGATATTGACCGTACTCGGGTCTCGGGTTTCAAAGTGCGAGAAATCTGTAGGTTCAATACTAGACCCGCATTCATGGACTAGACTAAGTCCAGCAGGTGACGAGGGCGATTTTCTAGTACATTACTGCAAGTTCGAAGCCAATTGTTGACATTCTTACGCGTCTTCACTGAGAAATTAGCGTTACCGTCCGAGTACGAGAGTTTCTGTTGTCTCTCTTAATAGATAGGCACACATACATCCTTGCAAGGACCGAAACCGACAAGAAGGACTCCAACACACGATCTACGGAACAATTATCAATGTCGCAAACTAGCAATTTTGATTGATTGAAATCCGTCGTATTCGTGTTAGTCGGTTAGTCGGCCCAAGCCGAGGTTTGGAGTTGGTTGGAGCAGCTCACACCGGTCTGAAGGGCTACCCCACAGATCATCCTGTACTTGACGAAAGCTGAAGTGCATAGTGTCACCTCACTAGATTGTTGTTTGCTTTTTAGAGGAGCCCCTCAGCATCGTGCGAGTGCCAATGGAATGCTTGGCGGGAACCAAGGGTGTGGCTGCCATCCTTCCCGCGCTCAAGGTTCTGACAGAAATTCTTGGCTCGGTCCATCATGCGACCTGCCAGTGAAAGATGGTGTGTTCGACCCGGCTCAAAAAGACCGACCAATCCCAGAGGATGTTTTCTCAGAACGTCCTAGCCATGCGAATGGCAACCCCTCAGTCAAGCCGGTGTCCAAATTCCATGACGAGCTTTTTGTTTTAGCGTAGATCGTCTATCTGCATGTCACACTAGTGCGCCAACGAGAGTCGCTTCTAGCCAACCACGATCCTTAGGTTACGTTACCCAGATGGAGTGTCTTGCATCGCCATGTCTGATGGGGTCGTGTTTGGAGATGGTGGGCGGCTCGTCCATGCGCCAGCTGAAACGGAAGACTTTAACCCCGATGCAAATCAGGTGGATTGGTTTTTAAGTACGCGGCTACCCGCCACAGACTTCGCGTGCGAGCAGTTGTAGTTGTGCGTTTCTACATTTTGTTTGGGTTTAGTCTTCTATCATGTTCAACAATCTCCCTTCCATTGCGCTTCTAGCGCTTCCGGCTCTTCTACTCTACCTCTACTCGGCTGTTTACTACCGCCGCTTCAAGCAGTTTGCGAACTACCCGCAGGTGAAACCATCGTTAGTATGGGGCCATCTGAAGATTACCAATGAGTTCCATCAGCGACGCGACGAGAAAGGATGTCAAATCGGTACCAGCCCCTCGTTGCGACTGTGAACTATTCTGAAGCCGCAAAACATTTCATCTGATACAATTTGACCGCTAGATCACGCTCTTGGGGATATGTGTGAGACAATGGGAAACCCCCCAGTCATGCTCTACGACCTCCGCCCCATCAGCCGACCAATGCTTCTCATTCGTAGCCACTGTGTGGCCGAGCAGATCTCAAGACAGTCCAAAATGTGGCCGTATAGTACGCCGAAGTCTGATACTATGGCATACCTCTGGCCCCTAGTTGGAAAGAAGTCAATTGTGTTGACAAATGTGAGTTCGGATCTTGCCATTCAACTACTGTGATGAAATTTACCAATGATGATTCAGGGTCCAGGTTGGAAAGATATGAGAAAACACTTCAACCCCGGGTTTGCTCCACAGCACTTAATGAGCCTGATGCCCGTGATTCTGGAAAATACTCAGACGTTTGTTGCTAAGCTTGACAAGCTTGCAATGACAGGCGAAGTCTTTGAACTTGAGCCGCTTTGTACCAATCTCACATTTGATATTATAGGTAGGTTTGGTTTGGTTGCTGATCATGACATTCTCGATATGATGACTTACGATTTCCCCATAGGTGCCGTGACCATGGATGTTGAACTAGGCGCCCAGCTCCCCGAAGAGCAGCAAGGGGACTTTATCAAGAGCTACAAAGAGTTCCTTCTCTCTTACAGAGAGAAAGGCGGCATGCTCAAGTGGTGCGAGAACCTGTTCTCAGACAGACGGCGCAAGGCTCTCGCCGAGAAGGTGGACGGCTTCCTCACAAATGTCATTCGAGGCAAGTTTGATGACATGAAGAAAACCAAGGCAGTATCCAGTCGGAGCATCTTGGCATTGAGCCTCAGCGACACCGATGTTCTGACCCAGGAGATCATTGACGGCACAAAAGACCAGCTCAAGACCTTCATGTTCGCAGGCCATGACACCACCAGTATCCTTCTGCAATGGGCGATATATGAGCTGTCCCGGACCCCGCGAGCCATGAAGACGCTTCGTGCGGAGCTGCAAGGTCTCTTCGGTCCAGATCTCAGCCCCGAAGCTATCCGCAAGGCCTTGTCACTGAAAGGAGATGAGGTTACGCAGAGGATGACGTACACGTCTGCCGTCATCAAAGAGACCCTGCGTCTCTACCCTCCTGCTGGGTCAGCACGCTTATGCCCTCCAGGATCAAATTTCCACATCCAGCTTCGAGATGGCAGCAGCCTCTGTGCAGATGGAATGATACTGTACAACTGCGCAACCCTGATCCAGCGTGATGTTGAGGTCTACGGGTGCACCAAGGACGACTTCGTGCCGGAGAGGTGGCTCGGGAACACCGATACGTCCATGGCAACGAACGACGACGAGAAGGCTGGCATCGGAAAAGCCGGCGAGAGTGAGATTCCGGCGGCAGCCTGGCGGCCCTTTGAGAGGGGTCCGAGGAACTGCATTGGGCAAGAGTTAGCGAATATTGAGGCCAGAGTAATTCTGGCATGCGTTGTTGGCGGGTATGATTTTGAGAAGGTTGGGTTGGGTGAGGCGACGCTTGGTGTCGACGGGAAGCCAATCATCAATGAGAAGGGCCAGCACCGGTCCAACACACAGCTCTATAATGTGAGTCTTTGCCTGGCATGCAGGTTTTCACTAGTAAACAATGCTAACGAACTGGGGCAGACGCGACAGGTCACAGCTCGGCCAGTGGATTGCATGAAAGTAAGGGTGAAGAGTCGAGACCGTTCTTCATAGTTTGCGGGGTCTTGGCCACTGGTGGAGACAAAAACATGGACAAGTGTAATTGGAACCGCGTGGCAGGAGGAGCATGGGGATCGCGATGAGCTTGATTCTGTGTGGTCAGTAGAATGGTCGAAGCTTCGGCATCGAGGCCTTTCGCTTGAGCTGAAGTAAACATCCCAGCCAATCTAGCTAGCGCATTTTCTCTCTGGTCTCGACGTTTCAAGTTCCTTGACATACGAGGGAGGCTGGAGGCTTTCCTCCTTTGACGCCCGTTTCTCGCGTGTTCTCTTTGTCACTAGATCACGTCAAGGATGTAGCCTCGAACGGTTGATTCCCATGTTCTTTCCTTTGTTTGTTATTGTTCCAACGGACGTCGTTAAGCCACCAACGATCAGCTAGCCCAATTAGCGGCCAGCTGCAAAAAAGAAATAAAAAGAAATACCTCAATGCCAAGAATGGGCGCTGTCGAGCGGCCGAAGATGGCCAGATTCTCATCGCGGCCGACGCTGCAGGAATATTGTTCCCTGCATTCAAAATATTGTCTCTTCGGCGGTGTATCGCGCATGAAGCTGTTGAATTTCCGGCAGGGCTACCCCCTGACGGGAGCTAAAGAGTGCACGTCTCGGGCGTTAAAAAGATGCGACGGGACCGCGGTCAATGCGATATCGGATTTTAGCCAATGGGGGAAGATTTCGGTATTCCTCTCCCCAAAAACAACAATCTGATATGGCTACATTGGTGCTGCAGTCCAGCCGCACAAGCAAGGGTCGGGGCAAGAGGAGACGAATTGGGCGTGAAGTCTGTTCCCCGTGCCACACTAGCTCTGAAGATGGTTAAGACGTACACGAGTCGCCGGCCTGACCTGACATCTAGTCGCCAAAACCGCGAGACTATCGAAGGTAGCCTGCGGACCAGGAGTCGGCCCCCATTCTTTTTCTCCTAGCATAACGCATGGCTGGGCCTTTGTTGATATTGGAAATCCCGTCCACCCTCGCCTGAGCGCAGGGTCTACCAACCACGTGAGGACGACAGATTTAGGTATCATTAACCGTAAGGATCGCTAGCTGGCTGCCACACAGAATCTGGTCGCGGAAGAACGGCAGGCTGCCCGTCCCAGCAATGTGGAACGATCCCGAGAGCCAGGAACCTTCCAGACTAGCCGATGCTTGATGGGATTTGGCAGGCGGCAAACAAAGAACATCGGGAAAGATGTGGGCTCAGAACCCCGTTGATTTACGCTTGTTTTACGGTTATGTATCGTCGATCTCTGGTTCTGTCCGGCGAGAGCAAGGATGTCTCATCACCAAGTCCACATAACCATTTTGCATCTCCACGCAGAAAGTCGACATGCTATTTTGAGGCTCCCACGATGCATCGACAGTTGATGACGAGACTCCTTAAATTACGACGAGTGTACGGGAGAGGCTGGAATTTCTGTCCCAAATGGCATGATGCCCGGTAGACTGTGAGCTGAGAGTGCCTTGCCGGATGCACAGACAAGGGCGGTTAGTCGAAAGGGCGCCAACGTTCGCGCGGCGCGTCCGGTGGCTTATTGAGCTGAGCTACTCACCATTTAGGCCCTATCCCGAACTTGCACCGCCGGGACTCTGTTGACATGGAGACTCCAGTTGCAGCGAACACTGACGGACACAAGCGGCAAAACAAGAGCTGAATGCATTCATGCCCGCGCTGTTGGATTTGATATAAACCCTTGGAGGTTCCGGCCTTTTGCTCATCTGTCTCACTCTTCACCCTCACTCTCAACTTCCCTAGCACCTCCAGCTTTATCATCGGCATTTTCACTTCTGGGATTTTCATCACAGCTTCGAAACTCTTTGTCACCATCACAATGCGTTCCGCCGTCATCATCGCTGCCGTGGCTAGCATGGCCACGGCCAACCCCGTCGTTGTCCGCGAAGCTACTTTCCAGGACGGTATCGACCTGAGCGTCTTCGATGTGAGATACTCAGCCACATTTCAAAAATCTCCATACTTGAGCTGACCCATTACATAGGCTGCACCCGCGGTTACCAAGACCGGGCCGGCGGTTGGTGCTGTGAGCGAGACGCCGTCCTACAACAAAGCTGCCGCGTCGGCCGCCGCTGTTGCGGACGCGATCGAAAACCCGATCTCTTCCTCCGCCAACAACTCGACTCTCAAGGCCCGTTCCGCTGCCGGTGACGCGGCCATCGGCGACCCTAGCGGTTGCTCTACACTGGAGCCCGCTGGATCCGGCGGCGTACAAACCACCGACAGCTATAACGCATTTATGGTCAACCAGACGTTGAAAGACATTGGCAACAACGCCCCGGTTCCCCAGGGATACCAACTATCCTTCTCGGGGAAACAGGGCTCCACCAGCCAGAACGGTTACTTGGGGCTTTACACCTTGAAGTCCTTCGACACTATTCTCTGTCAACAGGTATGTTGGATTCTGAAACGCAATCCATGATTGGAGCTGACAGTACCAAGAAATGCGATGCTGCTACAGCTTGCACTGCCTTCAATCTCTACATCGAAAGAGATCCCAAGTACACTCCAACCTCTGCCTGTCAGAACCCCCCCAGCACCATCAACTACAAGTGCACGCTCTGGGGACTGGCGGTCACCTCAGATACTGCTACCAACAATGGCCAGTGGAGACAGCAATTCCACGTCGGTATCACGGCATCCAACGGTATGTTACCTTGCTTCCAAGCCCAGAACATCAATCTAACGAAACAATAGGCTACGTCAAGAACGTTAAGCCTGACGCGGCTCCCGGCTTTGACGGCCCTACTGCGTTTGGTGGTGCAATTAACGCCCCCGACAAATCTTTCATCGGCTCCAAGTACTTTCCCGGTCCTTACGACGCCAGTCAGTGCACCGCTGCTTGCCAGGGAACGACCCAATACGACCGTGATCACCCTAATGCTGACGGCACCTATGACGCCTGCAACTTCGTCAACTCCTACGTCCTTAGCGAGAACAACGCGCCTCAAGGAACTTACTGCGGCTTGTACACCAAGTCTTGGGACAAGAAATACAGCACCAACTACGGCCAGTACCGCGGCAACGACTACTACTCCGTCTCCTCCAGCTACGGCTGGACCCTCAACCCCCAGGACCCTGGTCACATCTAATGACATCGCCCTGAAAGTTGGATTGGCAGTGGCCTGTATTCTGGGCATTGATTGATATGCTTATGGTGCCTAGGGGATCATTTGATCACATTCTTTGAAAGATAGACGAGTTTTAGAATGCTTTTATTTCGAGCCCTATGTATTTGAGTCTAGATAATGATGATTTCCTTGTTACCTTTATACACCGTTCCTGCAACAACTATTATTTTCAATCCATGACGAAGAAAGTGTTTGGTCTTGAACAGGCTTGATTGCGACTTTGGGTTGTCAAGCGAAGCCCTTTCGCATCGTCAACTTCCATAGCATCATTCCAAAAAGCTCAGCATAGATAGACCTTCCACCAAGTCTTTCGCTGCTTTGTAGTCAACATGAACTGCGCCAAGTTCTCTCGTCGCTTAATGTCAGTCTCGAGCCAGTCGCGGTAATTGGATCCGCCGGGATATGCCTGGCATTTCTTGCAGAGAGAATCAGGCACAGTTGTTCGGAAATGCTTCGTACGGACCCAGCCGCAATCGTTGCCGGTCAGCTTTGCATTCTCACAGGGAAAATGGAACTCATCGGTTATGTAGTTGATTGCGTTAGGGTGGGAATTTGAAGGCTTTCGCTCCACCAGGACTGTCTGAGGTTCCTGGCAGGTCTCGCAAGTGGCTTTGGCAAGTTGGCACATGGCTTCTGTATGACGGGTCCTTAGGCTTCTGTTTCCGATAGACCTACTCGGGTGTCGACTGATGTTGAGATAGAATGTTGCTTAATGATGAAGATGATTGTGAATAGAAAGGTCCAGCAGGCCGGCGACAAGCCGCCTTTTGACCTATTTTGCCCTTGGGCTAGCAACAAAGCATTCACCAGATAATACATCTGTTTTGTTGTTCTCGAACTATGATTGAAACAGTTCTTTGTATCCTGGAGCAAAGCACGCGATAACAATGCGTCGAGTCCGAGGAGCAGTCATGTTTCAATAATTACATTAGCATTTGTGGCACGTCTACAAAGCTCAGACATTAGACAGAACAATGCCGATGTATATAATTCGACAACTAAGAACATCGGCCAGGTAAGATCATATTTCTTGTATCCAATCCATCAAGCTTGGTCCATACGAAAGGATTTGGGCACTCGAGAATGACGAGGAGAGGGACGATGCCGGGATGCATCCAGTCTGAACACCTAGTTTGAGAATCCCTCAGCTTTTCCCGTTGCTCGCAACAAAGGCCCATTCAACATCTTCCCAGCCAGGCCTTCGTCTAATTCTCACCATCATGGTGTCCTGAACAGCCTGCAATGGCTTGGGCACCGCTTCGGCTAGGTTATTTTTGATAGGCGGCACTTGAACTCGGCCGCCTTCGGGCGTCTCTATCTCAAATCCAAGGATCAAAGCAGCCAGTGCTCCCAGAATCTCCGCGTCGGCGAAGAAGCGACCGGGGCAGAGGTGCTTGCCACTGCCAAAGGGGTTGAAGGCACGACTTTGCGCGCGCTCTCGTTCTTTGTCTACAGCCAAGAACCGTCTGGCGTCAAACTCGTGTGCATTTGGTCCCCATATAGCCGGATCAAAGTTGGTGATGATGGAGGGAACCTGGACGTTGGCACCCTTCTTCAACAGATATGACTGTGTAGTCGCCGTTTCTCCAACTGCCGGAGTGGGTGTGTAAGTGATTACAGTATCCTCGACAACCCTGCGCGTGCCGGCGTTGCGGTTAGTCAAACGCATGACCTCTTTGTATGTTGACAATAGAAGGGGAGATGACGAATTGAGCTTCGCCACGGTGAAGGTACATTTGCGAGGCCAGTGAGGCTGTAAGCCATTCTGTCCCTCCGCGGCCATTTCGTCTTGGTTCTGGATGGCCGCGATGTCCAACAGCTCCCTTCGCAGTTCCTCAACAAGCTTCGGGTCGCGAAAGACGTAGCATGTCATCCAGAAAAGCGTGGGGATTGCGTTTGTGACACTAGCAAAAAGCATTCCGAATTCGTGATCGGCAACGTCATCGCTGGGCAAGCCCCATTTGCGATTGACCGCCACGCGCCGCTTGACAACCGCGCTGGCATTGGGGATTCGATCAAACTCCTCGCGAAAGTACTTCCTGAGGGCTTGCTGAACCCTGGAACGGCCACCATAGGCTTGGCGTGCCGTGACGGAAGGGAACGGCTGCATCAGAAGCTGAGACTGGCCTGCATCGTAGTCCCTATCGTATGGATATGTTAGGGCTTGTCCTTAACAGAAGGTGGATGTCATACTAACCAGAGATCTTGTATTAATGTCGGGCTGGCTGCCAGGGAGTTTTCGTCGCCGAAGAGAGAGCCCAAGGTCGCCTTGGTGAAAGCATCTCGTAACCACAAATACAGAGTTTTGTTTTCAAATTCCGGGCCAACGGAGTTGATGGTTCGTGAGATTCTTTTCAAGACGTAAGTATTCATCTCCAGTAGATCAGGCCCAGGAGATAGCGGTGCATAAGAACGATGCTGATCGTCAGTCCACGGAAGTGAACCGTCTGTAGGAGGATGATGAAACAAGTTCATGATATTGGGCCCAAAACCGACCATCTTTTCTGCGAACTCTGCCATAAAAGGAATCAGACTTAGAGCCTTGTTCCTCATAGCGACTTGGCTCAGTTGGGGATCTTTGATGATGTACATCTTCTGGGAACCACCCATTGAGATTGAAAAGACTGGCAGGTTGGGATTTTCATGACTGCAGCGATCACACACTCTCCGCGTCAGCTGTTGTGTTTCTGATGGCCGTGATTTAAACCCCAGGATATGGCTTTCAACGTACTCGAGTTGGCGATAGTAATACTGTCTCAGTCCTAGTAGACCAATAATGTGGCCGACAACTGGTATCTTCGGCTTCAACGCCGGCGGCTCCCTCGGATCTTGAGAATTACCTCGAAGCTGGGATCCGCCGGCGAGGAGAATAGCGACCAAGAGAAGAAGCAACCATGAATCATAGCCGTGGCTAACGAAAAAGGTCCCTGCCAGACTGATGGAAGCCATCTTGATGAGGCACAGCCAGGCTCACAGAACACAATGGGACGATTAGTCTGCACGTCCTTGAAGACGACGCGTTGTGCGATTCAGTGTGGTATGTTTACTATTAAAAGGAGGTGCATTGGTCAGTGCTTGCGGTGGAGCAACCGGAAATTTGTTGATTGTACTTGTCCAGGCCCGCATGCTATCAACATTGAAGTCACACTAGGCACATACTAGCCGAAGGCAAACCTTACAGTCACTGTAAACGCTGTACGAATCAAGGGGAGCGGCGTGGGTCGGCACGATGGCGTTTGCTGTATGTCCTCATTCTTGTCGGAGTTTCACACCGACAAGAAGTCTATGTTGAGGTTCACCTAGAGGTCGCCAGAGCAAAATCTGGTGGGATATTCGCCAATTTCTACTCCGGGGCCGAGTTCGGGACCGGGCTGGTGCATCATGAAGCCGGATCAGTGCAGATGATCGCACCAATTTGTCTTATGGCACAACGCTACTGCTGCCTGCTTAAAACACCCTATTCACAACAAGTACCATGCTGCTGTTTCGAGTTTTTCTTCCTTTATTTTCCCCCTTGGTTGTTTGGTCCTTTTCCCCCCTCCTCACCCTGAAAGAAGGCCCGCAAGATGATGTCGAAACTTTCAAAGCCAGCGTAGAAGCATATGACAAAGACGATCTTCAGGAAGACGAGATGCCCCGAATTCTGGTTATAGAGTCCGAGTCTTGGTTCCTCGATCCGTCACTTATTTACATTCGGATCCTCGGACTCTCTCTTGCACCCGGGAGGATTGCGCCCCGCGCATGACAGCGATAAATACGGCTGCTGTCTCAACCAAACCGACGGTGTTACTGATGTTTTGGAAGCAAAGCTTGAATTGTTAAGGAAGTTGACTGTGAAATGTGACTATCAGACTAAATTGATGCGACCCAGCGCCTGCTCTTCTTTGACAAGCAATTCTACAGCCTCTCCATTCATGATACCGGACACATATGTCTCACCCACAATTCTGTAGCCATTGTCCTTGCATCCACGGAGGATAAACGGCACTTGTGAACTGATCAAAATAGCAACATGATCACCCGGATGAGCGTTTGCAGGACCAATGCCCAGATATCCGCGCGTCGTGACAAAGAATCGACGTCCTAGAGCATACTTCTCCACAGGAACGTCTACTGTTTCCTGAGGAATGATTGATGGTGTCTTGGCAAAGGTTTTAAGAGCTTGTTTCCTCCTGCGTTTGGCGCTCTGTTCATCGGGACTGATGATGCCGTTAATCCATTTTTTGCAGCGCGATGCGGCGCTCAGCGCTCGCGCTCGTTTATCGTCTCGGACGCGACAAGTCCAGTAAGCATCCGGCACGACTGCTGGAAGCTTGAAGGGGCGGTGATAGAGATCGTATGGCTGCGATTGCCACAAGCTCCCCAGCTCCTGGAATCGCTCCATTTTTTGAAGCCGTTCTGCTTCTGTCCAATTCTGTGGGTCAAAAGACGTTTCAAATCCTACAGCCAGCCAGTCTTTATCCTCGCCAGCACCTCTCGTGCGCCGAGACTTTTTATTGAAGATTTCAGATATCTCAGCCAATTCCACTTGACCTGGCTTAGTTGATGTCAACGGTGGGTTCGCACTGTTCCATGCTGGCGGCAGGTGAGGAAGCCATTCGTCAGGGCTTGTGGATAAATCAACGGCTTGTCCAGCGAACAAAGCGTCCCAGAATGCGCTCTCTCTGGCATCCTCACTTCCGTATGGATTCAAGTCATGGTTTTGAATCGTTGCCATACTCTTACACTGAGCGACAGCGATCATGAAGTGAGTGGAAGCCTCCCAGTTTGAGTCTAAATCCTCAGGGAATGGTTCGTGTGTTGACTCGATGGTGTCCCAAAGAATTCCATCGACAGTCATGCTTCTGAGATCATGCGAAAATGTTGGCGTACTGCTGGTGGCTTGACTTATTCCTGCAGAGTATGGCGGTAGTTTCTCTTCTGTCTCGTCAAGCCAATCCCGGAGGAATGCTCGCTGGGTTATTCTCTCGTTGGATGTCATGATTCGATCGAAGATCTCAGACATGCTTGTTTCAGCTTCGGCATCGACGCGAGGCTCACTTGGCAAGCACGTCAGCACAACTTCCCCTCGCCGAATGAGGTCTTGTATGGTATTTTTGGCATCTGGTGGATCTGGTGGTAGTTCGCTCAATATGTCTGCTTGAGATAGGGCGACCGCTACACCTCTTGTGTCCTCTAGAGCCTCTTGTGCCATGTCTCTCGCTTTGCTGTGCGTGGTGGGGTAGCCAATGGTGTTGCCGTTCTGCTGCGGTACAGCCCACCAAGGGATTGCTTCCTTGACCTCGGATTCCCGGTTGGGCAGAGGTGTTTCTCGACGCTTGAGAGACCAGTCAGGAACCCAAGATGGTCTGCCACTGAAGTCGTCATCCAGTGACCCGGAACAGTGTTGCAGTATACCTAGCCCAGGGGCTCTGACCGCTGTGATAATGGCAAATCTGTGGTACAATTCCTCCGCATCGATGCCATAATCCACACGCAGCTGCGTCGTGTCCAGCCCGGGTCTGTTCCTCAACATTCCCTGCAGAGCGTAGATCTTGTCCCTCGGATCAGTTGCGTCAAAATGCCGATACTTGGAAACTAGTTGCAAGAAGTCGTTCTGGTCGAATCCCGTGGTGTTACCTTTCGTATAGATCTTCTCGCCACCCCAGCGGACCGACTCGAGATGCAGAACGCGTTCAACATGAGGAATCGACTGGTGAAGGCTGGTTTTATGGACTTTGATCCGCCCGCATGCGAGGACAAGGTCATGCCAGCTGATAGATTTGCTACCGCAGCGAACTGTAGCTGTCATCAGCCCCTCCCCGAGAGCGCCCCAGCAGACTTCTTGAACGATCCAGACCCTGGTCCACCAAGGCCTTTTGAGAAGAACCTCGATCGCAGCCGCAGTCTCCGGCGGAACAGAAGGCATTCTGCTGTAGACAGTTGTCCTTGAGAGTACCGCTAGCTTCTCCATCGCGACGTCACTATCGTCGGCTGCTGGTCCAAGCCATATAGTGACAGCGCGAGAAGCGATGTAGAGGACACTCATGACAGACACCTGTTGGTTCTTTTCGGCGACGTCATTCTGATTGATGCACACTGCATCAACCCAGATTGTAATCTCTGCAATTGGGTCTCGGCGCTGTCGAAGGAAGCTTGCTAGGTTTGGCGTGATATTCAAAAGGTACGCCTCGTTGACTAGCACAGGTTCGCATGGTGCTTCCCCTCCCCAAGTGTACGACAGCGTCTCAAAATGTGGACGAGTGCGACCACCTACAATCTCTAGTCGGCATGCAAGCGGCTCGGTGGAATCGTTCGCGGGTAGGAGGTGAAGTAGTCGAAACTCCAACTGATCGTGGTTCAGAGATTCGTACTGGTACGGCCTGGTGGCAATGTCGTGGGTTTGGTTCTCCATTCTTTCCAGCTCAAATGTTTGTAACCTTCAAGAAGGTCATATGCTTTTGTAAATTTGAAGTCGATTATATTGCAAATCAACAGATTGTCGGTAATCAAAGGTAAGAATCCTGATTGTGGGGTTTAGGCAACAACATAGGCGGCCTCCCGCGACTCACAGCCATGACCTGATCCACCCCAGACGTGAAGGTACTTTTGTACCAACAGCTGCTGTGAGTAGTAGAAGAATTATCACTTTCATTAAAAGGGTGAGGAGTCATCTCTGAATAGTGCATGATTGAGAGAGTAAGTGAAAGAATTGAGGCGATGCTCCAATTTATCATACATTTTCTCCGGCAGCAGAGTCAAGACGAAGTTTGAAGTTTACCTGGTTGTCTGTGATCTTCGACCAAAATAGGATACTTTATGTTGAAGTCGTAAGTCTTTCTCCTCTGACAAGCACTGCGATGCTGGAGCCCTCTCGAACCCGGAACTCTTCCTGTCCCCCAACCCGCAAGATGGCAGCTATGGCATAAGAGTGAACGGTCAATGACACAAATTGGCTGGGATCGGTGGAGAAGATCTCATCCAGAACTTGCTGCTTTCTTGCGACATGACTCTCCGTGGTCTCAAACTGGTCCGCCTTCCAGAGCTGGTCTTCCTCGGTGAAGCCAGGTTCGATGATGTACTTGGGATAGGCCCCTTCGATCCATGTCTTCGAACTCCTCTTGTCACAAGTATGATCAGTCATGCGCTCTCTCAGTCCTTCTTTGATAACAGGTCTGAACTCCTGGCCTCTGCCCTCGACTAGATCGCCAAAGACAAGCTTGCTGGTCTCGAGGCAACGCCGAAGGGGACTCGTGTAGAATGACTCTGGAAAGGGAACTCCTTCAGCAGCCGTAGCAGCCTTCCAGAAAGCACCCAGATCTCTGGCCTGAGTGATGCCTGTATCGACAAGCTCTGCATCGAGCCACGTGACGACCCCATCGCCGTCGAGTCGTGACCAATATCTCTATTACGTGTTAGAAAGGCCCTTGCCGCCGTCACCAGAAGAGGCTGCTCACATCCCACTCTGCCGTCCCAACCTTGGCCGCCTGGACATTGTGGTACCCGAGGCCGTGTCTGGTTAGGTAGAGCACTTTGTAATTAACCCCATCGGGACTTTCATCGTTGAGTCGGTTGATGTGTGCCGCGAAACGGTCCCACGGCTTAGGATCCCCGCTTTCTTGACGTTGTGCCGTGTCTCCAAAGGGTTTGTCAAGCAGACCTAGGCCGGCTTGCGTCGTCGCTTTGCCTCCGGGACTGTCATCGGCTGTTTGATAGTAGTCTATAAAATATTCCGGCAGAATCGTGAATTTGTACCGAGAGATGGGGTTCGCAGGTGCGTTCATTTTTGTCGCTGCACGGGGTGCGGGGAAGATGCCCTATGAAATTCAAACTTGAAGGGCGGATGCTGAGACATGGAAAGGACAAGTTGTATGGAAGATAAGCAACGAAGAAGGCTGACTTGGCACTGATTTATCTGGATGACTCAGTCATGTTCGTCATGGCATTTGCGGGAAATACTTAGTCTCATCGAGGCTGTGCTAGGCGCACATCCGGCTGGAGCTACAATGCTCGCTGTCGTGGCGCTTTTTATCTCACCCACACAGTGTCGCCATCTGCGCAAGGATCTAGTCTCAAACGGGATTTCCAAAGCCCGGTTTTTGTGGTTTGGTATATCGTCTGCTGACAGAATATGCTATTTTGTCCAGGTCTATTTCCGTCCTCCACGATCAGAAAAATGAAAGCTAGTCACAATGGATGAGAAGAATAACGATGCTCAATCGCTGGCTCCCCTCGCAGTGTACCCCGCACTTCCTTCCTTCCGCTGGGGATATTTACGAAGGCATCCAAGAAGGGAAGAAAGGTTGCTTCACAACTTCGATACCAATTGTGACGCGGCTTCCAGCTGCTCTTGTGCTAACTCCACTGCATGTGCTGCCATGCCCCTGTCTTGATGTCAGCCATGTTCACAGTTTCTTGCTGTTGGGGATCAACTCACCATGATGCCTGATATCCTGCACCAGAGGCACCGTAATTATGTATTACCAGACCATCCCCGCCCTTCTCGGCCTCAATTCTAGGGCCGCCCTTGCGATTTGGTCTTAAGCCCACACCATGCTTTATTACCTTTAGATCCTCAGGCCTGCCGAGCTCAGGAGCCAAAGCACAGCATCTTTCCATAATCCTTTTCGCCAACTCGGGATCCACGTTCTTGTCCCAGTTACCGTCCTCGCGGCAACCACCAAGAACGATGCCTCCAGCAAGAGGACGCTGGAAGACATACGTAGTGTCGTTGTCGACACGGCGAGGCGATCGAAAGTACATCCGCTCCAGTGGCTGAATGGGCTGTTCGACCAGGACCGTTTGCCCTCGAGTTGGGTACATAGCTTTGTCTTCAACTCCGCCAAGATGATATGATCCTAAGCCAGTGCAGTTGAAGACAGCGACGACGTCGGCAGAAATGCGAGCCTCTTTGATGTGGGTAATCTGACGCCGGAGCAGAGACACGCCTCCTTGCCTACATTGTTCCAAAAGCCTGGGCCGAGTTAATCACAGAAGTCAATCTGAGTTCGAGATGGGTAACACCAACCACTGAAGGTAAATCTGGGAATTGATCACAAAGGTGGAGGGCAAGTCTAGTCCAAACACAGCCCCCTTAGGCAGCTCATTCTCGTTCAGCGAGACTGCGCCACCGACCAAATCGTCATACCACAATTTGCCAGTTCCTTCGCTGAGTATCTCGGCATCCTCAATCTTCTGGTCAAAAATCATTCTAAGAGGTGAAGTCTTGATTCCTGCTTCGGGGGTGTGCTTGGCAATTTCCTTGAACCTCTCAAAGGTAACGCGGTCGAATGACTCGAGGAGCCCATTGTCGCTTGCTGAGGAACACCAGTTTGCGCCGGCCCACGGGGAACAATAGTCGATATGGTAGTCGCCGGGGAAGTATTCTGCTAGAATGGTGATGCGCGCTGATGGATATTTACTTCGGAGGGTAATCGCTGTTGAGAGGCCGATTACGCCGGCTCCAAGCACCACAAAGTGCCTATTGTCCGAAGACGTCGTGGCCATGATGCAGTTTCTCGGTGTTGAGGTAGCTAGACCAAACATGCGACGAGACAGGAAAGTTGAGATGCCACTGTCGTTCCGGAAAGACCGCGATATGGTCCGGTCATAGCTGTGGGGTCGCGTCAAGGACAAAGTCCGAGATCGGCGTTCTTCGACCGGAAGTTGACTCCGGTTGCGGCCGTCACCGGCCTTCTTGGGTCCACATTTCCGCGGATGAAAGCATCGGGCCCGTTGTGGCAATTCCATCATATGTCGGAAGAATGAACTCCGTAAGTTTAGTATCTCTCAATTAAACACGCTGTCAGATATCCTCGTGACCGCGGGCTCGAAAGAATGCAGCGTCGGGGAGCCCCCGACCCAGGTCGGCTTCATGCGACCTGCCAATCTTGGGATGCGCTATCGTCTTTTAAAGTCGGTATTTCGCATATCAGGACCCGCTGTTCGTCATTCTCACCGACGAATCCCAGCCCCGCGATAAAACGCCAGCTCCCCTTTATGAACATGGATTGGGCCTGGGAGGAGCACCATCAACTTAGAATCAACACCTCTCCACCTGCCTAACATGAGAATCACCAACTCTGAGCCGCACTCGTTCATTAATCTCCAAGGAGGATGGCCGACTCCCCGCTTGCACCCGGTGAAAGACCTTGAGGCTGCTTCTTCCTCCTTGTTCCGTCAAGAAGATGTTGCGAAAGAGCTTCTTAGATATGGAGCTGGACTTGGGAGGCCGTCTTTGCGAGATCTGATCGGAAAATGGCTGAATGACTTTTACCAGCCGGCTGCCGGCTCTATTTCAGGCGTTCGAATCGGCGAGACAAATGGTGCATCAAATGGCTTAGCGACAATTCTTCAAAAGTTCACAGACCCAGTCTACACCCGCGCGGTCTGGATGGTCGAGCCTACATATTTCCTCGCATGCCCCATCTTCAGAGATGCAGGTCTCGCAGGTCGCATCCGAGGCGCACCAGAAGGGCCAGACGGCGTGGATCTCGACTTTCTCGCAAGCGAGCTACAACACGTCGATGAGACCTGGCCGGACAAGACTTCAGGACCGAGCAAGTCGGCGAAGTTGGGATATCCCAAGGTGTATCGACATGTGGTCTATCTTATCCCAACTTTTTCGAACCCTAGTGGGAAAACCATGACTTTGGAAAACAGGAAGAGACTTGTGCAGTTGGCGAGAAAGCATGATGCTCTACTGATATCTGACGATGTCTACGACGTGCTCCGGTGGCCGGCGAAGGAGGGTGTCTCGGCTGAAGCTCTTCCAAAGCCTAGCCCACGCTTGGTAGATGTGGACAGAGAGCTAGAGGGCACATCAACGTTTGGGAATGCGGCCAGTAATGGCTCCTTCTCCAAAATCGTCGCGCCTGGCATGAGGCTTGGCTGGATTGAAGCAACTCCCGTTTTCTGCACCAACATTCGTACTGTGTAAGCGCTTCGCCCATGCTCTCACGCTTGACAAGAAGGCTGACTTGCTTGCAGCGGCGCTACGGCTTCAGGTGGCGGGCAAGCTCACTTTTCCTCTCTCTTCGTGGAAAACATGCTCGCAGAGGGAGCCCTGACTCGGCACATCAACGAAGTACTGATTCCTACCTACCAGAAGCGCTACTATGCCATGGTCAACACAATCAAACGTGTTCTCTATCCGCTGGGCGTGAGAATTGCTGCGGAGGAGGCCGCGCAAGAGAGCAGTGTCGCTGGTGGCTTCTTCCTCTACATAACCTTTGGCGATGGCGGCGCCGACTGTGCGTCGGAAATTTCGCGGGTTTCTTTTGAAGACTTCAACTTGAAGATTGGGCCAGGCCAGATATTCGGCGTGCCTGATGACCCTTACAGTGAGCAAAGGGGTAGGCAATCATACTACAGCGGCGCAAGACTTTGCTGGGCGTGGCATGAGGAGGAGGAAATTGTTGAAGGCATCGAGCGATTGGCGGTTGTGATCAAGGGCGTTCAAAAGGCGCTGAGATAGATCGTTGTCAAAGGCGAGTTGGACAGGATTGAAGTTTCAATCGTCCCCTCAAGAATCAAGAATCGAGAATCAGAATAATCAAATTCTGACAAAGACCACCTGTTTCGGTTCGGGGCTCCGGCCCGTTACTTCGCCCGATGCGCGAGTCGCCGCCTCGGACAACACCTCCGGACGCGTCCATGGGCTCGGCCCGAACTTTTCTGGTCTTAAGCTCGCGTCATTCGGGGTTGGCATGGTGAGCGAAGCGAAAGTGCCCCGTATGTATGGTGGAAATTCGTTCACCCTGCAGTCCACATTTAGGTAATGGAAATAACGTTGGAGGAGCTTCCCCGTGGGGCTCCACTCCAAGCGCCGTCTGCTCGAGACTAACCTGGGGTATTTAAGGCTCCTTTGCCAAATTCAATTTTAGAGGTAACATCTCCCGGCCGGTTTCTGAATTGTCCGGTGATTTTTCCGGATATCCGTGTTGTGTATGATGGAGAAAGCGACGATTCCAGGTCCGGGAAATGGGGCCGGTGAGTCAGTTGATGAGCCCCGAATGCCGCCCGCATCGGGTCCGAATACCGGTGGGGAACATGAGCGCCATCTTGACCCGAGAACCATGGAACAAGGCGTGACCACGATTCCTGAGACCGATGCGGCTGCCGACGGGTTTCCTGAAGGTGGACGAGAAGCTCTCACGGTGCTGTTTGGCAGCTGGTGCGTTCTCTTATGTACCTACGGTCTGGGCAACAGCATCGGCGTTTTCCAGACATACTACGTCAACGATGCGCTTCGAGAGTATTCTTCATCCACTGCATCATGGATCACCAGTTTCATGCAATGGACCATGAACTTCTTGCCCATCATTGTACGTCGCTACTTTGATTCACAATACCAATTGAATTTTCAGCTGACGTGAAGACTAGTGGGGATTTGTCTTCGACAAGTACGGGCCGCGATGGATTCTCTTCGGCGGTACCATCACATATGTGTTTGGCATGATGATGGAGTCTTTGGGCACCAAATACTATCATTTCTTCCTCGCTCAGGGCATCGTCTGTCCCATCGGCGCGAGCGCAGTGACCAGCGCCGCCATGTCTTGCCTCGTCACCTGGTTCCATCGTCGACGCGGGATGGCCTTTGGCATCATGATGTCTGGATCCTCCTGCGGTGGCATCATCTTGCCCATCATGATTCCCAAGTTGATTGATAGGGTCGGTTTCGGCTGGGCGATACGCTGCGTTGGTTTCATGTTCCTCTTCCTCCTCATCATCGCCAACTGCACAGTCAGATCTCGCCTTAAGCCAGAACAAAAGCCAGTAGACATGAAGGAGTACTTCCGGGGTATTCGAGAACCAACCATGATGTCGACAGTCTTCGGGCTCTTCTTGGTCTTTCTCGGTCTGTTTGTTCCGTACAACTTTGTGATTCTACAAGCTAGAGCTCAGGGCATGGACGAGGAATTGGTCATTTACCTGCTGCCTATCATGCACGCCGTTGGGTACGTCGCCAATCTCGGTCACTGGATAACTCTGATTACTAACTGAGTGGAAATAGAATCGTCGGGCGCATCGTCCCAGGCTTGTTGGCAGATAGAGTTGGCCGCTACAATATCATGATCACGATCGCGACTCTCACAGGAATTGCTTGTCTAGCACTCTGGATCCCAATCAAAACTGACGCCGGAATTCTTATCTTTACAGCAGCATTCGGCTTCTGTTCATCGGGGCTTACATCTATCGGACCTACTCTCATAGCTCAAATCTCGGATATCAGGGAGATTGGAGCTCGTACGGGCACAGCGTTTGCGTTTCAGTCTTTTGGTGCTCTTACAGGCAGTCCTATAGCTAGTGCGATTGTGGATGCTCGCGGGGGTGACTATCTCGGCTTGCAACTGTTTTGCGGGTTGGCCATATTTGCATCAGCAGGTGTTTTTGCATCGGCGCGGTATTTTCAGAGTGGTGGATTCAAGCTACAAAAGGTTTGAAGGTCAGGTCGATTCTTCAAGCAAGCTATGAATCCGTAAATGCATTGGTGGTCAATACTCTGGTTTCCTGTCGCTTGTCTCGCTTCCAATGACCTGTGACTGTGTTGAGCTTTGTCAACCCATCCTTGTCCTGTCCACTCCGGCCCAAGTGGAAGAGGCCCGTTCTCTCCGCTATGGTCTTCGTCGCTGTACTCGTCGCCATCGCTCCTAGACTCTTGATCAGGCTCCTCGTCGCTGTCGTCTCGCTTCGCGTCTGTCCCTGGTAAAGTTCTTCCCAGTGTCGGCAACAGTCTCCTTGCCAGTAGGCCAGTGCACCTTTTTGGAGACAATGCGTGAAGTACCCATCGCCTCTTTCTGACAGCTACTGCCTGGCGTGTAGATGGTTTGGTGGCCCCGGGACACGGTCGATGCGTTACTGAGGTGGGAGATGTATTGGCTTTGCTCGGTTTTGTTGGGTGTCCCGGCCACGATCCGAGGGGAGAGACGAGAACGGCTGCTAGAGCTGCAGAGTGTCGTTTGGCGGTCTGGCAGGAAAAGCTCTGACGTGGAGGTAGGCAGGCGTTCAACGCCGGTGCCGTAGATGTGGTGTTTCTGCGAGGGTCTGAAACGGTCGATACACTCCGCGTTGTCAAGTAATAGGTCGTCCCAGTCGGGCTGAGGTTCAATCTTCTTTGCGTGGTCTTGGAACTTTTCCAAGACATCCTCCAAGTCCTCGCCTGTATCTTTCAGGTGCCAAGAAACGACGCGAGCCAGTGGGTCAACAGTCTTCTCCCAATCATACCCCATCAAATGCTCAGCTGCTTCGACTTTTCTTCGGACATTCCGGCAACTTTCACTGCCAGCCTTGCAGTTGGCAGGATCAGACTCGTGAAAGTCAAGCAGTGCTAGCAGGCCCAAAATTTCGTGCCCGCGGTGAACCTTGTCTCGAAACCAAACTTCGATGGCGTTGGGGCTTTCATCTTGGTGAGCCCCTTGTGGCTTGACCATAGCATCACAGGCTTCCTCTTCACTGCTATCGTCATCTTCTTTCTTGATGAGCCGTCTCCGGGTAGCGTATGTGTCGTTTTCATGAACACACTGCTCATTTACTGTCGCAGCGGAAGCCAAAAAAGCATCGACCCCGGAGGTCATGGAAGCCTGATGGCTCTCTTCGTCTGATGTAGTATTCGAGGTGAGGTCAACGACGGGGTTGAAGGACGTGGTGCTGATCAAGTCGACGTCATCCTCTGTCTTCTCGGTCTTGCAATAGGCATCTGCTGCGATGTGAGGTGGAGAAACGGAGTTCTTGTTGTGATGGGAGGGTTCTTCTGAGGAGCGATGCGTCTTGTGGCGCTTCGTATCGATGACTGAATCATAGCCCTCTCTGCGCCGCTTCGTCGTGCTCGATAACATTTTCTCCAGCGTACCAACATCATCAACCGGTTTCTGTAGAACGTTTCTCAGCTTTCGCTCCTCGCTTGCGCCGATCCCTCCCCAGACTGTGTGGACACCACGTCGGATCTCTGATATCATTTCGGAGATGGTTTCTTGATCTTTGCTCCCCAGTCACTCTGGGGCTGGGGAAGAGGAGAGCTTGCTCTTCATTGCGGCTAAGTTTTCACTGTGGTCAGCGTCGATCAGTGCAATAAAGTATGCCGGTAAAAGACTTACTCGTGAATGGTATCTTCGTAGAACGGAAAGGTTGAGATTTCTGTTGGCCTTATCTGCTTATGATCTGGCTTGGTGACTGAAGGATCGCAGGGTTGTATTTGAGAGGTCTGAAAAGAAGAGCGAGTATTTTTTTTCTGTTTTTAAAAAAAAGAAACTGCAAGTAGAAGTTCCTCAGTGGACGCGGTCTTTCCTGATTGGAGTCGAATGGCCCTCCTTACAGCTGAAGCATTTTGGTAATTTCAGATACGGAAGGAGCAGACCGAGAGGTTACTTTCCTCATATACCCATTTATCTAGACATTTGCCTTGAAAAACTTTTGAAAGTTGCCAGCCTCAAGACCTTTCTTCTGAATAAGTTAGGTAACTCATGTACCCTCATGCGTTGCGTGACTGTTCCACGAAAGGGTAATGTGTGCAATTTTACTTTTTTTCTAAGAGTGGTCAAAAGTAGATTTCTATTCATTTGTCTGTGAATGCGTGTTTCTAAGACCCAAACCTCTCGCCTTAAAGTGTGCAGGCTAGATAATCACAAAGGTCATTCGCTGATTTCAGATGCAATATCGTGCTTCAAAGCAGTATTCGTATGTTACTCACATGAGCCAATTGAACAATAAGTGTTGTTTTTTTTCCCTCTCTCCGACTGTCTGGCCTGAGCCTTCCTCAATTAGCCTGGCGTTTCTCCAACCCTACAGCCAGTGCTTAGATACGTCTACAGCAGGCTGCGCTTAGTTTTCCATCGCCTAACAGTTGGCATGGATCTTGACTCATTCTGATCTCGTCGACGTATTGTCGAACTATCAAAAAGGGTTACAAGTCTGAGACCCTTACATTTAGCGGCTGCGTCACTCAAGTACCCTGACACCTGCTGCACATGCACTTCACGCCAATTTCTGAAAATATGAGTCAAAAGATCAAGTTTCATTGTGCTTTTGTCCATGAAGGGATTTGTATACGTCATGAGCAGTTGATCCCGGCGTGATTGAATGGGTCTGACTATCTTAAGGTTCTGTCGTCGTACCTGTCATCGTGCCTGTCGTCTTCCTCGCTATCATGTTTCTTATTGTCTTAGTCTCTATCATCGATTATATTGTTTACGCAATATTATCCTATTATGGTCTCTGCTGTTGTCGTCTTCGATTGAAATCATTGACACAGAGAATCTAGCTATGCACAGCAGGATGTTGTGGTCTCTACTCCAATTATACCGATGCTGTTTCAAGATGGTTTCAAAAGATTAAGAAAATTAGACGACAGATGAAGAAATTGATGCATCAAGCATAGTATTTACGTCCTCGACGGTAAAAAGTAAGATATGTACATGAATCTGTCGTCGGTCACTCGTGTGCCTTGACTCAACCCCCTTTCTTCCTCTCAACTACTTCAACTGAAACCAGGCGACTCCTCCAGAGCCTCATCCCGGCCAGAGACAATCCCATCACCCAAAGCTTAGATCTTTCCAAAGCCAGCGGTGTTGGGGACGTTCTTGGCGTCGTTGGCGGTGACAGTGGCGGCAACGTTCTTGCCAGAGAAGCTGGAGAGAATGCTGGTGTCGGAGCCAGAGAGCGAGCCAGAGCTGCCGTAGGCGTTGAGCTGGCAGGTGTGGCCCAGGTAGCTGGAGCACTGAGCGTTGGTGTTGGCATCGGGGCTGGAGAAGACCTTGCCGGCCAGACCAGACTGCATGGCAGCAACGACGTTCTGGAAGACGTTGCCCTCGAGGACAACCTTGGCACCAGCATCGGCCTCCATGGCGTGACCTGTAAAAGAATATTAGCCATCTGTAGTTTGTCTCCTGAATGAATCCACATGGGAAGGGGCACTGTCGCTGCCCGTCCGGTGGCACTCGGCTGGACTAGGTGGTCCGTGCACCAATTGACCCACTTCGCCGAGACGGGTCCGGCACGGGGCCCGGAGGTACAGAAATCAAGCGCAGACGTTGTAGAACGACCACAACATCATGAAATGCTTCAAAAGCTTGAGATATAGACTAATACATACCGGAGTTGGCGTAGAAATAATTGCCAGAGATGTGGACGAGGCTGTTTCGGGCAAAAAACGTTAGTTTAGACATCTTAGGGCACGATGATGACGCTGTGTCAAATCGGGATATCAAAGTTGGACGTACGAGTTGCCAGCGATCTTGGGGGAGCGGCCGGAGGTGTGGTGGATGTAGTTCTCTGCGGGAAATGACGTTAGTACTTGTATAATTTAGGCTGGTGGGTATTGTGGTGAGGAGTGTCTTACTGCTGAAGGTGACCATGTCGTTGCTGCCGGTCAGGTAGACACCCCAGTAGTGGTGGTTGTCGCAGGTGGCAGACCAGGAGGTGGAGCCGTCAATCTCGTTGTTGGAGATGGTGACACGGTTAGAAGCACCGTTGCCGAGAACGATGTGCTGACGACCGATCAGGGAGGTCTTGACGTGGTCGATCCAGACAAGGTCGGTGCCGTCCAGAGAGATAGCATCACCTCCCCAGACGTACTTGGGGTTCAGGTTCGTGATGTGGATCTAGTTTCATTAGCTGAGAGTTCCGAGAACTGAGTCCTAGTCACAGACTCAACATACGTTCTGGATAATGACGTTCTTCGCTGAGTTGGTGATGCGAAGACCCTTGCCCTTAATGACACCCTTAGATCCTTGGCCGATCAGAGACTTGTTGCTGCCGACAATGAGGGGGTTGAACGGGGCCTGGCTGTGTTAGAGAAGCTTAGAAACAATTCCTGTTCGATTTCCTACCTTGTCGTAGCTGACAGAGACCTTGGGGGCGTTGGGCTGGTAGTTGGTGCACCTGACAACCTCGATATCAGTGACAATGCAAGAAACAATGTTTCAGACTGTTTACGAACCAGTTGTCCTTGTTGATAGCAACCTGGCAGGCAGCAGCAGTGCCGTAGGGTGCACAGCCGGTCTCGGTGGTAGTTCCCTCGGTACCGGTGAAGTCAAAGGTCTTGGTCAGGACAATGACGCGAGCGGAAGAGTCCTTGAGGTAGGAGGCAAGCTCGGCAGTGGTGGAAGGGTAGACGGGAGTGGCGCTGCCACCGCCAGTGACGCCCTTGGCAAAGCCTTCAGCGGCGCCAGAAACGGCGTCCGCGGCCGAGGCCAGGGGAGCAAAGGCAGCCAGTGCCGCGGAGAGGATAGATGCAGATCTCATTGTGCTAAGCTTTCGGAACGAACAGAAGTAGTAGGTACAAAAGAATGAATGTGGAGTCGGTAGTCGAATAAAGAGAGAATGTTGAAGAGCGAAAGCTGCTGAAGAAAGGATCTTCCCAAGTCAAGAACAGCCGGCTGATGTCGACGATATATACATTCTGTTGGTTCATCGTCCCTCCCTCTGTTTCTCAGCTCCATCTTAGTCTCGTCTCGTCTTTCCTTCCGCCGTTCCTCTCCGCCCCCTGAGCTGCCCTGCACAAACCCCCGCCAACAGGGACGAAGACGACAGACAACCTCATCTTACTGACAAGCTGTCTAGGCTCTAGCCCTCCAAGGCCTCAAAATCTGTAATCGGCCGAGGGCGCAAAGCAAGAACCACCCACACTACTTTCCGAAAATCCCATGGCGTGGGTGCCGGAGCCGACTTGTTCGAGGGATAGAGTGGTGGAGCCTCTCCACTGATTCGTGGGGTTTTACTGCGCTCCGAAACCCCTTCATCTACCACGTACGTTGGCGCCGGGGTTGTTTGGTGATAGCACCGGCGGCACCAACCGAATCGAGCATCAACAACAAGCCTCGCAAACGCACCGCCAGCGACTTCCATCAATGAGATGTAAAAGGAGCGGATTGCACGTCTCCGCCGGTAGGGCACGTGTAGGGGCCAAAGCCGGGGCTAGAGACTGCCATCGATGGAGCCGAGGAGCCCAGGTGCCTGGGTGCGTTGTCACGCGGTACCATCAGCGGCAGTTCGCACGTAGCGCATGCAGAAGAGACACAATTGCCCCGTCTGCAATGTCTCTCCTCGTAGGTATTTCCGCCACTCAACATGGGGTAACGCAGGCGAAATGTTCCTCTGCTGCATCCGAGGTCATCGTAGCTGGTTCTTGGCATTCCCAAAAGTCGTACCGATGAAACGGTTCGAATTTCCCGCCACGGCGCATTTGTTGGGTGGTGTCTTCTCGCATCCTTCCGCGCAATTCGGCACCTGGCATGGGGGCGCCTTCGACGGTGAGTGGTGGGCATGGAAAACCCAAGCGAACGGGGATGTGGGAATAAGCTAAGAAGCTTCTAGGCTCGGTCGCTCTCCGTTGTCATTATGTCTTCTCGAAGATGGATATGATCTGTTAAGCATAAACCCGCGGTTGGCGCATCACACACATGTCAAGGGCTCCAGTTCATCACCCCTGGCCCAAGCTCAAGCTCTCCCTTGACTTTGGGCGTTGCTTTACGCGTCGCACGTGTGCTCAGCAGGCGTGAGCCATGTTTAAACGAAAGGACTGCCAAGGGCATGGGCTGCGGATAGGGGATGATGAAAGAAAAGTAAAAGAGATTGCAGACTTTTTTTCATGCTTATCCGCGCGAGTCTCCCCTGGCCTGTTTCGAGTCAGAGTGGCACGGAAAGGCTGACTTGCTGGATGGGGTTAAAGCGGTCTGTAGTCTGGTGAGGGAAGCGGCGTGATTGCATTTCGCATACGACGCCCTTTTCAAGCTTTCAGGGGTGTGCCATGCCGGGACGAATTGCCCGAGGTTCCCAAGCCAGGATATGCATGCCAAGGAATAGATTGAGCCTCAAAGCCCAGCCCACTGAGCGAGCCCGGTTGGGAGCCACATCTCGAGCAGTCCAAGGAGAATTATCAAGCCACAAGAAAATGATGTATCCCTGAAATTGTGGATGCCGTGGTGGCGACGTCCAAAATTCTTCAATTCTTCAAAGGATCGCGCGAGCCGGTGAGACGGAACCCGTGGGCACCTGTTGTGGGAACGCAAACCCATAAAATCCCATAAAATCCCATTAACGTCCCCAAAACCCAGTATTCCCGGGCTGTTCCCCTTTCTTCAAGGAATGAGATCTCGGCTCAGAGTGCCGACCGCAACAGTCACCAGCGGTCAGATGGACGGATAGAAGCGAGTGTCAGCTCCAGAAATCAAGGCCGGCCAGCTGCTGCTTGGCTTTTGCGATCAGCATGTAACATTCCGCTGACGGAAAGACAGTCCCATAAAATACGGCTTTGTCAGGACTGCGTCAATTGCACTCAAAGTTGCAGTTCATATATTTATATTGCCTATTTGGCCAGAACCCCTTCTTCCTCCGCCCTACCGCCCTTTTTGTGGGAAGAAAAAGCAATGTCCCCCACAGTCCGGACCATCTCGCAATTCCTGGGCTCATACGATTTTAATTCTTTTAGACTTCGCCGGGGACTCGATTCTCGACAAACTCTCTCTCGCGGTCCAGAATCTCGCGCTCTGCCTTGGTGCGGCCCTCCTTGGGGAGATACGAGAAAATGATCGGGATGAGCGCGGCCAAAATGGTTCCGAAGCCGGTGAAGGCACCGGTGGTCGCGAACCCCTTGACGAAGCGGGGCCCGTCCGAGGAAGGCCACAGTCGGCTTCCATAGACCGCCGAGAGATTGCCGACGGAGTTGACCAGGGCCACGACAACTGCGCGCTTTTCCGCAGGGAGGGCGATGGTTTCCGAGGTCCAGTTAAGCATCAGCGGCAGAGACGTGTACAGGCCTGCAATGTAGAAGCACAGCATGGCGTAGACCACCTTGGGGTTGGAGACTGTCACGCAGACAATGGTGCAGATGAAGCTTAGACCCATGCATCCTGTAATGTGCCAACGGCGGTCCCTGGTCTTATCCGCAGTGTATGAGAGGACGACCAAGAACACTGCGCCGACCATCCAGATAGGAATCGTCATGTACTGGGCCATGACCGAGGTGTATCCCATCTGCTTGACAATTGTGGGAATGAAGTAGGAGATGGTGCAAGAACCCAGGTCCATGGTGAACAGAACCATAAAGATGTACGTCCGGGGGTCCGCCAGAGCCGCCTTGAGCGACTGCCAGTGAGTGAGCTTTTGCCCATGTCTGGCCGCGGTGGTATTACGGTCGTGGATCATTCGGACCACGGCAAGTTGACGTTCCTCCAATGAGAACCGCTTCGTGGTCTCGGGGAAGTCGAGCAAGATGAACTTGAGGCCGATAGCGAATCCGATGGTGCAGACGCCTTCGATCAGGTAAAGCCATCTCCATCCACGCATACCCCGGACACCTTCCATATTTCCAGTGATTGCACCAGCCAGGAGGCCGCTCATGGCGCCCGAGCAAACGGAGGCGGTGTAAAAGATCGAGAACCGCTTTCCTAGATTGCAATTTCACGTTAGTACCAAAGATGACGTGGGCTGGGTTTGGTGGGTCTTGTTTGGAGCGTTTCCGCCGCGGCAGATTGCTCTTCCCGACGACACCGGTAAGAGTACTTACCAATTTCAGCCTTCTTGTACCAGCAAGTCATGACATATAAAACGCCGGGAAAGAACCCAGCCTCGATGCAACCAAGGAAGAACCGTAGAGCCAGCATTCCTTGGTAGTTCTTGACCACAGACATGACGGCGCAGATGGCGCCCCAGATAATCATGATGCCGGGAAGGTACCACGACGGTCGGGATCTTGTGAGAATCATGTTTGAGGGCACCTCGCAAACTAGGTAGCCAATGAAGAAGATGGATAGCAGCATGGCATACTCTGCGTGGCGTTAGGAGTCAGGCGTGGGTATGAAAGTCTCTAGACACTTACGGTCGTCACTGAGATTGAGATCGGTTCCCATGCCGGCAACTTTGGCATTTCCCTAAAGGTACTTGTCAGAAACATCCTTGTAGAGGTTGACAGGACGAACGTACGATATTCTGCCTGTCAATGTACGCTAGAATGTACATGAACCATAGCGTAGGGCCTATCATTCGTTAGAGTTAAGGTGCGGCCTGGGCTCCAGCTAATCACGCCTTACCCATGTACATGTCCAACTTCCTAACCAAGGCCTTCTCAGCCTCAGAATCTGGAACATAGTTCTGCAATGCCTGCTCCAATTCCAATTCGTGCTCGGAAAGGTTGACCTTGGCCGTGTACGCCTCCGCCATATCGGCGTTATCGTTAGCATCCTTCGCTGTCTTAATGTCGGCCATGGCGGGCAACGGATGGCTGTGGCCGGAAAACAGTTCGGGGAAGATGCACAACTCGACCAGTCACAGAGCCGGCTAAGCAATACAATCCAAGAAAAGAAGGAACGGGAGCATCCTTATGTTATATTCTCTTATCGATCCTAATTATGGGCGATCGTCTCGGCATTTCTTCTGCCACCGTGCACCTCTGAACATCTTGCCCGCAAGCCGTCGTAGTTGGCGTATCTGCAACCCCGCTCTGTTATCTTCGCGAATGCGACTCCTCCAAACTCAGAAAACCAGCGGCGCACAGGTGCCGGGATAACCCAAGACAAGCCGCGTTATCTTCAACCTCGGGGGGACCAACAGATGCCTTGGCTGGGCGACCGGCGAACGTTCAAACAACGTCCGTATCTCGAGTCCCACAGCTCATCAACCCCGCGTTTCCACATTCCAGAGATACGGTCGTGATCAGCGGTGGGTTTATCGGCGTGCCGGGCAGACATACTGCTGTTTCCGTGCTTTTTTTCCTTCGCGCGGCGAGTCACGATTCGTGCAATTCTGCCCGGATATCGACAACCAGCGACTCAAAGTGGGCCCGGGGCGGCATCCCGGCTGGTCTGTGCCCCGTGTCTTGACCGGCCCGGTTCGTGTGGGATGCCAAGAGCTGTCATCCAACCGGCGTTAACGGTTGTTGCGGTATGCATGCAAGATTGAATGCGAACTACTGCAAGTCTACGAACGCCTAGACTTTTCCGTAGAGACCGGTATGTTATCTCGACTTCATCCGGCTTGGGTTATCAAGACTGAAACGCCCGGACACACAAGTCATCGTTATCTTGGGTGCCCAGACTTCGTACGGCTCAAGAGAGCTCTGCAGTTCTTACTTTGATCTCGGAAAGTGTTGAAGCAAACAGACTTTGCCTTGACGGGGATTCAAATCATTTTTGAGCGAATTTTATTGTCATTCAAAAGGTGACCGCTACAGGTAATCATTTGTCCTTTGATCAAAAGACTAGGTCTAAGAAGTTTCCTGGGAATGATTACGTATACTATGTCAAATTCCTGAGCAATTGTTGATGTTCCATGGGGCAATCACTGCCTATATTGTATTGAATATTAGCTTAAGCCGTCCGAAATTTAAGGACAAATTTTCTGGCGGAGAGAAGGAAGAGGGTACTTCTCGGACGAGAGCCAGATGTCAAAAGTGAACGAAAGAAATATCAGACTCATGGAGTCAGAGAGATGCAATTGGCAAGGGAACCGATGTTCTCCACAAAGCATCAGCGGGAGTGTTACTTGGCTCATTGAGCTTCTAGGCTATGAAAACATTAGCAAGCTGGTCTTAGTATCTCGAAATCTTGTAACCAGGATCTGCAACATTCTCTTTCTTTCCTCTTGTTTTGTCTTTCCTTAGATGCTCGCCGCGATGAATCAGCCTATTCCTTAGAGGAATGAGAGAATCCGTGGAACAGATCGAATATCCGCTATTCAATAATGTCGGCCCAGCGATGATCGAGTTACAAGTTTGAAATGTTGGCTAATGACGTTTGTGCTCATTGATTAATTCACTATGTGTGCTTCAATGACAAAATTTCATCATCGGCACAGAAGAAGAGAATTAAACACCGAATAAGAAGCTTCCCAAAGATTAGAATCCCTGTGAAGGCGGCACTTCATGTCGCAGATGAGGACAGATTGGGCAGGCGCCGGCCTAGGAGGGCACCTCAAGATCGTTCCTTCCTTCCAATCTAAGGTAAGTAAGTTCTCACCCTCCGCCCCACTTGAAAAGTGAATTACCAACTTTCACCGTTTGCTTTCACTATCAAAAAACAAAATTCTGCCCGCAGGCTTCGTGTCTTATTTGCAGGCATACAACTACCCGACGGAAATATTCTACGAGACTGGTTCTACCCAAATCTTGCCATCCGCATTGATGAGCTTCCTGCCGATTACACGATAGTCGCCTCAGATCTGGACTGCCATTCCTCTTCGAAAGGAATGCCCATAATATGGAGCCATTTCCATCTCAGGCGTCCTCGCCGTCAGTACGTCATTACTATCGCTCCGTCCAATAGAGGTGTTCTTTTTTCTGACTTGAAGCAGTACAAATTGACGAAGAAGGATCGCAAGCGTTCATCCCGAAATCCCCATTCCGATGCGTTCCCGGCGATCATCTTGCTCGAGACGGATAAACCCGACTTTCTCGGCTTTCCTGGTGCCGATACTCTTAGCAGCAACGTCGCCGCTGGGGATGCCCGCGAAAGCTTTTCCTGGCGTTTCTCTCTCTCGGTCCCAAATTTCGATCATTCAGTCTTGCACCTCGACCTTTGCATGACAAAAGGCGGCTGTGGCGGGAAACGGGTGAACACCGTTTTGCTCAGCATCGACATCCCAGACACCGAAGTAGCTAGTATCCGTCACAGTTACCTGAGCACTGGCCAAATCACACCTATGTATCAAGAGTGTGACCAAAATACCGAGGCAACACTCAGCGCCAAGAATATCGAAGTCGAAGTCAAGCAGGTTTTCCTACGCTGCCGGCTGGGACGCTACGATATCCAGCTCTCAGCTCCTGCCAAATCCCTAGTGCAACAGATCAAAGAGCAAATATCGTGCGTCAAGAAGACGGACCAAACTGGCTTTACTATTCGGCTTTTGCTTCCCGTGCCCGAGACCGAAATCAGCCATCCAATCGAGGTATGGATAGCGCTCCTCTTGGAAGCTTATTCTCGCAACAAGCAAAAGGGTGGACCATTCAAGCTCTACAAACCCAAAAGTCGAGATCTTTTAAGATCCTCACGCCGACCACACATTGTTTCAACCAGGGCTACCCCTCGATTCTGGTCGAAGGAGCAGCAAATTATCTACCTCAGGTACGGCATCGCCACCAACTGGGAACGGAAAAGCGGTCGAGACGAGGCTGTTGGGCTCTCCATGTCCCCAAATGCTGTTACCATTCCTTCAAGGTTCCATGATACCTCAGGCGATCCCACCGAGTACATCCTGGTTGTTAAAACCGCCAATCTAGATCACGATTCGCGGCGTCGATTACCCTGACTTCGTTCGAAGGTTCGCATTCAAGCCACCGTCGAAGTTACACGCGGTGTTTTCCTCCGCGACGAGTACGGTTTCCGAAGTTCCGCTTCTTCGGAAGTTGTGGACTTGGATTTGAGTGAATGCGGACGTGATCTGCGACACGTGTGCACTTCTGCTGCTTCAGCAGTTGTTGGCCGTGATACAAGTCCCTCAAGAGGTAATCAGCTTAAAACCATGCAGCTGTCACGGGCTAGAGCCCGGATTGATATCTCCGGCTTCGCCGGAGCAGTTACCGAGATCCGGCTCCGTTGGACCCACTATTCTGCCGCAGTACGCCGCCTAACCCGGCCTGCTTCACCGCTGTTAGGTGCCTACCCTTGT